>NC_141154.1:106693754-107036254 GCF_053477565.2 Lygodium microphyllum | reverse complement strand
ATCTTGAGGATGAGTAGTCATCTTGCTACATCACCTTCCCTTGAGGCTGATTTGCCAAGTTGGGGAAATTATGTATTGCCTAGCAAGCAATGGACCAATCAAGTTGGGGCGACGAGGTTGCCCAGGATTTACTGTCTTAATTTAAGGAACCTAAGGTGTTGGTTAATTTGGGTTAATAGGGTATAAACCCTAACCCAAGGATTAAAGGGTAAACAAGCAATGAAACCCTTGGGATCTTGCCAAGTCGCAATTGATCCTGGATCGAATGCTGGATGCATTCGGAGAGAAGGATTCACACCTTAGCAGTTGGCCAAATGAACAACTACCACTGGATTGATTGTGCTTTGTACAGTTAGTAGTACTGTTTGTACCTCTTTGCTCAATGAACTAAAGATGGAAAAATAATTAATGCTTCAGGTTGAAGGCCTGGAGGGAGAGGTAGCATCAGTTACCCCCGAGTGTCTGCTTGACCCTAACCAAGGGGGTTGTTAGCCACTCCGAGTACATGGACCGAACCCGCCGCGAGAGGTCTCTCCATGGGTGCTACTTGGAGTAGGAGGATGCTTGGGTGCGAAGGGGGGCTCTGGTCGTAAATCCCTTGCCTCTGGGTCCTGCACAAGAGGCCGACGTGACTCGAGATTGGATCTCGAGGCCCACATACTAGTCTACGGGAGGAAACTTAGATTAGTAATCCCTGAGGATTGCTGGATTGCCTTCAGATGGATTATGAATTAGTCTTCGGGCTGGATTATGGATTGCCTTCAAGTAGATTTATGGATTAGCCTTCGGGCTGGATTATATGATGTATTCGAAAGACTGATAAATAAGATCAATTGTTGAAAAGGAACTTGCTTGACATTGTTTTTCTATGTCAGTGCTAAGATTACGTGAAGGAACCAGTGACTAAATGGCTAATTAAGGAAGCTGTCTTTGCATGTCAAACTAAATGTGGTAGGTAATTAGACAACTAAAGCAATCCTGAGGAAAGTGTGGTGGATGTGGCCATGGGTCCATCCTACGGATGGGTGGTCCCGGTTGGCCGGGAACTTTTCTCGAAGGAATTTGACAGCAAGGAACGATGACCTAGAAATCTAGAGTACTAGAGTCCTGATTTATGCTGTTTTAGGGGAACAGAATGGGACTATGCCTTACGAGTAGAGAGGTCGAGCTTTGCATCACTCTCGTTTCCCATTCTCCTTGAACCAAGTGCAGCATGAATCCACTTTGACCCTGATGTTTCTGCGTAAAGTAGTTCGCCTGGGGTTCAACGTTAGCTACTGTTCTAGGAATTTGACCACTAGGAAAACCCTGATTCAGGTTGATCCTAAGTGGGAATGGCTGGAATGCTTCCGCTTCATGGTAGACTCAGGAAGACCTAGATTGCAAACCCCGTGACATTCCATGGGAGTGCTGGGTGGTGCTTTCTAGACTCTCTTCCTGATGGGCTGTTAAGATGTGTCCTACGAGTGAACATGTGGACACGTTACAGTTGGTATCAGAGTGAACCAACGAGGAACTAATATTTACAAGAAAATTTAATGAGGTGAAGTAGAGAAAATATTGTTGTTAAGAACATTTCCTTACTTACATATCAATGCTGACTTGGAGAGTTGCGAAGCATGGAATAAATTCTTGGTGTTCCAGGTTATGTTTATGACCGTGATGTGTGCCTCAGATTATCGATGGAGGATTGATATGATGAATATCCTAGACCGCATATATAATCCTTCACCCTTGTACGTGGAACGGAGATGGAGAGGTGATTCAGGAATTTATTACATAGCTACCCACCGACTTGCGTACCTTTGGACCAACTTGAAGAGAACCAAATGGATGGAGGACTTAAAGATCATGAAGCTGTTCATCTTTGTTGAGGCTGACATAAACGCAACCCTACATGTCGACGGTCGAAAGGTCAAGCAGAACACGTATGTGTACGAGGAAGTGACTCGAATAATCCTTGCCGACAGAATCAAGGTGTTGGGATGTTATGAAAAGAATGGGTATCAAAGGAAAGGATACCCTAATCTTCCTATGACCTATCGATTCCTAAAATCCATGACCCTAATCCATACTATTACTCAGTTCCTGTAGCTGAATGTAACACAATCTTATTCTCCCTGAATTAATGTATCAGCTTGTTCCATCTCCCCAAGAATGATTGTACTCGAAAGGGCTATGCCCGTATGAATGAAATAAGACTTCTTTTTATCAATGATTGTCTTGACTATGAGTATTGATAAAGAAGCTAAGTGATTAGGTCACTTGGCTAAAAGCTAAACTGGGTATGTAATGTAATGAGAGAAACGTTTAGCAAGTTTTTAACGTAAAGAATTTCAATGCCCTAGCACAACCTGAAGTGCAGATTCCTAGTCCGACCCCTACACCAAGTACGGTCGTAATTCAGGAGAAGAAGTTTCTTTTCAAGGAAATCAAGCCACTAGAATTCGATGGTAAGGGGAGGACCGTCCAAACTGATGCCGAGATTTGGATAGAATCCATGGAGGATTATTTCGAAGCAGCCGGTACTGCACCCGCTAACCAAGTGATGCTCGCCAAGCCGAAGCTTACCGGTGAAGTAAGATTTTGGTGGAAGCAATGGTGCAAAGACCAAGGGATCTCGAAAGGGTCAGTTACTTGGGAAAAGCTTAAAAGAGCTGTGCGCGGAAGATATCTACACCTGCCTATTGCACGCAGAAGATGAACGAGTTCTATGAAACTGAAGCAGCTTAATCTATCTCTTAATGCTTACTATTCAAAGTTTGTAGTTTGTCTCTCTTTTGAAGTATGCGCCACAAATGGATATGACACAACAGGAGTCAAAGTTTTGTGCCGGATTAAACCCATCTATAAACACTCACCTCGAATCAATGCGCTCGATAGATCTTCAGGACACACTCATTTGAGTTGCACCCATAATACAGGAGGTGTAGACCAGGCCAATAAGTAACAAGACTTGGTCTTATAAGGATCAGAACAAAGGAGTGTATAGGTCCCAGGCGAAGAGAGCGCAAGGTCAAAACCAGGGACAAAGGAAGAAAGCTAGGACCAACAATATCAATAATTTCGTTCCAACCCAAGGTAATGGCCCAAGCTTGGCGGAGGTCAACGTCAAGGACCATTCCAAGGAACCGTCCATGGCCAAGGAGCCGCCGTTAGGGCCAGAGGAAGAACCTCTAGTGTTGCCAACAAGGAGCTGTGTGACGAAGAGGACTCGACCATGGAAGCAGACTTTGAGAGGACAACAGTCCATGCCGCTCTTCACAAGAAAGGCCCGAATCGCCAATTCTTGGTGATTCAGACACCATCGGATTATCAAGGTAAAGGCTTCAAAACCTTGATTGATTGTGGCAGTACGCATTCCTTTATTTCACTAGCGTGTGCAAGAAGACTAGGAATAGCCACAAAAGATGCACCTACCTTATTAGTGGAATTAGCAAATGGTCGTGAGGTCACTTGTACCAGCAAAATGCTAAGGTGGAATTCCTACTAGGTGGAAAGTCGACTTCGGTTAGATTCAGGGTTATGAACCTAGGTATCCATGAGTGTTTGCTCGAAATGGATTGGCTTAAACCTAATGATGCCCACATTCACTGTGGAAAGGGCCAAGTTTCCTTTTGAAGTTTTGAAGGGGAATTGGTCACAACTCAAGAAGAGGCTGGTAGGCCAAAAATTCAACTGGCCAAAGTATCTCGGATAATAAAAGGAGTTAGAAAGGGGCTACCTATCTATTTGATTAAGCTAAATAAGCTAGATCAGAATTAGGAGTCTAGGGAAGAACCTTCATGGCTAAAGGAGTACGCAGATTTATTTCCTAAAGAGTTGACAGAACTTCCTCCTCAAAGGGAAGTTGATCATGAAATCAAGCTAGTGCCATGAGCTGCATCAATCACAAAGAGACCATATAGGATGTCCATCGTGGAAGTGATTGAGCTGAAGGAGCAACTCAAGAAACTGTTAGACCAAGGATACATCCATCCTAGCAGTTCGCCATGGGGAGCTCCAGTGCTATTCCAGAAGAAGAAAGATGGAATGCTTCGGTTATGTATTGATTACAGAAGGTTGAATCAATCAACCATTAAGAACAAATACCCCATTCCAAGAATAGATGAACTTCTTGACTGTCTTCAAGGAGCAAAGATCTTCTCCAAGATTGATCTCAGGTCTGGTTATTATTAGATAAAGATCAAGGAAGAGGATATCACAAAGACGACATTTAGCACAAGATATGGACACTTTGAGTTCTTGATCATGTCATTCAGGCTGACAAATGCACCTGCTACCTTTAACAGGCTAATGCAGGATATCTTTAGGCCCTATCTTGATGACTTCGTACTTGTCTTATTCGACGATACCCTAGTCTACTCCAAACAGGAAGAAGATCATGAACCCTAGCTTCACATTGTCCTTGAGACAATGAGGGCACACAAGCTTTATGCCAAGAAGAAGAAGTGTGCATTTTTCAAACGATAGATTGAATATTTGGGATTTATTATTTTAGCGGAAGGAATTTCAATAGATCCGGCCAAGGTCAGAGACGTTCTGGAGTGGCCAATACCAACAACTGTCAAAGAAATACGTAGCTTTCTTGGATTGACAGGATGGTACAGGGTCTTTATAAAAAATTATACTTTGATTGCAGCACCCCTGACCGATCTATTGAAGAAGTAAACATCAATTGTATGGTCAACTGCTGAACAATCCAGCGTTGATAAACTAAAGCAAAGCTTGGTATCAGCATCCATCTTGAAACTTCCGAACCTTAGTAAGGAGTTTGAAGTGATAATGATGCTACCACACTTGCTTTAGGGTGTGTGCTTATGCAAGAAGGTCATCCTGTAGCACGATCTGGAGCTACTAGCTGTCATCCATGCTCTCAAGCTTTGGAGACACTACTTGTTGGGTAACAAGTTTACCTTAGTGATGGACCATAAAAGTCTCAAGTTGATCTTTACCCAGAATGAGCTCAACATGAGGCAACGTTGATGGATTGAAGTGCTGGAGAAATATGATTTTGAAATCAAATACCGGCCTGGAAAGGAGAATGTAGTTGCCGATGCACTCAGTCGCAAGGTATTTTTGAATTCTCTAATCTTGCAAAATCCATCAACAGCTAGATCTTTAGCCACAAAGGTATCCATGCCAAACAACCCAATACTTGAGCTAGCTAGAGAAGAGGCATGCCATGACCCAACCTATCAGAAGTTGCTAAGGGAGATCCCTATCAAGGATCAAGACCCGAAGCTACAGGCAAAGTATCAAGAATTCTCTATCAATAGTCAACATGTCTACTATAGAACGAGATTATGTATACTGGCAAGCTAGTCACTCAAACATAAGATACTTTGGGAAGCCCATGACTTCCCTTTTTCGGGACATCTTGGATATGCCAAGACCCTCAATGTAGTTAGAAAGAGCTATTATTGGGAAATGCTTAAATGTGACGTTCTCAAATATGTCACTGAATGTTTGTCTTGTCAACGCATTAAGGCTGAACATGTCAAAATGCCAGGGAAATTACAACCACTTGACATTCCCCAAATCAAATGGGAATTCATTAGTATGGATTTTGTTGTTGGCCTACCCCAAGTTCAGGGAGGGTACAACTCCATTATGGTTGTGGTTGATATGCTTACCAAGATTGCACATCTTATCCCTGTTAAGACAAACTATAAAGCCTCAGACATTGCAAGGTTATTTATCAAGGAGATATTCAAACTGCATGGGTTACCTAGAAGAATCATTAGTGATCATGACTCTCACTTCACATCACATTTCTGGAGGGCTATCTTCGAGGCCATTGGGACTCAACTCTGTTTCAGTACAGCTTACCATCCCCAAATCGATAAACAAATAGAGCGAGTCAACCAAGTCATTAAGGATATGCTAAGGGCACACTGCAGCCGTGAACCTAAAAAGTGGATTCAATATTTGCCACTGGTTGAGTTTGCCTACAATGCTTCTTACCAACAAATCATTCAGATGATGCCTTTTCAAGCATTGTATGAGCACGACTGTCGTAGTCCTTTAAACTTCTCGGATCCAACCTTGAGGGTTGAAGCCTCAAAGTAGATGCTGGAAGATATG
This sequence comes from Lygodium microphyllum, assembly GCF_053477565.2. Taxonomy (NCBI): domain Eukaryota; kingdom Viridiplantae; phylum Streptophyta; class Polypodiopsida; order Schizaeales; family Lygodiaceae; genus Lygodium; species Lygodium microphyllum. The sequence continues at coordinate 107,030,167 of NC_141154.1, read as the reverse complement.
GATGACCAAATCAAGTCAATAAGACAGGACATCCAAGCCACCAAGGATAGACAGAAGGCTTACGTGGACCTAAAATGTCAAGATAGATCTTCGATGAAGGAGATATGGTCTTCATTCGCATACATCCAAAGAAGAGTTCCCTATCCTTGGGTGAATGCAAAAGGCTAAGTCCAAGGTATTGTGGACCTTACAAGATCCTCAAGTGCCTAGGGCCTAATGCTTACAGATTACAACTCCCTGAGAACCTAAAAGTTCATAATGTATTCCATATCAGTCTACTGAAGAAGTATGTACCCAACCCTAGTCACGTGCTTGTTGATCAACAAGTTGTAATGCCTAGTCAAGGAGTCCTTGAGCTACGGCATGATAGGATCTTAGATGTTAGGGAGAGGCATTTGAGATCCAGAACCTTGAGAGAATATCTCGTCTAGTGGAAAGATTATCCCGAAGAGGATGCCACTTGGATAGATGAAAGTACTCTCAACCAACAATACCCCCAGTTCTTCTCGAGATGAGGACATCTCGATTCCTCTAAGGGGGAGATAATGTAATATTTTCGTGCGGAATATTAAAGAATTTTGACCACTACACACCCTGCGCAAGAGCAGCTTAAAATAATCTCCCCAAGACTAGAAGAACCCTAGGCTAAATACTCCACCCTCGCACATTAATAAACTCCACTCGCATGGTGCATATAAGAGGCCATGGCTTGAAGACTGCAAGGCCGCACGAGAACACCCTTTACAGGAAAGGCAAAAGGATAATGGCTAAAAGTTTGCAAATGTTTTTACTATTTACCCCCTCCCCTCAGCCGATGCATGGCAGGGGAGAGGGAGTGGAGCTAAGTGGAGGAGAGAGAAGTGTGGTGTGGAGAAGCATGAGGGAGGGGAGGCATGCAAGCCATCCACATGGGAGGCTATCTTCCCCCCTCCCCCCAACACACACACACACACACACACACAATATGAACCCCCCTTAGGCTTGAGCGGGGGAGGAAGGAGAGGATCGCCAGGCTACCGTGTTGCCGCCATATCCGCGGGCTGCTGTTGTGCCAAATCGCCGCCTCTACCTCACCATCGCCACCACCATCATTATCATCACCCTCATCATCTTCGTCATCCTCTCCATCCTCCCCATCATCACGCCTTCCTCCACGTTTTTGTCAGAGTCAGAGAAGCATTAGGTTTTGAGCTTCCATAAAGCCTGTTCTCCTGTGCATTGCGGGTTCTTCTTAAAACCACCTGCTGTAAGGGCCGTGCCCCACGCAGAGGAGAAGAGCTCATTCAGAGAGGGTTCGATACACGAAACTAATCCAAGGAAAAGTTGCTGAAACAAAATATCTATGTCGTCTATGGCTCACAAGAAAATGGCAAGAGGCGCACACACGGGAGTTTCTACTCCAAGTTTGCGTATGGACAACACCTCAAACCTCAATACCTAGGTTTTTAAAATTGATTTTTGCATGAAAAGAATGCATTTAAGAATGTCTTTAGTTCATGTAGTCAAGTTAAATTACATTGGGAAAATTTATTTCCTTGGACGATTTACAAGAGTTAGTGCATATCGTGCATTTGGGTTTGCTTGCATTTCCAAGTCACAATCCTAGACACATATTGCATAGGTTAAAAAGATGAAATTGTTTAAATGCATCCTTGTCTTCCTTGCAAGAAAGAACAAGCGCATAATGCATTTAGTCAATGATTTCCTAGATGTGATTCGTAGGAAATAATCGTTGATGTCCATAAAAATGTTGTCCAAGTAGTTGCATTGCATGGAAGGATTTATGTACCATGCATATTGCATGCGATGTTAATTGCATCCTAGGTTGGCTAAGTGCTGAAGAAAAAATTAAATCAATAATGGTTCCATATCATTCATGCATGGACTTTGTTTATCGAAGTTGGATCTGGGAATGGATGAAATTTCATATTAAAGCTAGAATTCAATGCATTAAGCAAAGGGTTATGAGCATAGTTCTTGTTGGAAATTCAACATAGATTTCTATACAAGTTAGTCCTAAATTGTCAATCATTAAAGCTTGGTTTTGTTGCATCATTATAGTTTTAGAGTAAGGGAAAAGAAATGATCATTGAAATCCTTTAACTGCATAGAAGGAAAAGTCTATGAATCGCATATTTGCATGGAATGTTATGTTTTGCAATTATTTACATCTCTTAAAAAAAGGATTCGCATCTTTTCTAAGGAAAGATCACCTCTTGTCGCAAGAAAATTAGATCCATTAGGTAATTTGCTTGCAATGGTGTAACTCAAGCGATGATCACCTCAATGCGCTAGGTAGAGTTAAGCCGCGTTAAAATTCTACCTAGTATTGCACTTGGCAAACCGACTTAATATTTTCAATCCTAAAGATCCTACCCACATTTACGGAATGTTAGGGTTAGCTAAAATGCAAGAATGATCTAGGGTTTTTACCCTAAGGATCATTTGGTCAAATATTAGACTTTCATTGAGTTTAGAAACCCTAGGGCCAAACGTTATTGGCCTAGTAAGGTTAGGGTTGGGTTAGGTCGAGAGGACATCCCAAACCCTACATCTTGACCAAACATATTTCTTGACCAAGGAACACCGTTTTATGGGAGAGATGATCCTGTAAGTTAGATGTGACTCCTATGCAACAAGTTGCAACGTCACATGGTTTTGTGTTAAATCACAAAAATTGAATTGCCACTCCTTAGAACGAGGTTGGCAAGTCCTAAGTTCAAGTCAAACTATCTTGAGGATGAGTAGTCATCCTGCTACATCACCTTCCCTTGAGGCTCATTTGCCAAGTTAGGAAAATTATGTATTGCCTAGCAAGCAATGGACCAATCAAGTTGGGGCGACGAGGTTGCCCAGGATTTACTGTCTTAATTTAAGGAACCTAAAGTGTTGGTTAATTTGGGTTAATAGGGTATAAACCCTAACCCAAGGATAAAAGGGTAAACAAGCAACAAAACCCTTGGGATCTTGCCAAGTCGCAATTGATCCCGGATCAAATGCTGGATGCATTCAGAGAGAAGGATTCACACCTTAACAGTTGGCCAAATAAACGACCACTGGATTGATTGTGCTTTGTACAGTTAGTAGCACTGTTTGTACCTCTTTGCTCAATGAACTAAAGATGGAAAAATAATTAATGCTTCAGGTTGAAGGCCTGGAGGGAGAGGTAGCATCAGTTACCCTCGACTGTCTGCCTTACCCTAACCAAGGGGGTTGTTAGCCGCACCGGGTATGTGGACCGAACCCGCTGCAAGAGGTCTCTCCGTGGGTGCTACTTGGAGCAGGAGGACGCTTGGGTGCGAAGGGGGGCTCTGGTCGTAAATCCCTTGCCTCTAGCTCTTGCACAAGAGACTGACGTGACTCGAGATTGGATCTCGAGGCCCGCATACTAGTCTACGGGCGGAAACTTGGATTAGTAATCCCTGAGGATTACTGGATTGCCTTCGGGTGGATTATGGATTAGGCTTCGGGCTGGATTATGGATTGCCTTCAGGCAAATTTATGGATTAGCCTTGGGGATGGATTATATGATGTATTCCAAAGACTGATAAATAAGATCAATTGTTGAAAAGGAACTTGCTTGACATTGTTTTTCTATGTCAATGCTAAGATTACGTGAAGGAACCAGTGACTAAATGGCTAATTAAGGAAGCTGTCTTTGCATGTCAAACTAAATGTGGTAGGTAATTAAACAACTAAAGCAACCCTGAGGAAAGTGCGGTCGATATGGCCATGGGTCCGTCCTATGGATGGGTGGTCCTGTTTGGCCGGGAACTTTTTCTCGAAGGAATTTGACAGCAAGGAACGATGACCTAGAAATCTAGAGTACTAGAGTCCCGATTTATGCTGTTTTAGGGGAACGGAATAGGATTATGCCTTACAGGTAGAGAGGTCGAGCTTTGCATCCCTCTTATTTCTCATTCTCCTTCAACCAAGTGCAGCATGAATCCGCTTCGACCCTGATGTTTCTGCGTAAAGTAGTTTGACGTTAGCTACTGTTCTAGGAATTTGACCACTAGGAAAACCCTGATTTAGGTGGATCCTAAGTGGGAATGGCCGGAATGCTTTCGCTTCGTGGCAGACTCGGGAAGACCTAGATCGCAAACCCCGTGACATTCCGTGGGAGTGCCGGGTGGTGCTTTCTGGACTCTCTTCCCGGTGGGCTGCTAAGACGTGTCCTACGAGTGAACAGGTGGACACGTTACAGAAACTTACCAAAGTGCGAATCATATGCTAGGATGAGGTCACCTTTTTTGAATTCTTTCTATTTGATGAAGCTATCACGATAGAATTTACGTCGAGCTTGTGTGGCTTCCATGCACTATAGGGCCATTCGTCGAGTCTTATCCAAAGATTTTAAGTGTAGAAGGTGGCATTGCAAGGACTATACATCTTCTACTTGTTTTATGATGGTCACTCATATAGAGGGTAATTCCAGCTCACCAAGAAAGCTTTTGTATCATATGTTAACTAGAAAGGTGTTTGCTCTGTTGTAGCCTTATGAGAGGTTCTATATACCTAGAGGGATTTTGTAATTCAATCACCTAGTCATAGCAAATTGTTGCAATTGTCCATAGCAAGATCAAACACAAGGATGCGATTGGTAACTTCAACTTAGTCGTTGACTCTAGGGTAATAAGATGTGGACTTACGATGGCAGATCTTGTAGATCTCTATTAGCTCTTCCATGATCTTATTTAGAAAGTGAGTGTCTTTGTCTCACTGACCAACTTCAGGGGACTACCAAAGCACTGATAATGTTCTCATAATACAGGAATAGAGTCACATTGTTTCCATCATCTCACTTAAGAGCTTTGACCTCATACCACTTTGTTGCATAATTAGTACATACCAAATTATATTTGTTCTGCTTTCTTTTGGTTGGAGGGTTGATTGTGCTATGAAGTTGATGCCCTATTTCTTGAATGTCCCCAAGGGAAGGATACGATGTAATTCATGGTACTAGCTTTTGTGGGCCTTTCCATTCATTGATAAGTATCACAATGCTTATAGTAATAATCGTAGGTATCTTTGTGGAGGGTTTGCCACCAGTATATTGTAATAAGTAGAGAGCCCTCCTAGTTGCCATTTCTCTCGCAAGATGTCCATCACATGTCTCATCATGGCATGCCTTCAAGATGATTTCAATCTCACATTTTGCTATGCATATCTACAATACTTCATCTTTACATTTCTTATATAGAATGCCATCTAGTAAGTGGGGGGTTGATTCCAGCAGAAGCTTCTTTTTCTCTCTACTAGAGATACCAAAGGGGTATTGTTGTGTGTGGCCAATAATTGGCAATGTTAGCATATCATGGAGTCACAGTCTCCATTAGAAACAGAGCTACATCATGAAGGTCTAGATCATTTTACACGCCTTTGTCACTTTGAGAAATTTGTGATAGATGATTAGCTAAGATATAAAAATGTAACGTGTCCCCATGTTTGATTGTAGGACACGTCTTAGCAGCCCATCGAGAAGAAAGTCCAGAAAGCACCGCTCGGCACTCCCAAGGAGTGTCACAGGGTTTGCGATCTAGATCTTCCCGAGTCTGCCACGAAGCGGAAGCATTCCGACCGTTCCCACTTAGGACAGACCTGAATCAAGGTTTCCCTAATGGTCAAGTTTCTAGGAGGTAACTAGCGTCAAACTACTTTACGCAGAAACATCAGTGTCGAGCCCTAGATGCGAACTACTTTACGCAGAAACATCAGGGTACAAAGCGGATTTATACTGCACTTGGTTCAACGAGAATGGAAAATAAGAGGGATGCAAAGCTCGACCTCTCTGCCCGTAAGGCATAGTCCCATTCCATTCCCCTAAAACAATATAAATCGGGACTCTAGCTCTCTAGATTCTAGGTCATTGCTACCTCACTGTCAATTCCTTTGAGAAAAGTTCCCAGCCAACCGGGACCACCCTTCCATAGGACGGACCTAGGGTCACATCCAGCACACTTTCCTTGGGTTGCTTTAGTTATCTAATTACCTACCACATTTAGTTTGGCAAGCAAAACCAACTTCTTTAATTAACCAATTAATCACTGGTTCCTTCACGTAACTTAGGCACTGACATAGAAAAACAATGTCAAGCAAGTTCCTTTTCAACATTTGATCTTTATTTATCAGTCTTTGGAATACATCATATAATCTGCCCGAAGGCTATTCCAGTAATCCTCAGGGATTGCTATTCCAAGTTCCGCTTGTTGACTAGTATGCCGGCCTCGAGATCCCATCTCGAGTCACGTTGGCCTCTTGTGTAGGATCCGGAGGCAAGGGATTTAAGGCCAGAGCCTCCCCTGGCACACAAGCGTCCTCCTGCTCCAAGTAGCACCCACGGAGAGACCTCTCGCAGTGGGTTCGATCCACGTACCCGGCGCAGCTAACAACCCCCTTGGATAGGGTCAAGCAGACAGTCAGAGGTAACTAATGATGCCTCTCCCTCCAGGCTTTTAACCTGAAGCATTAGTTATTTTTTCAGCATTAGTTACTTGAGCAAAGAAATACGAATAGTGCTCCTAGTGTACAATCACGAGCATTCCAAATGTCGTTTGTATGGCCAACTACTAAGGTGTGAATCCTTCTCTCCGAACACATCCAGCATTCGATTCGGGATCAATTGCAACTTGGCAAGATCCCAAGGGTTTCGTAAGCTAAGTTGCTTGTTTACCCTTTATCCTTGGGTTAGGGTTTATACCCTGTTAACCCAAATTGTCACTACTTTAGGTTTCCATATATTATGGCCAATAAATCCTGGACAACCCCGTTGTCCTCACTTGATTGGTCAATTGCTTACTAGGCAATTCATAATTACTCTAACTTGGCAAATCAGCCCCAAGGAAGGGTGATGTAGCAGGATGACTACTCATCCTCGAGAAAATTAAACTTGTACTTAGAACTCGCCAAACTTGTTCTAAGGAGTGGCAATACTATTTTGTGATTTAGACATAAAACCATGTGACGTTGCAACTTGTTGCATGAGATAGGCATCAATACCAACTTGTGGGATTATATCTCCCGTCATACGGTATCTCTTGGTCAAGAATACCTTTGATCAAGATAAGGGCTTGGGAGTCGTCTTGACCCAATCCAACCCTAACCCTACTAGGCTGATAACGCTTTGGCCCTAGGGTTCCTAAATTCATACGGAAGTCTAATATTTGGTCAATTGATCCTTAGGGGGAGAATTCTAGATCATTCTTGCATGGGCGTTTAGATAACCCTAACATTCCGCGAATGTGGGTAGGACCTTTGAGATCAGAAATATTAGATCAGCATCCCAAGTGCGATACTAGGCAGAATTTTAACGTAACTTAACCCTACCCAGCACTTTGAGGTGATCGTCATATGCAATCTAATCGTACCTTTATGATTTTCATGTAAGCTACTCAATTATATGCAGATTACTTAGTTGATCTAACCAACCCGCGAGTAAAGATGATCTTCACTTAAAAGATGCAAATACTTTCTTCTAAATTAGCAAGTACTTTCCCCTAAAAGATATAAGTAACTGCAAAATGTATGCGATGTATCATTCCATGCAAATATGTGATTTCAAGACCATAGACCTTTTCCTTCTATGTAGCTATAAGATCTACAATGATCTTTCTTTGCCTTGCCCTAAATGGTATTAGTTGACATTCAGAACTACTTCTTGTAAATCCCACATATATACATCAAATTCAAGGCTTTAGTCTTTTAATGAAAATGCATACTTTCCCAATTTCGAACTTTGATAAAAGAGCTTCTATGCATGGATGCATCATTCTTTCGTGACGAGATGCCAATGAATACATGGTTGATATAATCCTTCTTCTACTGCTTATCGCAACCTAAATTGTAACTAACATTGCATGTGATTTGCATAATATCAAGTTTATAAATATTTCCCTTTGGGAGACACACAAATTCGTCTTTTAACTTATGCATCATACGTTTAGAATTTCAGTTACTCTTGACCATGGAAGTGCAAGCAATTGCAAATACACGACATGCAACTAACTTGTAGATCGAATGAGTAAATAAATTTCCTAATGCATTTAAACTTCCCTACGAGGATTAAAACATGCTTAATGCCTCTTTTCCATGCGGAAATATTATCGGAACCTGGGCATTAAGAATCAGGGCATTGTCCACTTGCGTACTCGGGGTGGAAGCTCCCGTGTGTGCTCCTCTTGACTTTTGCTTCGGAGCCATTGACGCAGTAGCTTCCGACTCAGCGAGCTTCCCCTTACGCGTTTTGAAGTCACTCTGCTCAAGAGTCTCCTCTTCTGCACAGGAAATGGGGCTTGCAGTCACAGTTTTAAGAAAACCGGGGAAGGCACGGGAGAACAGGGCCTATGGAAGCTTCAATAGAAGCTTCCAAGCTCTGTTTATAGGCAGATGACATGGGTGATGATAGGAGGTGATGATGGAGAGGATGATGGAGAGGATAACGATGATGATGATGAAGATGGTGGTGATGATGATGGGGATGATGAAGGTGGAGGCGGCAGCAACGTGGCGGCGCGATGATGATGGTGGCAGCTTCCACAGGGCGGCGAGCACAGCACGATCCTCTTTCCTCTCTCCTCCCCTCAAGCTTGGGAGGGGGGGTCATATAGGCATGAAGGGGGGGGGATTTATATGCTGAAGGTGGGGGGGGGGGGGGTAGCCACACACATGGCAGGGTGCATGCCCTCCTCCCCATGCCCCTCCACCACTTAGCTCATACTTCCTCTCCCTGCCATGCAATGGTTGAAGGGGAGGGAGTTTATACATAAAAAAATTTGCAAAAATTATCCCTTTTTTTTTCACGTGAAGGGGTGTTCCTGTGTGGGCTACGTTTTCGAGCCATGGCTTCCTATACATGACGCGGGGCTGGTGTTTATCGATGCACGTGGAGGGAGCACTTAGCCCAAGGTTTTTTTGTTGCGGGAGATCGCTTCAAATCGCTTTTGTGCGAGGTCGAGGGTCTTCAATATTTCGTTGTGGAAATATTACAAAAAATAGCCAAGTTTAGTGACCACTTCAAAATCAAACTCCTAGAATAGAAAGAGCCATCTCATGATTTTGCCTTTGACATCTTCCTTGTTCATTCATTAGTAAGGATAGAGCCTCATAATCCACGTAAAACTTGAAATGTGTTGATAGAAGGTAATGCCAAAACTTCTACACCATTGCCAAGCATTGAAGCTCTGTCAGTGTGTGATTCTGCTCAAGTTCAATGACTTTTTGGCTTGTATAATAAATTGATTGATCTAGCTTTGAGGAGCCTTTCTGACAGAGAACTATGCCTAGCCGTTCGACTAATACATCAATGTGGACATGGAATTCCTTTGTTCAATTAGGAGGTTATAGGATGGGTGCTCTAATCAGGCACTTCTTAGGTACTAAAGGATTCTTCACAGCTAGCTAAACTCCACATCTTTCCTCATGATCTTGTGCAAGGTGGCTACCTTTATTGCGAAATGTACCATGAACCTCCTATAGTAGTCCACATGGTTGATAAATTATCTCAATTATTTTAGATTAGTCAGTGTGGTTAAGACTTGAATCTTCTTAATCTTGGCAGGGTTCGTTTCTATTCCTTGTGTAGAGACAATGTGGCCCAATAGAATGCCTCAAGAGACTTCAAAGATGAATTTTTTGGGGTTTAGGGAGATCTAGGTGTCCCTAATGCTTGTAGAGTGGACTAAAGAAATAGAAATTCATATAAATATGTGTCAATGAAATCATACAAGTGGTTTTGAAATGTAGCGATCATGACTTGCTCAGAGGTAGCAATGGTGTTAAGAGCCCAAATAGTATCACCCTATAGGCATAGGTCCCCCATTCTGTGGTGAAGGTTGTTTTGGACTAGTTTTCTTCTACAATCTACACCTAATTGTATCCACTAAAACCATCCAACAAGGAATAGAGTTCATGAATGGAAATTATGTCTATAGTTGTCGTTGAAAAGAATAGAAAAGTGATATTTCTTTGTCTTGGAATTGAGCTTTTGAAAGTCCACATAGATTCAAAGCTTCCCATTCTTCTTTGGTACAACCACGATGGGTAAAATCCATTCATTATTGGCTAATAGCTAGATGAGTTTAGCTTCTAAGAGCTTCTTCCTCTCTCTTTCTGTCTTTCTCTCTTCTTTCCTAGTATTTCTCTCTCCTTGTCACTCTCTTTCTCTCTCTTCTTGTAGTCTTTCTCTCTCTTCTACACACACTCTCTCTTCTTCTTCTCTCTCTCTTGTCCTCTTCATGACAAATGGTATCAGAGCCTAGGTATTTGGTCATGTCTTCCTTCTCTTTCCTCACATCTAGTTATATTTTACAAAAAAAAGAGCCTTGGTTCTTTAGACACATATAGCAGGGACAAGAGTTGATAGGAGCACTGGCAACCAAAGGACATTTCTAAGAAGAAGGCAGGTAGCATTGAAAACTTTTCAAAAAGAGGTAAAATTGGAGGAAAGTATACCAAACTACCAGTCTTGGAACCTGTGTCTTTCAACACACCATCTATAGATTTACGAGTGGCCTTACAGCTCTGAATATCTCCTACTAGAAGAGATTGCTCTTGCTTTAAGAGATAGGGAGACTTTGATTGAACCTGTTATTTGCGTTTTTCAAGCAAGTGCACTAATGATGCTTTCCTGGCTACGATAAGCTCGAGGAACTGCAGGCTGGCCTGTTCAAGGCAATAAGGCTTAAACAGTTCACCAGCTCTTGAGGAATCTCTCCAGATAGTTCATTGTTGTTCAAGTACAGTATGCTCAGTTTTTGCAATTGGCCCAACTCTTGAGGAATAGGTCCAAACAAATGATTGTAAGAGAGATCCATCTTGCATGCATCCCTTAAGTTGCTGAACTTTGTTGGATTCACTCCAATTAGTCTGTATTTGCTTAAATCCAGTTTGAATAGATGCTCAAGGTCACCAATTGAGTCCAGAATAAAGCCTAAAAGATTGTTGCTAGACAAATCTAGAGTATCCAAGTTGCGAATGTGTCCAAGATCCTCTGGGATGCTCCCATGGAAGAAATTGAATGAAAGGTTCAAATATGTGAGATTGAAAATGTCCTGAAACTTTGGAGGAATTGGACCAGTTAGCTGGTTGCCATCTGCATTGAAAGAGGTCAATGCAACACAATAACTTAAGTTCTGTGCGCTCTTGTAACTTTCCAAGCTCTGGTGGAATCTCTCCCATCAAGTAATTGTCATTGAGTTACAGGTATCCTAACTTTGTCCTGTTGCCCAATTCAAGAGGGATAGGCTAAGTCAAATGGTTGCCCTGCAAGTATAGCTTTCCTGTGAAGGTTAGGTTTCCAAGTATTGCAGGTATAGGTCCTTGGAGATTGTTGTAGCTCAAATCTAGGACTGCCAACGCTTGCATAAGCCCCAGAACATCAATTCCCAATGTTATCTAGGTTTTCCCAAATCAAATTGTTGCTATGGACATCAAAGTACCACATAATGATGGTGCTTCCAGAGCATCTACATCCTCTAAGGTAATTGCAAATGCTGCCTCAAGCGTGATTGCAGTAACACTTTGGAAATCCTCTCATCTATGAATTATAGAATCATCATCTGCAAAGGTTTCATTCTTAACAGAGATGGTCAGGGCTTGTGTGATGGCCCTCTTCTAGGTGTCCAAATTGGAGCAGGAATGCACGATTCAGGGTCTACAGATACACATTCAATCTGTCTTCCAGTAAAAAATAAAAATAAAAAATGCAGGATAAGCCATGGACATATACTGTCCGCTCACAAGCTGAGGCATGGCTCCAAGACCTGGATAGTTCTGTATTGTTGACAAATACGGATGCTACGTATTTGACTGGAAACCAGCTTAGTGGTTATGCTTGTTGGGGGTCAACTGACTACTAGGAATTGTTGTGACTTTTAGATCTTCTTGAAATTGAAAACATGAATTAGAAGATGAGATTAACTATAATTGTTCCCAATTACTCTAAATGAGACCCTTGGAGATGCACTTTGTGATCTACCTATAGTTGAAGATTCTGAATTATAGGACAAGATCAGATGAACTATGATGGATCTCTCTCATTGTTTTGCTTTTCTAATTAAGAAGTCAAGTTTTTGACACAAGAGATGCCACCAAAGCTTCCAAAGTCGGCATTCCTATTCCCAAGCTTATGCTTAGCCTATATTAGACCAGTAAACAGAATTTCATTATGAGGAGAGCTTGTTTTGCTATGAAGATAATAGATTTGAATTGGACATGCTTGTAAAATGCACTATGAAACTTCAAGACTTTGTGCAAGAATCACTTTTTGCAATATCTAGAGGAAGAACGAGCTGTATTGTTTATCCCCTCTTTGCAAATTTTAGTTTCTCTGGCAACTTTCCAGGACCTGACACTTCTTTCATGAGGTATACCATCAAGAGTACATACTGTAATTACAGCACCCCCCCCTCCGAGAAAGGACATGTTGATGGCTTTAGTGATTCCAAGGAAGGTGAATTGTTGACTAATTATGCATGAGTGCCATTTTAATCTATGCGATGGAATATTCACCAATTACACTTGGAAGAAAGAATACCCTTGAGATCTGCTTTGAAAGTTGGATCAAGGCGTTATGATGTGTATATGAGTGTGGATGTCTTCTAGAGCTACTAAAGCTCAATCCCTCCTTCTCCCATTGAAGAATCAAGCTTGAAGTCTCAATTCTTGGCTGAAGCTTTGTCATCATGAAGCTAATTGGAGCATTGGATAGCAACCTTGGGACATTGGCCACCGATTCTCAGCCTTTCTTCACTAATCAAAGAGGTAATTGACACTTGAACTCTCTTCTATTTCCATCCTATTGCTGAGCCGAAAATCCTATTGTTGGGAGAGAGATTCAAGTAGTCAATCATGCATTTTATTAAAGGTTTCAATGCTTACATGCTGCCAATTTAATCTCAGTCCTCTCTTAAGCTTTCTTGCATTGAAAATGGTGTGTTTAATGCTAAAAATTTTCATTACTATTTAAAGATTGCCTCACCCTAATATCTTGACTTGTGATGATTGTTTGAGCACAAACTAATCCCCAAAATCCATTGTAAATGAGGTGAGATAGCAATGAGTCACTGCTTGGTAAGCCCCTACCCTTGACCCCCATTTTCCATTCCATGCATTTCATGAAAAGGTTCAATTCCTACTTCCGAATGCATCTCATGTTGGGTGTGGCATGAGGAAAAGCCCGATGCTAGGCGAGGTGGCAAGAAAAAAGAGGGGTGACTCCCCCTTGCCATCAAAGACCCTGAAGAGGTGCACAACTCGGCCCAGAGGGTACTTTGCCCACCTCCTAGTGATCCAGAGCCCGAAGTTCCTTGCAGGGGCAGGTACCCTCTTGAAGAACCAAGATATTGACTTGGCACTAATGTAGATGTATTTGCTGATGTATGGATATATTATTGGCTGCAAATGTAGGGAAAAATACTAATGAGGATGTATTTGTAGACATGAGAATACATATGCAGTCAATGGCAGTGAATACGATGCTTGGAATGTATGGGAGATGCCTATGCATAGGGAATTGTGCTAAGAGATGATTATGACATGCTCAATTCTAGAATAAGGCCACAAATTGTGAATTTGGATGACTGGCAATGTATTATGCCATGTGGGATGACCCTTCAGTCATGCATTGACAAGTTGATCCATTGCAACCCCTTTCTTGAACCCCACAGGGTGTTGTAAGCAATTTGCTTGCTTTTACAGAAGTATACCTACTCCCAAGAACTGAGGTGCAAGTCTTGCAGAGGGCCCATAGATCCTACGCTCTATTTGGACTCTACAAGACACTTACAGATCAAAACAGGCCTCCTATAGGTGTAGACAGGGTGCTGGATTGCACAGTACAACAATACTTTTCCTATTATAGAATTTTTTGTATAAAACTTGGGAGCATATCCTTATGCTCAGTTTGAAGAAGGCATTATTGGCTCCGACTTGTACAAAAAAGTAGGTCAATTGGAGCTTCCTTGCTCAAGTTACGGGCAAAACAGTGATAGGTGGTCTAACGGGACTGCATCTAGCCATGAATAAGGGAAAAACTAAGGCAAATGATGACCTTTAGCAACAAATAAGGGATGCATGTACCTCGAGGGATGAAAATAACCCTCAGGTGGAAGATGAAGATTACTCTCATGATGTGGGGAGCCTCAGTGTGCTCATTAACACCCTCAGTTCACATGAGACAAGGCATGCTGAGAGGCATAGAGAATTGATGGAAGGCATTGGTCAAATGAAGATCACTATGGACACCCTTGCTGCCCAGCTCACTAAGTGGATGGAATTCCAAATGAAGGGAAAAGAGCAAGAAGATCAATCACATGTAGATGCTGAAAGAACCACCTTCCCATCAGTTAATGCAAATTCTCATGGGCATTATGCACCCGATGCTTATGGTTATGGCCAACATGTATATGCTGATGGTATATACTATGACCTGCATGCATCTTATGAATATGGGCAGTAACAACATGCAAATGAACATGAGCAATATGAAAGTACATCTAGATAGCATGTTAATGCTTATAGATATGATGTACCATGTCATAATGCAGAGTATCACTCCATTGAACTGCGGCAGCAGAATGGCTATTATGGGAAAAATGCTTATGCTTATGAGCATCCACCTTTTCAGCAACATAGTCATGATTATACATGCAAACCTTTCTTAATTGAGCAGCCCAGTTCTTATGGACGTGACAATAATGGTCATGCTTATCAGTACTCTTCTAGCTTTGATTAGTAGCAAGTTCATAACTACCATGGTATCCTATGTCCCAATCAATTCATACCTTATGATCACCCAAATGTAATGATGAGTTCTTTTCAAAGTGTTGATGATGAAGAAGAAAGCAATGAGCAAGCTGAACAACAAGACTGGGATAATGAGCAACATGTTCAACAAGAAGATGAGCAAGAAGACCAAGAAGATGTACAAGAAGGGAAGAGTGAAGAGCAAGATGTACAAGCTGATGACATCATAGTTGATGAATCACATGAGGCACTCACAGATGTAGACAGTTATGCTGAAGGTTTTACATCTTGGAGAAACCTCATGATGATATTCTTGAGCGTCAGTTTACACTTAATCAAGGTTTACAACATTCATTGAACGTATTTGATAATGAGTACCTTGATCATGGTTATGATGTGAGTGGCATACGTTCAATGATGATATAATACATGATTTGGGCATACATGAATATGAAGATGACATTGTGCTTCCCTATGATCCGGGAGATTATGGATGTGATTATGGGGATACTTCATTATATCCATTTGATCCGGGTGGATTGGAGTATGTGGTTGACAGATATTCTCTTCTCTTGAACAATCATTATGATGGAATACCTAGGAGGTTAATGGATTGCTTGGGATCTCATTTAGACTAGCATCCATCTTTTTGGTACTCTTTTGGCTGAGATTGGTTATCTATGGCCATATTTTAGTGCAGGGAAGATTGCAAATAGCTGATTGTTTTACACCAAATTTTACTCTGAACTTTGAACAGCCAAACCCAACCTACATGGGCTGAAAGCACTTACCAAGAGCTCCATTTTGAGGTGTAGCATGCCTCGATCGAAGTCTCCTATATAAAGTTATGGTAGATTTACTATAGTAGGGCACTGTAGTAAACAACTTGCTATCCACTGTCAATAGCTTGCATTTTCTCAAGATATTTGGGTCAAATTTCATTTTTTATAATTCCCCAATAAGGCCCATGTATCGTACATACCCCAATGACCCATCATACACAATAATACCTATTCATTCATTAGTATACCCCTGTAATAATGCAGCAAAGTAGTACTTTGATATGCTCTTGCCCAGTTATCATAAGTGCCTAAATTGTTTTTGAGGGCAAAAACCTTCGGGTGGGGATAGAATGTAAGAGAGGGGAATTCAATAATGGGGAAATACTAGCTACACTAGTTGGTATATAAGGTGTTAGGGACTTGATTTTTGGACTATCAGATTATAATACGAGTCTCCTTTCATCTTCACCTCTGGCTTCTTCCTCTCTTTCTGTCTTTCTCTCTCCTTTCCTAGTATTTCTCTCTCCTTGTCACTCTCTCTCTCTCTTCCTGTAGTATTTCTCTCTCTTCTGCACACACACTCTCTTCTTCTTCTTCTCTCTCTCCTGTCCTCTTCATGACATGGAACCCATCAACTGCTTTCCATTGAGAAAAGATGATCGCCCACTTTTCAATTGATGAATGTGGTTTTTCTTTAGTTTTCTAAACAAAGTATGCTAACATATTGTTTGATATTTAGAAGTAGTTTCCTCAATTGTCCCTTAACACTGGGTTCATTTCATGTCTTTATTAAGCACAATAGAAAAGTAGTAAATATTGTCCTTTCAAAAAAATTGTATTATTAATTAATAATATTTACATTTCATTCTTGCTCATAAAGCTAGCTACAAAAGTCCACTCTCTTCATAGAGCAATAAACAACCCATAATTCATGTGCTCCTAATGCTCACCACATTGTACTTATACACATTTACTCTCCAATGTAGGACTAACTATGTAATTATCCTTTTTGACCAAAGCCCCCTAGTTATGTGCTTCCATAAGAGGAAACCTTTTGTACGAGATCTTCTTGCCTAAGGTGCTTGTAGGCAAAACAAATCTTGCTCAAACCAAGCCCTAGAAATTGCTCTTAGGGAAGTGCAAATTGCTTAACCTTGCCCATTATTTGGGCACAATAAAAATTTTTAAATAAATTTCTTAGATATACCTTACAAATAACTTGCAACTGAAGGCAATAACCAATTAGTATTTCTTAAATATTTTAGCAATCTTATGAAGTCAAGTAGAAATCAATTATTCAATCATTTGATAAAATTTTCATGTGTTCCTTGCTTGAATTGCATGCTTTTACCAATGTGTGCTTTATATCATGTGCGGATAATCTTGACTTTTTATCAGTTCTACCTAGCATATGGATTGGATAATGATTATAAGCTCTCTAGGCCTACAAGAGTAATAAATTATAATTATTATGTGTTTTCAAGGAGGCTAGGTTAGGTTAAGATGTATGAAAATTACCATAAAAATGATATTGTCCACATATGTTTGAGTGTTGATTTTCATTACTTCAAACCCACTTAAACTTTGTAGAACATTCAATAATGGAATAATAAGATTTGATTTTCTTGTATCTTCTTTTAAATAATTTGATTGAATGTTGAAGCATAGCTTGAAAAATTAACAATAAGAAGCTTAGATATATTCTATACAACATTAGGCTTACTTCTCTATGTTTTATGATAGGACATAATAGATGCATGGTCTCTTTTCTTGTGTTTCATTTCATGTATGCATTGGTGATGCTCCCTATAGACTTTAACTAGAGGGAACAACTTACAATGATCCTATATAGGATCTACAATCCATCACCCCTCTATGTCGAGTATCGATGGATGTGGATAGAGAAGGGATATTAAGTTGGTAAAGATCTACGTCTTTGAAGATGCTAGAGTGAATGCCATTATACACTTTAGGGGTCAACACAACTATGTCAAAATGGGACTTCCAAATTTGCAAACTAGGCATCGAGTTCTCAATGTTTTCATAGAACCACCCATTTATAGCATGATAATTGTTAGAGAGTTCAACAACTGGAACTTATTGTAGCTCATTATGATATCAGTAAAATGACTCCTTTGAGTCTTCATTTTGCCATGTTTTGAATAATAAAAACAAGTCTTTATTATTCCTTAGTAAATTGCCTATTGTATTGCAATTGAAATATTTAAATTAATATTTTCTCTTGTGTTGAATTGCTAATAATTGTGCAAATCACATAATTCCTAATGCTGGTTAAACCTTGTCTAGGATGTTCCACAAGCCACCAACCCAATTTGTAATATACATAGTGCGACATCTTGATGAATGCAAACATCCTTGATATATGCCAATGCGTCGATTCATGCATAAGTGGAAATATAAAAATGAAAAGAAAAAGTTAGGTGGAAGAAGAAAAGGGGCTCTTTGACTTGTAGACAATAATAGTCTTTAGAGTTTGACTTTTTAGAGGTATTGTAGAGAGCTTAGAGGGTCCAAACTTCATCTTCTCAACATGCTTTGAGAACAATCATTGATCTATCAATTTTTTTTAACTTTTTCTTAAGGTTAGGGTTTGTATCTTGAGCAACAACATGGGATTGCGGCTATCTTGGCTTCCATTTTTAATGGCATTGGGGTGTTTGGTATTCTTGATGGTGTGCTAGTTCAATATCAATATGGCATGTTTTGGAATCCAAAGATGGTGACAACCCTGATAATATCATTGCACCTTGAGGACGGGCTTGGATACCCCCAATGAAGTGATGTGTGAGGCCTTCCTAGGTTCCTTTTTTTTTTGCTAGGTTAGCTTTCCATGTGGTGGTTTTGTGGCTTGAGGGGGCCATGTCTTTGTTTGAGAGTTGTTCTTGGGTCTTTGTTGAATGTGAATGGTTATTTAAAGTATAGATAATGGCTTGGATCCACTAATAGATTGTAGATTTTTTTCATGAGCATTTAGTAATTGTTTTGGTAGGATATTGTTTGGATTTTTAGCTAAATGCAAGATGGTGGGGTAGGAGTGCTAGTTTTATAAATCACCTAGGGACATCTCGTGGTCTCTTTTGACTATTGGTTTCAGATTCTATGATTTCCTAAGTATTCTTGAGATGTTTCCTTCTTAGATGAACTAGGGGTCTAGTTTTTTATTTTCAAGATTTGGTTGATTGTGGAATTTGAAGATCAATATCTATTCTTCCATTGGACTTTGAATTAGATCCTTCTATTATGGGTGGAGTATCAAAAGTTGATTCCTCTTTTTGTTTAGTCATTAGCACTTCAAGGTTGGGTATTAGCTTTGTGGGTTGGTATCCAAAGTCTAGGCTTTCTTGAGTATCCTTGAGATTCTTCCCTCATAATGAATTAGGAGTTCACTTTTCAATTTTCAAGATTTGGTTGGCCTTGGAATCTTAGGATCAATATCTATGCTTCCATTAAACTCTAAATCTAATCCCCGGGGGGTCCACTAGGGTTTACTGTATGGTACCATGTGGGTGTAAGGGAGGGGGGTTATTTAAGGGAAGGAAGGTACATTTTATAAGGTAAGGTTCCATAAATATGGGGTAAATAAGGGGTATTTTCATATATTTCTTGCACGCAAGTGACGTCTCCTTATTACTACTAGTGAATCCCCCGTGATCTAATCCTTCTATTGTGGGTGGAGTATCAAAAATGAATTCCTCCTTTTAGTCAGTCATTTAGTAGTTCAAGGTTGGGTACTAGGTCTATGATTTGGTATCCACTTTGCTCATGATTGAGAACTTCTAGATGCTCCAACCATTCCAATCCTAGATGAGTATGTTTGCATCTATGAGTAAAATTCCAATGTGGGAGGATTTAGGATCAACTACAATTTGCTCTATCATTCTACCACTGTTAATGTCATCATCACTAGACTTGCTTCTTGATTTGTCATTACTCTCACTTTTTGTTTATGTGTCTTCATCTAGTGCACTTTTGTTATTATCTACGCCCTCTGCTCACATTAGGGAGACAAAGAGGTCATTGCAGCAACTGAACAAGACTTGATGAAGTTTGTCTTGTTGGCAATTGGGATTGGCAAGCAACTTCTCAAAATTAAGTAGGCTAGCTAGCTTGCCTAAAAAACAAGGGTGCGGTGCCATTGACTAAATATTTTTCAAAGTGCAAATATATACACATGAATGATGTATCCTTTGGTCGAAGTGGGTGTTGTTGAATTAGGGTTTATCATTAGCACTAGTACCAAGATAGTTTATAATTATGGTTCAATAATATACATAGTGGTCTCTTGTGTTCCCTTCTAACTTATGCACTCAAATGCTTCTTGATATTTTATTTTCTCTATGAACAACAATTCCAAGGTGGCAGGAATGTGCATTTAATATTTCTCATTCTCGAGGCAAGGCATATATCGATTAAGTGGTTTTTGGGTGGGAGGATAGTTACATCTCCATGTAGCATGCTAAAAATAAAATCTATGTCCATGGGAGTGATTTTCTAGCTTTCCATTTTAGTTCTCCTTTCATCTATCTAATTGTCTAGGAAGAATAAACCATTTCCTTAGTCCTCAATTACTCACACATTTTGCATCTAGGGATATCCAAGCAATAGATCATAATTGATTCCTTTCATCACTAAAAAGTTAACAAGGAATTTAATTTCTATATGGTGACAATCGTGCCTTTGAGTACTCCTAATATCCATTAGTGATGGTTAGATTAAAGTGAGGTTTCTCAATAATATATTTTCCCAAGCATGAAGAACTCATAAACTCTTGATACCTATGTGTCTCTTCAATAGAATCCCAAGTTCTTTGATTGGTCAACGAAAAAAACACAAATGCTAGCTAGTGAAAAAAACACAAATGCCATCATTCTTTGATGGACAACTAGTATTCTGAACTTGGGGATAAGGATGCAACTATCATAAACTTTATGGTTATCACAGGAAAATGTTAAAATGCTATTTTTGAGATGAAGTAAGTGTACACAGCTTAAATAAACATTAAACAAAGGAAGTATTTTACAAAATGCCTCTTACTTTTTGGTTGATGATAGTATCGATGATGCCAATTTGGTATAAAGTTGACTCAAATCAAAATAATTGCAATTTTTTATTGTTTCTTTAAATTCTTAAGAAAAAGGGCTTTATTCCAAGATTGAGTGACATTAACCTAAATCTTTCATTTGCTTCAACATCCACAAAAAATCTTCATTAAAGGACGTGCAATAGAGTAATGTACATAACACTTCTAAGGAGGATACAATAATAGCAGAAGATAGTAAACTTGCGATCCTAGATCCAAAGGCTGAAGCTATTGATGTCTCTATGAACTCAATCCCAAAATGACTTCCAAAACAATTTAGAGGAGGTTGCCTTGACTCACCTCCAAATCAATACCATTAAACCTAGTCCATCGAATTGTATGAAATCTTTGCTAGTATATTGACCAATAAGTAATATGGTTGCTCATTTGGCAAGGAGTAGAATTCCTTCGAAGTAGAAGGGCTACTTCAATTTGATGCCATATTCACCACCTATACCAAGTTGTTTGCAATGATTCATTTAGGACTTATTGATAATGAGAGGATTCAAGGTGCTTCCAAATGGCATCCCACTTGGGAAGAGAGTGAATGCCTCTTCCACAAAATCCTCTTGGTTTAAGTTAAGATGAATATGCTAAGAACCTCTCTCAAAAGCAATTGAAATCATGTCGACTTATTCTCTCTAATTCTTCTGTGACCAAAAGCAAAGACTAATCAATACTTGACTAAGTTGAGTAGAATTGCAATTTCTTGATTCCATTATTGCAAAAGTGGTTTTCTCATTGACTTGACCTTGCTCACAATGGTAGTCATCTTATGATAATAGGTGAGCACACCGATGTTCAATTCACACACTTCAATTTGACCCAACTTACTATGAGATCACTTCATTGTGCTCTATCATCCTAAATTGGAATCTGGACATGTCATCACAGTTGAAATATCACCCATTACTTGATAAGATTTTGATTGGCATATAGCCAATTGCTTTGCATGCCTTTCCTTGCTTTGACGATTTGAATACTTACCTTGGTGGAGTAGCTACCGACCCAACTAACTGGATGCTTTTGCTAATTAGAGTACAATCTAAATTTCTAAGTTGATGGATTTTTAAAACTGCAAAATACTAACCCTAGCTACTTTGCACATAGTTATTTTTTTAGCTCAATCTATTGCACTAACGAGAACTAAGGACCCTTTGAATTTTGAAACAACACCATATCTTCTGTGAGGGAAAGCCCAATCTATAAGATCTAACTTTTGTTTTAGATACAATGGCACAAAGCAACAAAGTTATCATTAATTCTTTCTATCTTTTGCCTTTGAACCCACTATATGGTATTCTCAAGGTTTCACCAACAAGTAAAGGTAGGAAAACAATAGGTGGAAAAGCAACACAATGAAAATTCAAGGTTGGAAGAAAACACCATTAACCATAGGGACTTTTCCTTAAATATCTTGTCTCCGAAGATTTTTGTTAGTGCTAGCATTTGCCAAAACATCAAGATAACACAATTATTCTAGAGCCTTGCATACTTCATAAAGAAATTAAAGAACCATAAACCATGAGGCCCATTCCTTTAACCAAGGAAAATCATGACCAACTTTCAATAGTCATCTACTTCCTGAGGAGAAGTTGTAATTGCTTCATTAACACAACAAGTCTTTATTAACCAATACAAGTTTTTCTTTAACAACAATTGTATCGACAATAGGGCTGTGCTTCATAGTTCTAGGCTCGACTTCAATCTTCATTGTACACACTCTAGTGCACAACTCTATTCTTTGAGCCAAGTCTACTATTCTCAATAAGCCCTTAGATCTCTTATACTTTCATTTTAACTTTGTAAGACTAGCAACTAGTTGTATGATATTGTTATTCTCCAAGGAAAAGATAAAAGAGAGAAAATAAAAAAACAAGAAAAAAGACATACACTCACACGTATTACATTGCACCTAGGGGCCATCAAGTTGGATGTGTTTGGTGACTTTGGTCAGTTGACTCCATCTCTAAATCTCTATCCCTCTTCTAATATCCCCCCCCCCCCCCCATTTACCTAGGGCATATCAAAGTCAAGGCATACTTAGGGAATCTCAACTTGCCTTGGTTAGAGCTATCTCCTTGAGTCACCTGTACTTTTTTCCTTTTCACTTTGTTTATCCTAGTGCTAGAAAATCAACTTTGAAACAAGAAGGAAAAGGTACTTTAAGTAAAAAGGGACCAATTGCATTGACTACTATATGTGTTTGATCCAGTAATAAAGAACCATTTTCTTTAATAGCTTATTGGATTTGATTCTACCTTTTGTCCATATCCCCAATGGTATCTCTCTAACTATTGAGATGGCAAGCTCAACACATGGAGACATTGATGATGGACCGCCTGGCTAGATGGGTCCACACATCTACACTTAGTACATTGGTGGTCATTATGATCCTCACATGATCATTGACTTATCACTTATTATATTTAATTTGTTGTAACTACCTACACCTGGCATAGTTATAGCGCCAATGAATTAGTATAGTTAGTGATGCATTGGTTGAATCAGTAGACCACTTTACTTTATGCTATGTGTTATCTACACTTTGTGTACATTGTATTGTGTGTGGAAAAAGAAGAAAACAACAATAAAATGTTTCGGTCTCCATCTCTCTTATTGTGTTCTTAAGTGAGCTTTCTCTTGTGTATATGGTATTTTGGTACAGTAGCTCAAGCAAGTTCCCCACCACACGATTCTTGACATGGTATCAAAGTGGGGTCACTAATAGAGGTTGGTTTTGAAGGCTAAAGTGAAGAAGAAGAAGCAAGGAATGGAAATAAGCTTTTCATTCTTCTACTCTTTCTCTCAGATAGTGCATGTGGAGGCACCAAAAGAAGGGTAGAGTGAAAATCTTAGATTGCCATTTCGGGCCCTATTTTGGACACATAAGGTTACAGATAATAGTTTTAGGATATATTGCAATTTTGGTTATGTCGGCCGAAAGTGGGTGCACACGTTATAGATTTTAAATCTGTAATTTTTGAGGTATTTGCCAGGAAGAAAATGTAAGTTTTATCTATAAACAGGTTGTATATTACATGTACTATTGAGTAGGTAGTGAAAATGTTGCTTGATGTATTGCTATGCACTTATTGTGAAAGGTTGCAAAAAACTTGCTTGTTGTTTTGTATCATTTTTATGATAATGGTAGAGAATAGTGGAAATCCCTTCATTGAGAAGCTGGACAAGAATAGTTCTACCCATCATGAAAGTTCAGTGTGACAAACTTTCTTATTGGAAAGGACATTTATGAGTTCATTTTAGGTGAAGAAAAGGAGCCAGAGCTAAGTAACCCTACAATTGCCATCGATGAATTAAATGTATAGAAAAAATGGAATGCAAAGGATAAAAAGATGATGTATTGGCTATTTGTAGTCATTTGATAATACTATGCTGGGGCATATAAGGAATGCAAAACACATGTAGCTTGGACAATTTTTAATATCATGTTTTTGGTAAATACAAAGGCATAGAAGATTCAACTCAAGTAAAAGTTGAATACTTTGAAAAAAAAAATATTTGTCAAAGTATGTTTTGAAGGTGAGGAGCATTGCAAATACTTTGGAAGCAATTGCAATGCTTGATGATGATGATTTGGTTTCATCTACTTTAGATGGCCTTAATAATGAGAAAGATCGAAAATCATTTGTCACTTTTATATATATACGGAAGTCATTTTCAGATTTTAATGAGTTAGTCTCTTTCATGATTACCAAAGAGATATTGCAATATTCAAGATGACTCATCTAAAAGAAATGGTGAGCATATCCAAGCATTTTACTCAAGTTCAAGAAGGAGATGTTGCAGATCCTCTTCGGGAGGCCATGATATGGGACGTGATGGTGATAACCAACAAAATATGTTAAATCAACAATTTAGTGAAATGTAAGTTTCAAGAGACCGTGGAAACTTTAGACACAAGGGAAGCTCTAGAGGAAGAGGTAGATGGCAGAACAAAGGTTTTGAAAATTCTACTATTGTTTGGCATTATTGTGGCAAAATAGCTCATATTATAGCTCATTGTTATGCTAACAAGGATAATATACGTAATGGTAAATTATAGCAAAAAAATTATACATCATCTTCAAGACAAAATGAAGATAAAAATGAGAGTTTGTTTGTTATGTAGCATATGATGAATGCTATTACAAGAAATGGGACACACGATGATGTATAGTATATTGATTCAGGTGCATCTAATTATATGACTAGTCATGTTAAATGGTTCATAGAGATGCAAGATTTACAAAATCCAAGTTATGTGTAGACAAGTGATGATTCATATCACCCAATTTCACACATTGAAAAGGTTCCCTTTTTCTTGCATGATCGCTAGACAAAGAGTCTATAAGATGTATTACATATACCATCAATCACAAAAAAATTAGTATCTATTGACCAAATGGTAGAGTAAGGATTGTAGGTTTAATTTAATATAAAATATTATTTTGTAAAATAATTTAATAATAAGTGTAAATTGGCCGCAAAAGGAAGTAGAGTTAGCCACATGTTCACTTTAGATGTTAGAATTCCTGCTATGAATACTGCTATGTATGTTAAAGGAAAAGGAGCGGTCACAGACATTGAAATATTGCATAAACATATTGGATATGCAAACATACAAAGGCTAAAATTAATATAGTCCAAAGGATTAGTTACAAGGCTACCTACTTTTAGAGTTGCAAAATTTCACAAAGTGTGTGAAGCATGTTAGTTTGGTAACACGGATGTGAGCATAAATATACTTGATGTTGTGTATATAGATGTTTGGAGGCCTACAAAAAATATATCTCTTGGTGGTAGAAAATAATTATTATTCAAGGAAGTTGTGGGTATATTTCATGAAGAAAAAGAGTGATGTATTTGAGCACTTTAAGACTTTCAAGGCTACTGTTGAAATAGAAATATGATTGAAATTTAAGTGCTTGAGATCAAATGCAAGGGGAGAGTACCTCTCTAATGAGTCTAGTGGCTTCTTGAGGTCTCATGGAATAAAGAGATAGTTTACTTGCAAGTATATCCCACATCAAAATGGAGTCGCAGAAACAAAAATAGACATATTGCAGAAGTTGCATTGGCATTAATGGATGAAAAGAATATTCTAAAATATTTTTGGTTTGAAGTTATTCATACTCCTGTCTATATTATGAATAGGACTCCCACTGTAGTTCATGAGATAACCCTTGGAGAATGCTTTACAGGCAAGAAGCTTGATGTGTCACACTTAAAAGTGTTTGGCTATATCACATATATGTTCATGTGCCAGATGAGCTGCAAAAGAAGCTTGATCCAAGGGTTGAAAAGTGTATTTTTATTAAATACTCTTTAGAGTAGAGAGAATATCATTGTTATAATCCTATCACAGGTGAGTTCGGAGTGAGTAGGGATGTTATTTTTTATGAGATGAGTAGTTGATATGCATCTAGTGGTGATGCATTAACGATGATGATGATCATGATAGTTATGTGTAGAAAGAAAATCAAGAATCACAGAGCCTTAATAGACCTGAAATATCATCTGGTACTATATCTACAGCTAACCCTTAGTCTGGGAGACTGAGTAGTCCCACATTGTCAAGTGGATCTACAAGTGTTATAGGTAAAGACAAAGAAAAGAAGAAAGTGTTAGATGGTAATAATGTATATACTAGCCATATGGGATTTTATGGGGATTCTAATCGCTCATAAAGTTTGGATGATGAGCTTCTTATTCCTTCAGTTAAGACACTAACTATATAGAGAGCATATGATAATGTAAAGGCTTCATTAATTGATCCATTGGTACACAGGTCTAGCAGGGTTAGATATCCTATTAAAAGATTTAGTTTTGAAGGTTATGTAGCTCACCATTATGCTTATATGGTAAAGGTAGTTGAGGATGTTGAGCCCACTTGTGTTAAGGATGTTGGTCGTCGTGCTCATTGGGATGCATCAATGGATGAGAAGATGGCTGCATTAGAAGCCAATAAGACTTGGAATTAGGTACCCTTAGCTAAGAGCAAGAAATCTATTGGTTGTAAGTGGATTTACAAAATCAATAATGCAAATGGTTCAAATGGTTAGTAGGTATAAGGCTAGGTTGGTTGCAGAAGGCAATGCTCAAAGATATGGCATAGATTATGAAGAGATATTCATCCCAATTGCTAGGATGGCAACTATTAGATGTGTGAGTTCTTTGGAAGTAGTTAAAGGTTGAAATTTGCAGCAAATGAATGTCAAGAATGCCTTCTTGCATGGTGAATTGCAAGAAGATATGCATATGGAATATCCAGTAGGTTATGAGGATTTAGAGCATCCCATATATATGTGCAAGTTCAAGAAAGTATTCTGTAGATTGAAACAAGCACCTAGAGCATGGTTTGACAAGTTCAAAGAGTATCTTTCAACATTGGCTTTTATGTTTCTGATATTGACCACTCACTTTATGTGAGAAAGAGAGATGCATGCTTGATCATCATAGTTATATATGTGGATGACTTGATTATTACAAGTGATAGTGATAGTGGGATTCCTGAAGTTAAGGACTTTTTCAAGAATAAGTTTAAGATGAAGGATTTGGGTGACCTGAGATACTTTCTTGGTATTGAGGTGATCAAAGCTGATGATGGTATATTTCTATCCTAAAGGCAGTATGACTTGGATATGCTATCCAAGTATGATATGATAGCATGTAAGTTTTTTTCATACCATTGGAGCAAAATGTGAGGTTGAGTGCTAACTTTGGAATGAGATTGGAGACCCTACTATGTTTAGGAGGATAGTAGGGAGTCTAGTTTACATGACTATCACAAGACTAGACTTGAGCTTGGCCTTGCTAGTAAGTTTATGTAGATGCCTAGTAAGCCTCATTTGGATGCAGTTAGATGCATATTGAGGTATGTAAATTCCACTTTACATTATAGACTTTTTTATGAGGTAGGTAAGGATGTAGAGGGGTTTGGATACATAGATGTACATTGTACTAGCAGAATATCATACAAAAGATCTACCATTGGATTCACATTTTTCCTATAGTGTAGCAATTACATAGAGTAGCAAAAAGTAACCTATAGTTTCTTTATTGAGTATAGAGGTGATGTTATGGCGACATGTGAGGTGGTAGGGCTGCAAAAGTTATTGGGTAATTTGGATGTGTAGGAGATAGTCTAATTGTCATTCATTATGAAGACATGAGTAGCACACAACTAGCTAGGAGCCTAGTGTTCCATGCTAAGACAAAACACATTGAGATGCACCTCACCAACTATGCCTTTGTACTAATCATCAATTGGCTTTTGACATTTTATAAATAGTAGGTACTTTAGGCTTTGGCCATATTACAAATAGTGATTACTTTATGCACTCACGTATCAATGTTGTAATGAATGCAAATATTCACTTCTAGCTCTCTCTCTCTCTCTCTCTCTCTCTCTCTCTCTCTCTCTCCATAAACAGATATCTACTCACAAAAGCAACCTATTTTTGGGGTAGAAGGTAATATATTTTTCTCTATTTTTGGGATGTTTTAGCCCTTGCTTGTGCACAAATGTAGTCAGTATATGTGTGGCTACGTATAAGCTTGAATGTTTTGCAAGCATCATGTAGATCTTGTGGATTGCATACATGATTATAGGAATCATAATTCGAGCTATGAAAGGGTTCTTCTTAGGTGTAATAGAGCAAATAGATACCTTGGGATAGGTTCAGCATAAGGTCTGGGGGGTATAAAAAGATTGGGATGTGATTTTGCACATAACCTTTTTACCATTAATCAAATTTTTTTCATGATGACTCCTTTCTTGGACCTCGCACCATTGTAAGGGATGTGTACCTTGCACCACCATTCCATGGCGTGTGTGCCTTGCTACCTGTTACATTTCTTTCTTTCTATGAAATAAGAGATCAAGCTATGGTTGCCTTCATCAAGGCCTATGTCAACACACAAACACGCACACGCACGGATAATGGTAAAATAGAATGTATGATTCAGAGATTCTTGGAATGATCACGGATCAGTAACTTCTATACACTTGATGAATCGATATAATTGTATAGTCAGAATATCCCACAAGCTACAGCTCTCCTCTGAACCATGGTTGCCGCCCTTGACAAAGACCTCTACGAGGGCCTAATGGAAGACCTTTGTGTGGTGGAGTTGCAGGTCCCAGTAGACGTAGTTGGCAGGGTTTGGGGGGTCGGCTTCACATATGAGAGCAATGGAGTCTTGGGCTGCATAGGCGATGATATCAGCGCACGAGACAGTTCGGGGGCAAGCTTTCTTGAGAGCGGACTTGGTCTGGTCGATGAGATCAAACTCTCGCACGGTCAAGTTGGGTCATGACTCCTTCTCGGCTATGTTGCCTGGTGTGGAATCCAACAGAATGGAAACATCGCAATTAAAAGGCAAGGGTCTCAAGGTTCTTGCAGTCGCCAAGGGACGACGGCAAACAGGCTTCTGCGAGCATGATATTCTCTAACCAGAGGCTGATGAGAGAGGGACAAGACGCCATGGAAGCAAGCAGCGTGGCAGCGACGGCGATGAGATGAGTGCTAGAACTGTGAGAGACGGCAGCTACGAGAAGTCCTCAGGGATAGTGCCAGCCAGGCTTGTCTCGTTCAGGACAAGAACCTGCAACTGCGTGCATTGTCTCAGAGATGTTAATATGAGGCTACGTGTGATGAAGGATACTGCCTGAAGCCAGAGGTGGGTTAGAGTAGCACAGAAGGGAAGGACGTTCGGGATGTCTGGTGCTTGCATGGGGGGTTTTTGGTCACCGACGGGGGAGAGCAAGTAGAGGGTGCGCAAGGCAAGGAGGTGCCATATCTACGGGGGGAGGGGACCGGAGAAGGCATTGTGGCTGAGGTCAAGGAAGTGGAGGGAGGGGAGGTTTGAGAAGGCGGAGGGGGAAAGGCAGCCCGAGAGGAGGTTGGAGCAGAGGTCAAGCCTCTTGAGGGATCTGAAGCAGTTGGCTCAAGATAGATTTCAAAGTGGGGTTCATTCGGATGCCCTGGGCCTCGAAGAGAAGAGTGGGACTTTGGGAGGGCCTCTACTTCTAAGGAGCCGTGTAGGTCTCCTTCTCCATGTGCGAGAGAGAGAGAGAGAGAGAGAGAGAGAGAGAGAGAGAGGGGCAGGGTCCAAGAAAAAAATTTTGAGGAAGAGGAAGTAAATCCTTTTCATCGTCATCTCAGAAGGAAGTACCTCCATTGAGACAATATCTTATATATAAATTTAACAAATGTAATTATATTTTGAGAAATTTGAAGAGGATTTATTTCCTTCTTCCAAAGAATAGATAATGATTTTTGTCAAGGTGAACAAGTTCTAGGTTGAAGTGAATCTGTCTTTTCTCGAACCGTCAAACCTTGGAAAGAGGAAGGGTTTGGGGGACCCCTCTCGTAGAACGTGTGGCCATGGGGCATGCATACATGCAGAGTCTCTTTTTACCATAATTATTTTTTACCACCATGTCCCATGTCCACGTCGGCTTGTTGACTGCAAACGTGTAC
The DNA here is from genome assembly GCF_053477565.2 of Lygodium microphyllum. Lineage (NCBI taxonomy): Eukaryota > Viridiplantae > Streptophyta > Polypodiopsida > Schizaeales > Lygodiaceae > Lygodium > Lygodium microphyllum. The sequence continues at coordinate 107,000,054 of NC_141154.1, read as the reverse complement.
ATAGGACAAAAACCCCACTTGATATCTAACCATGATCGACCATCCCTACACAGTCATCACGCTCATCATTATTGCTATTATGCATCTCTATCAAGCTACTCTCGCTCGAGTACAGTTCTAGATTAGAGCGGATGCACTTGTGTTCATGTAATAATTTTGAAGACATTGTGATAATATGTGAGGTGCCCACCCATCGGCTTTCCAGGCACTCTTTTAACGGTCTATGGAGAAACGAATCTAAGTGCGCTGCCCGACACTCCCAGGGAATGTTCTAAGTTTTGTCGCCTAGGGTTTCCTGATTCTGCCTTGCAATGGAACGTTCACGGCCGAACCCACTAGGATTGACCTGAACTTTATGCTCCTAGTGGCCGAGGTCTCCTAAACCGCATTCTAGCGTCGGATCCTGGATATCCCACTTTACGCAGAGATACCCAAGCCAACGCAGACCCATGCCGCACTTGGTTCAAAGAGAATGGGAAATGAGAGGGATGCACCACTCAACCTCTCTGCCCGTAGGGCATAGTCCCATTCCGGTCCCCTAAAACGGCATGAATCGGGGTTCTATCCTAACAATTTCTAAATGTCGAATAACGGTAAAATCTTTTGAGAAGCCTCCTAGTTCTCTGGGACCATCTTGTTGTGTAGGATGACGTGTCGGGGGTTCTGTCCACCTGCTTCCCTTAATAGCTTTAGTTTTCTATTTAGGTCATACCACATTTATGTGCGACACTTAAAGTCAGTTTCATTAATTAAGCCTTCTAGGGAACAGGGTTCGTTCGCATAACTTATAGCACAGACAGGAAAACAGAGCAAATCAATCTATTGACAAACAAGATTCAAACAAATTCCTTAACTTATCTTCAAGTTAATCTTTGTCTCCTGCCCATACATGAGAAATTATGTATCGCTTCTGTCCAAGAGAAGTATCCCTTCTGCCTTGCAGAAGTAACTGGTCCAATTCACACGGCACCACAAATTCAATCCTTTATCTAGAATAGGATTTCCCAACATGCCCAGATGTTGGGGGCCACGGACTCCATTCTAGACCTAGCAAGGGGTGTCCAGAGCTCCAACTAACCCGCAAGCTGTCTTGGAGCCAAACATCATTCCCGTGGTTGGCCTTTTCACCACTCGACCTTCGGCCTATGAATCGAGCAGTGCCCTCTTTGGGCTAATCCACGGTGCGATCATGGAGGTGATCCACCCGTGCAAAATATCCGTCCTTAATTAAATCCTTTAAGAATCAAGTACAAACAAGGAATTCAACCCTAATATCATTTTCCAAGAAAACATTCCTTTATTCCCATGGTGACTTGTCATCATAGACCCTTGCCATGCATTTACCATAAATCTCAAGCACTTGAAATAATCATCCAAACAACCAGTTGAATGTAAAAGCATTTAGGATGTTGTTTGATTAACCAACAAAACCAATTGCATTATTCCCAAACAATACAAGAATAGTTGTGATAACATTTCCATCGCATATTTGCTCTCCCCCTTGGGATTAATGAGTGATTCTATATAAAATTTACTTAACACTTGTATGCACAATTTTTAATGTCATGATTATGCCATTCATAACCCTTGACCAATTCTTCCTTGTAATTGCTCTATCAACGAATAAGCCACATGAAACTAGGTGCAATTAACTTTCCTTGATATATGCACTTCGCAAGCTCCATCTTACGAATATGTGAGATGAAATGATCTATACTCGTGCATCATAGTATGGGGCCTAACATATCTCATATGAGGATCAAAACAAGTATCTATCAATTTGAAAATACATTACTTACGACCGGAACCGCAATTGGGTTGGTAGTGATGCCTTTGCCCGAAGCTTCGTTATGGGTTATGGGATTGCTATCATCCCACGTGACATTCTTCGCTTGCGGACCATCGTCCGCAGGTAGACTCAAGAGATTAAGAATGTGGAATAGACTCAAGACGGGAGAGTGTAGGAGAAGATGGCTAAGTTGAGGATTACGATAGAGGGAATTGTGTAGCCTCTCGAGGTAACTCTTCTCTCTCTCTCTCTCTCTCTCTCTCTCTCTCAAGCTCTGTCTTTCACAATCTCTTGGAGGGGTATCCTTCTATCTACCTCTCTCTTTCAGTCTCACGGGGTCTCCTTATGCTCCCTTGTGCTTTCCCATGCCTCATAATTATAGTGAATTAGAGGAGAGGGCTTGTGGTTGAGAAGTTGAGCTCTTTGTGGAGGGGGATCTTGGAAATATCAGTGATCTGATGCTCAGATAATAAATCTGATGGTTCCATTGACTTCGAAAGGGGAATAAAACCCTAAGACACTTGACACTTGGTTAGAAAGCTCTTAGTTTACTCCTTCTTCTTTTCTCTATTCGAAGTGTTGTTTTCTGTTTGTGGAGTGCGATCGCGGCATGCACGATTTCGCAAATCCTCTCTTTATTTTTTTCTTTTTATAAAATATCCAAACTAACTAAAACATCACTTGCCTTTTCTTTTAAATAACATCCAATTCTAAAAATCTCCATATCTTTTTTTAGGGTAATATCTAAAATAAACTAGTTTTGCCCAAAATCTAATATTTTTGGACCATCCCAAACTATACACATTAATACTAGTGATTAATATAGCTCATAAGTCTCGTTCATGTTGTATCTTACATGAAGGGTGGCTATGGTCCTTGTTAATCCGATAAAAATATCAGATTTATGACTCTCGATTTTTCTAAATAAAATATTTTAAATTAAATAAATATTATTAGTTATTAATGCTAGTTAGTTTTTACCTTAGTTAGTCTTTAGTTAGTAATCTTACTAACTTATTAATTGACTAACTAATTTTCAAACTAACCAACTAACTTTTATTGTGTGAAAATATTACATCCTCCTTCCCTTAGAGAAATGGAGATGTCCTCATCTCAAGAGGAACAGGGGGTATCATTTTGGAACGTATGGGTTATGGGCCCACCATGCTTTCACTGCACTACTTTGATCACTCACAGACATGCGTTTTTTTGAAAAAAAATGTATTGTATTTGATATATCGAAGTCCTGATTACAATAGAAAATTTATTGTAGTTACATCTCATGGATATCTTCTAGGTTTTTCCTAATCACCTGGTATATTCTGGATCACTAGAGCTTGTACAACTTCATTTCTTGTAAGCTCAAGTTCTCTTCGAGTTCTGTTGGGACAATGGATGTAGATATGTCCAATGTTGTGGCACTCGGAGCATCGGTGTTTAGGGTGCTTTGGACATTCTCTTTTGAAATGACATAAGTCCCCGCAATAAAAACATTGCGAAATTTTATCACCTGTGGTCATAGGATTCTTGGTTGTCTTTGGTAGGATTTTCTTCTTTAGACCAAATTGTATTAGGATCCTTTTGTTAGATTGAAGTGGTCTTCTACCTCGGATATTATGTTCCCATATTTTTCCCTTCTTAGTTCGGGACTGAGCTCGATTGACAATCGGCTTTGTTTGTAATACTAAAGAATACTTCCAAGCTTCGATACTCTGGTAAGACTCAATCTATATTAGTTGAGAAGGACCGACTTAAGAGAAATTCATTGCAAGTTATAATTGTCATTCCTTGCCAGAGTATCTCTAATCATTTACAAGTTCTAGGCTCAAAATAGATGCAACTCATATTACTTAAGTTAAATGTAGTTACAAGAGTAAAGTTTATTCCAATACAAGTTGTATTTCATATCGATAAAATTTCTAGGATTTTTAATAATTCTGAAGTGCTATAGTAGGTTCTAAGTCTTCGTCTTCATCTGATTCCTCTATATATCCGAAGACTGCACTTGTATAGCTTCGTTTTCTTGGAGGCTTCGTATCTTCTGGACTTAAGTCAAGGTAGTCTGCTTGGACATGTCCTAGCTCATTGCAATGGAAACATTGACGGTAGGGACATCTCCTACGAATGTGGCCTATCTCACCGAGTGGCATCTCTTGTCCTAATCTCAGAAATTATCTTGGTTACAATTTCCCGATTTAAGTTCTTGGATGATTGGATTCGCTTGAAGTAATGCATCTTGCAAGTTCGTTCGATGCATTGCTTTAAGATGGTGGTTCAGAGGAGTGTTCAGGCCATGGAAAAACTTGGATGCTTGTTGTGCAATATCCATAGGTGGCGCATATTTTAGTAGGGTTACAAACTTTGAGTAGTAATCTTCCAAGGTTAATTCCAACTGCTTGAGGTTGAAAAATGCATTCATCCTTAAAGTCTGGTAGGTTGGTAGAAGGTATCATCCGAGTACAACATCTTTCAGCTGAGCCCAAGTGACAGTGGCTTCGAAAATACATTGATCCTTGTACCATTGCTTCCACCATAACCGAACTTGGTCAACTAGGCTATCATTGCTTGATTGGTAGAAGTAGTTTCCAAAGCAGAGAAATAATCACCCATTGACTCAATTCATATCTTCCCCTCAACTGCGACATCTATTCCTTCTACATTAAACTCGGGTGCCTTAATTTGCTTGAGAAGAAATTTCTTCTCTTGCATGTTAGCATTGTGGGTACAAGAGGTGCCTAACAATCAAGCCATACCATTTAGGTTATTCTATTTAGGATATTTCTATGAACCATACATTAATCAATCATGCATCATTATGGAGTTTCGCTTTGATACCAACTGTGCAGTGCCCTCCCATCGGCTTTCCAGTCACTCTTCTAGGGGTCTATCAAGAAACAAATCCAAGCGTCGCTGCCTGGCACTCCCATGGAATGTTCCAAGGTTTTTCACCTAGGGTTTCGTGAATCTTCCTCGCAATGGAATGTTCATGGTCGAATCCACTAGGATCGACATGAAAGCTAGGTTCATAGTGGCCAAGATCTCCTCACAGTATTCTAGCATCGGATCCTGGATATCCTACTTTACACAGAGATACCTAAGCTGACGCAAACCCATGCCGCACTTGGTTCAAAGAGAATGGGAAATGAGAGGGATGCGCCGCTCAACCTCTCTGCCTGTAGGGCATAGTCCCATTCCGATCCCCTAAAACGACATAAATTGGGGTTCTATCCTAACAATTTCTAAAGGTTGAATGATGGTAAAATCTTGTGAGAAGCCTCCCAGTTCTCTAGGACCACCCTGTCGTAGGACGGACCTATCGGGGGGTCCGCGCACCTGCTTCCCTTAACAACTTTAGTTTTCTATTTAGGTCCTACCACATTTATGTGTGGCACTTAAAGTCAGCTTCATTAATTAAGCCTTCTAGGGAACAGGGTTCGTTCGCATAACTTATAGCAGAGACATGAAAACAAAGCAAATCAGTCTATTGACAAACAAGATTCAAACAAGTTCCTTAACTTATATTCAAGTTAATCTTTGTCTCCCGCCCATACAGGAGAAATTATGTATCGCTGCTGTCCAACAAAAGTATCCCTTCTGCCTTGCAAAAGTAATTGGTCCAATTCACATGGCACCACAAATTCAATCCTTTATCTAGAATAGGATCTCCCAACATATCCAGACGTTGGGGGCCATGGAGGTTTTCAACTCCATTCTAGACCTAGCAAGGGGTGTCTAGAGCTTCAATTGACCCTCAAGCTATCTAGGAGCGAAACATCATTCCCGTGGTTGGCCTTTTCACCACTCAACCTTCGGCCCATGAATCGAGCAGTGCCCTCTTTGGGTTAATCCACGGTGCGATCATGGAGGTGATCCACCCGTGCAAAATATCCTTCCTTAATTAAATCCTTTAAGAATGAATCACAAACAAGGCATTCAGCCCTAATATCATTTTCCAAAAAACATTCATTTACTCCCATGGCAACTTGTCATCATAGACCCTTGCCATGCATTTACTATAAATCTCAAGCACTTGGAATAATCATCCAAACAACAACTAACAACTAGTTGAATGTAAAAGCACTTAGGATGTTGTTCGATCAACCAACAAAACCAATTGCATTCTTCCCAAACAATGCAAGAATAGTCGCGATAACATTTCCATCGCATATCTGCTCTCCCCCTTGGGATCAATGAGTGATATTATATAAAATTTACTTAGCACTTGTATGCACAATTTTTAATGTCATGATTATGCCATTCCTAACCCTTGACCAATTTTTCCTTGTAGTTGCTCTATCAATGAATAAGCCACATGCAACTAGGTGCAATTAACTTTCCTTGATATATGTACTTTACAAGCTCTATCTTATGAATATGTGAGATGAAATGATCTATACTCGTGCATCATAGTATGGGGCCTAACATATCCAATACGAGGATTAAAACAAGCATCTATCAATTTGAAAATACATTACTTATGATCGGAACCGCAATTGGATTGGTAGTGATGCCTTCGCCCGAATCTTCGTTGTTGGTTATGGGATTGCCATCATCCGCACGTGACATTCTTCGCTTGGGGGCCATCATCCGCAAGCAAACTCAAGAGATTAAGAAGGTTGAATAGAGTCAAGATGGGAGAGTGTAGGAGAAGATGGCTAAGTTGAGGATCGAGATAGAGGAAATTGTGCAGTCTCTCGAGGTAACTCTTTTCTTTCTCTCTCTCTCTCTGTCTCTCTCTCTCTCTCTCTCTCTCTCAAGCTCTCTCTCTCACAATCTCTTGGAAGGGTATTCTTCTCTCTACCTCTCTCTTGCAGCCTCACGAGGTCTCCTTATGCTCCCTTGTTCTTTCCCATGCCTCATATTTATAGTGAATTAGAGGAGAGGGCTTGTGGCTGATAAGTGGAGTTTTGTGTGGAGGGGTATCTTGGGAACATTAGTGATCTAATGCTCAAATCATAAATCTGATGGTTCCATTGGCTCCAAAAGGGGAGAAAACCCCAAGACACTTGATTAGAAAGCTCTTAGTTCACTCCTCTTCTCTATTCGAAGTGTTGTTTTCTGTCTGTGGACTACGATCGCGGCGTGCGCGATTTCACAATCCTCTCTTTATTTTTTTCTTTTTATAAAATCTCAAAACTAACTAAAACATCACTTGCCTTTTCTTTCAAATAACATCTAGCTCTAGAAATCTCCATATCTTTTTTTAGAATAATATCTAAAATAAACTAGTTTTGCCCAAAATCTAATATTTTTGGACCATTCCAAACTATACACATTAATACTAGTGATTAATATAGCTCATAATATTCGTTCACGTTGTAACTTACATGAAGGGTGGCTATGGTCCTTGTCAATCCGATAAAAATATCAGATTTACGACTCTCAAATTTTCTAAATAAATTATTTTAAATTAAATAAAAATTATTAGTTATTAAAGTTAGTTAGTTTTTACCTTAGCTAGTTTTTAGTTAGTAATCTTACTAACTCATTAATTGACTAACTAACTTTTAAACTAACCAACTAACTTTTATTGTGTGGAAATATTACATCCTCCTCCCCTTAGAGAAATGGAGATGTTCTCATATTGAGAGAAACTGGGGATATCATTTTGGAACGTATGGGTTATAGGCCCACCATGCTTTCCTTACACCACTCTGATCACTCTCACAGACATGCATTTTTTTCAAAAAAAAAAATCTATTGTATTTGATATATCGAAGTCTTGATTACAATAGAAAATTTATTGTAGTTACATCTCATGGATATCTTCTAGGTTTTTCCTAAGCATCTGATATTTTCTGGATCACTAGAGCTTGTACAACTTCATTTCTTGTAAGCTCAAGTTCTCTTTGAGTTCTGTTGGGACAATGGATGTAGTTATGTCCAGTGTTGTGGCACTCGGAGCATCGGTGTTTAGGGTGCTTTGGACATTCCCTTTTGAAATGACCTAACTCCCTACAATAAAAACATTTCAGAATTTTATCACCTGTGATCACAAGATTCTTGGTTGTCCTTGGTAGGATTTTCTTCTTTAGACCAAATTATCCTAGGATCCTTTTAGTAGATTGAAGTGGTCTTCTACCTTGGATACTATGCTCCCAGATTGTGCCCTTCTTAGTTCGGGACTGAGCTCGATTGACAATCGGCTTTGCTTGTAATACTAAAGAATACTTCCAAGCTTCGATACTCTGGTAAGACCCAATCTATATTAGTTGAGAAGGAACGACTTAAGAGAAATTCATTGCAAGTTATAATTGTCATTCCTTGCCAGAGTATCTCTAATCATTTACAAGTTCTAGGCTCAAAATAGATGCAACTCATATTACTCAAGTTAACTGTAGTTACAAAAGTAAAGTTTATTCCAATACAAGTTGTATTTCATATCGATAAAATTTCAAGGATTTTTAATAATCCTGAAGTGGTGTAGTAGGTTCTAAGTCTTCGTCTTCATCTGATTCCTCTATATATCCGAAGACTGCACTTGTGTAGCTTCGTTTTCTTGGAGGCTCCGTATCTTCTGGACTTAAGTCAGGGCAGTCTGCTTGGACATGTCCTAGCTCATTGCAATGGAAACATTGATGGTAGGGATATCTCCTACAGATGTGGCCTATCTCACCAAGTGGCATCTCTTGTCCTGATCTCATAAATTATCTTGGTTACAATTTCCTGATTTAAGTTCTTGGATGATTGGATTCGCTTGAAGTAATGCATCTTGCAAGTCCGCTGGACGCATTGCTTCAAGACGCTGGTTCAGAGGAGTGTTCAGGCCATGGAAAAACTTGGATGCTTGCTGTGCAATATCCATAGGTGGCACATATTTTAGTCGGGTTACAAACTTTGAGTAGTAATCTTCCAAGGTTAATTCCAGTTGCTTGAGCTTGAAAAATTCATTCATCCTCAAAGTCTGGTAGGTTGGTGGAAGATATCGTCCGCGTACAACATCTTTCAGCTGAGCCCAAGTGACAGTGGCTTCGAAAATACGTTGATCCTTGCACCATTGCTTCCACCATAACCGAACCTGGTCAACTAGGCTATCATTGCTTGATTGGTAGAAGTAGTTTCCAAAGCAGAGAAATAATCACCCATTGACTCAATTCATATCTTTGCCTTAGCTGGGACATCTATTCCTTCTACATCAAACTCAGGTGCCTTAATTTGCGTGAGAAGAAATTTCTTCTCTTGCATGTTAGCATTTGTGAGTGCAAGAGGTGCCTAACAATCAAGCCATACCATTTAGGTTATTCTATTTAGGATATTTCTATAAACCATACATTAATCAATCATGCATCATTACAGAGTTTCGCTCTGATACCAACTGTGAGGTGCCCACCCATCGGCTTTCCAGGCACTATTTTAATGGTCTATCGAGAAACGAATCTAAGCGTTGCTGCCTGGCACTCCTAGGGAATGTTCTGAGTTTTGTCGCCTAGTTATCCAAATAGCCTCTAACTCCAAGCAATTTTACTGCTTGACTAAATAATCAAGAGATAAATAGTCAAATAGGATCATTTAGCCTCTACCTCCAAGCAATTTTACCACTAAACCAAATACTCAAGAGATAAATAGTTAGATAAGATCATTTAGCCTTGAGGTAACAAATTAATTCACGTTCAGTGGAATATATCAAGCAATATCCTCAAGTTGTGGGGTCTTCTTAATTGGAACAATTAGTTGTTGTCTGAATCGCCCTTTCAAACAACTCACATGAAAGATAGGGTGAAATCTGATGATTAATCTAGCTCATGAAATATAGTACTTATGTTCTTGGTAATTTGGAAACGATCATAATACCTCAAAGAAATATATAACACTTGTTAGTAGTCATCAAATCACAATCTTTTGGACTTTAAAGTAAATACACATGCCCTCCCTCTTAGAGCTCTAAAGGAGTACAATAGCATAAAATGTGGCACAATCCTAGGTCATTCTTAATGCTTTCCCTAGCAACTATCAACATCTCCTACATATTGCTAGCATTGTTATAAGAAAACTCAATTTGAGGAAGCGAATACTCCCAATCAAATTGTCAATTATAGACATATGCATACAACATGTCCTTCTCCATGGATAAGTTATCTTATGCATAAAGTAAGCTAATTCCATCTCGCAGCGAAACAAATGCAGCGTCTAGATCATTTCCCAGTTTTGTTTGTCCTCTCATTTTATCCATTATCTCAAGTTGCTTCAAGGAGGACTTCTAATCTCTCATTTTTGGAAAACCATTTGCCAAAAATGGTCATTGAAATTAGGATCTTAGTCATTGACACAAGCCATAAAGTCCTTAAAGATGTTCAATGAAGAGACTAGCCAACTTATGGTTTTTTGTTTACCTAATGTTTATCGCAGCACAGAGGAGTGGAAAATGGAAAAAAGGAAATAGCAAAAGGCGTAGGACAAAAGGAAGAAAAAGGCGCCTTAACCAGTAACCAGACCCTGAAAAAATTAAAAGCACGGGCACGACCCTCACGAAGTCTTAGAATCGCCCAAGGAAAGTAAAAGAGTAGAAAGCGCACCATTAAGTGTGAAAGCGCTCCTGAATCCTTGTAAAAGAGCGCCAGGCTCACTCCTGTGCAAATTGTATGCATTAGTTGGGAATAGGATAGATTAGAATGGTGGGAAATGAGAAATGAGGCTAGGCTAATGGCCGGCCATGTAAAAAAGAGGATGACCGCCCATGAAAAGTAGGGCATGTATATAAAGTTCAAAAAGTGAATGAGAAGATCATTCTTGTGTGTGGCCAAAGCTTCTTCTTCTTCTTCTTCTCTTGTTTCTTGCCTTCTTGCTTGTGCTTGAGAGAGGGATTGAGAGAGTGTGAGGGAGTGCTTGTGTGAGAGTGAGGGATCTTGGAGAAGAAGCTCTCCATCTTCTCTCTTCATCTTCCCCTCCTCTCTTCTCTTCTCTTGTCTCGCGCATGGCTATGGAGGATGAAGCTCATGGGAGAGGGATTGAGGTTGCTTGAGCTTGCCTCAAGGATCGTGGAGCTACCAGTGTGCAAGAAAGAGGAGGGTACTCGATCGAGCATCAAGGTAAGCTCACTACACCTGTAAGGTAGGCATTGTGCGTCGGCTATGTGAGAGGTAGCCATGGCCGCTCGGTTCAAAACACTTGAGCAATAAGTGGTCCGTAGGTCTCGCGGTAGAGCTTGTGGCTCCCCTTCATTTTTCATGGACATCTTTATAGGAATGAATTGAGCTAGCTTCATTAATCAATTGACCACAACCTAGATTGTGTCATGATGCCTAGACATGTTGGGTTTTCCTACTACAAAATCCATAGAAATTCTAGTCTGCTTTCTATCACGAATTTGTCAAGGATGTAATTTCTCCACTTCTTTGTGTTTATCAGCTTTATTAAGTTAACATTGCAAGCACTCATGCACATAAAACTCAACCATGGTATTAACATGTGGTCACTAAAAATAGTGAGTAACTAAGGCCAAAGTTTGATGTATGCTAGGGCATTCCGCATGGTGCATCATGACGCTCACACAAAATTTCCTAGTAAATATCTAATCATCAAGCACACACACTTTGGTTTGTTTTAAAAGTGATCCACTATGAACGGAATACTTTTCCACCATCTTTCTCTGAGTGGCTAGCATTCAAGCTTTCAAACCACCAAACCTTATTAGGCTACTAAATCCTTCTTGAACTAATTGTTAGATCTTAGCAAAGTGTTTTGTTAATGCCCTTTGGGAGAGATAGAAATCAATCAAAATTCTAGAGCCTAAGGAAAATACATTTATTTTTTGGAATTTGACTAAGGGCATTGGCACCATATTAGTTGCACCCTTTTTATAATAAATCTCAAAGTCAAATTCTTATATAAGTTCCACCCATCTAACCTTGTGGCCACAAAGATTGATAAAATCAAAAATGCATTTTAACGAATGGTAGTCAGTCTAAATAATGGACCAAGTGCCATACAAATAATGATGCCAATTTTAAGCACATGGATGACTACCAACCATCCCTTTTCTTGGGTGGTGTAACATGTTTGGACATCAGTGTCCTTATGGCTTATGATCACCCATTGGCATTCCATAGCTATGTCTCAAATTCTCATTTGCCCCAAGCACTAAGAGAAATGACAATTTCTTCTACATAGAACATGTAGCTGTAGTAATAGGTCATGACTTCTCAATTGTTATTATAAACTTCACATCCTCGAAAGAAAGCTTCCATAGTATTTGAAATTGGTCATTGCCCAACAATGGATTTACTATTGCCAAAATCTAAAAATACACAACCGAGATGTAACAAAACGTTTGCTTGTAAGAGTAGCAATTATAGAAGCAAGACTTTAAACCATGCAACTTTTTACAAGTGTTATTTTGCTCTTATAAGTTTTGGTGATGGTCTTTCTTGCCGAATTGATTTTTGCCTCTATTTCATCCTTTGTAAGATTCGTAGGAAGCTTCTTGCTTGCATCTTTAAAATAAGGCTTCCATTTAGACTAAATCAAACAAAGGAGGAATAAAGTCAATGTAAAGTTTATCAAAAGACACAAACCACAAAACAAAATTTTGCAACTCGTTGCATAAACCATGCACCCAAGGATGGATTGGTAAGAGGATACTACACTCTTTTGCACATACTTGCCTGCAAAGCCTAAGCTTTTTTAATAGACTTTTTCTCTTCTTTTGTAAACCTATTGATGAATTCTTGTTCATCACATGAACACAAGGTATGTGCTAGCTAGAATTTTCGAGCAGGCAATATGTGCAGATGATCAACTCAGGGAACGGAGCATGAGGACTACCAACCGAGAGAGTGCAAGCCAGAGGGACCCTGAGAGATCAACTACTTCGGGGGAAAAAGCAACTGCTAGTGTGCAGGATAAGGGAAAGAGTGTAGACCACGACCAGGGATGGCAAAAATGAGAATGGAGATTGCACGGTTGCAAGAGCTGGTAAGGAAGCCTGTGAGATCGCATGTACAATGTATATACTGTGGCGGCAATCACCTCCCAGTTGAGTGCCAAGATCCTAGATCTCGGCCGTGCTCAAATTGCAGTAGATTTGGGCATGATGCAGTGCATTGCAGAATGCCGAGGAGATTCCCATACGCGTAGCAGTACAACCCTCCATACTTAGGTAATAGGCCACCCAATTTCTTTGGGAGGGGAGCCCAATTAGCTCTCCCAACACCGACGACTGACTCAAGACCTGCCATACCTAGGCTAGAGATGAACCCAATTGGTATACCCAGACCACCAGGGCCTTTTGTAACCCACCCATCTAGTGATGCTTCTGTTCACTTTATGGAGGAGCCTAATGGGGAAGAAACATATGTCAACCCATACATATCCTATGACGAGGAGGAAAACCCAGTCCTGATGGACTATCGGCCGGTGCCGGTGATGGCTTTAGGAAGAGGAAGAGGCAGAGGCTTTGGAGGGCCAAGCCAAGATCCACTCACATGCTAGACTTGCGGCCACCCAGGCCACATTTCATCACGCTGCCCAGAATGAGAACAAGCTAACAAGGATAAAGTGGATCTCTGATGCATAGAGTGTGGAATCACACATCTATTTCCTGACTATCCTAGGCGGAAGCCATCAACCAGCTCTGCCAACATGCCATCGGTGCCTTTGGGGCTTTTTGGAGTGGAAACCTTTGACAGTGAGGATACACCCATCCCACTACATGTTATGACGCGAGCTCAAACAAAACAGGTAGGCAACTCTTTGCCAGGGCCAAGTAACCTTGACGCAACCTCAATAGGAAAGAAAAGCCGGAGGAGACAAAAAAAGAGAACCGATGCAAAGATAACTCTTAAAATCGAGGAAGCGACTACGTTAGATGGGAAAGAGGGTCACAGACACAGAGGCGGAGACCTCAGCTCCTAAGACAACTGAGCTAGGGAGTGCCAAGATAGGGAAATATCCCCATCCCAAACGACAGCTCGAGGCTATAGCTAAGGTCAAGGAGTGGGTCAAGGATGCCCAAAAGCACCTCAAGGATGTTGAACCCATATTAGAAGATCGTATTGACGATTTCTCTAGTGTGAGCACACCAGTCTCACCTTCAAAACCACAAGCTGTGAGCATACCTGCACCACGGGGGGCAACTCAGCAGCAAGGCCAAGGGGAAACGTGCCAGGGTAGACATAACACATGGCCTAGAAATGCTAGCCTCAGGGGAAGACAAGAGCCTAGTAGCCTCCTCACAACCTTATTGTCTACTCCAGTAACTCTAAGCTTGAAAGACCTGCTTAGGAAGAATCATTCCTTATGGCAAGAGTTAAAAGACTTGATGGAAGGACACACAGGACTTGCGGGTGCTGATCCGCAAGATCATGATGCGGTTACACAGATCCCAAGTCTAACTCTACACTCAACTCCTAAGTCTTTGCATATCAATGCTTTTTGGGAAGACACTGAAATGCATGCAGTTTTACCCATCCTAGCCTTAGGAGATATGACGCAAAAAGGAATTGTAGACACATGCGCAGGTGTTAGTGTACTAAGCCATGCAGTCTTAGAGGCATGGGGAAACCCTCCTGTAGAGACTGCTAGGTTTAACGTCACGTTAGCAAATGGAATGAAGGTAAGACCATTCGGGGTCTTAAAGAATTGGCCAGTAAAGATTGCCGGTGTGCAGTTTTCCATAAACTTTATTGTCATGAAGGGAGTGGATTACGACATACTATTAGGCCGACCTTGGATGAGGAATGCGCGTGTCATTGAGGACTGGGGCAATGGTTTGATTTTCCTAGGGAACAGAACTAGTGCAGTAAGGGTAGAGATGGACACTTGGAAGACGACCCCTATTGACCTAGATGCCATCTTAGCTATGCTGAAAGACGATACTCAAACGACCAAACCCTATGGATCACTCACTAAATATATTCCTTGCCCTGAGGATGAGAGGGATTGGATGCACGTTTTGGCAACCATTGACCTACCATTCTTGGATGAGGAAGAACTATATCGGCAGGCTGCTAAAGCCGCAACCATGCCAATTGAGGAGCCAATTGTGCCACTCTACATGATGGCAGGAAGCTCACTCAACCCAGGCAAACCAGCCTCGTTCCATATCCCCAACAACAAACTAGAGCTTCAAGAAATCGTAGAGTATCTGACCAATAAACTGGAAGGCAACTTGGCTGCTAACTTAAAACCTCTACGTGATCTATTAGCTAAGCCAGAATGGAAATGGACCAAGGTCCATGACCTGAATTTGTTATATAACTGGGCTTTAGTTACTGATGACAAGGAGACTAGAGAGGAAAGCTTAGATGATGATGAGTAGTCAGAAGGATAGCAGTCTAATGACGAGGAGTATGAGGATTGTCGCTCTACAGGAGAGGAGAGTGAAGAAGAGATAGATACAATAGAGTACGACACGGAAGGAAAAGTGATAGAACAAATCAGGGCAGACTCGAGGCCTAGGAGAGGAAGGACCTGTCAGAACGAAAAAGGAGTCATGCGAATGGAGTGTGACAGATCCTGGCTAGAACACATAGGAGCCGTGGATTACGAGCAAGCCGGAGTGGCACAACCATGGATAATCCCAGTGCTGAAGACGGATGCACCTATACTAAACTATGACCCCCTGGGGAAACACCTTCCTCAAGTGAGGGATGCGAGTTTAACTCAGAGTCGGAAGTCAGCACTGAGAGTGATCCCGATATACCACAACCTTCTAAAGTCAAATGCACCAAGGGAGACTTGCAAGTCCACCTAAGGTGCAGGAGGCTAAAGGAGGAGGCCAGGAAGCAAGCAAAGGACTCAGAAGCAGAAATGCAAAAGAAACCGCAGGATCTACCCAAACGGTTTACAAAATTTAAAAAGGGTGACAAAGTGGTGATTCTACTAGGTGCGAAAAGACAAGGCCAAACTAGTGAACCGATCAAGGGACCCACCAAAGTCAAGGAAGTTAACTTGGCTGGGGAAGGTGAAAAGCCAAGACCTGTATTCATTGCAGATGACTTGACGGAGGATGAGGAGACCAAACTTGTTTCACTCTTGCAAGAGTACATTGACGTATTTGCCTGGACGTGAACTTAAGGGAGTCGACCCTAGGGTTGTGACTCATAATATCCCAATGGTCCCTGATGCAGTGCCAACGAAACAACAACCTTACCCCATGAATCCCAAACATGCCCATGCAGTAAAAGAGGAGATTGATAAACTCATGAGGGCAGGATTCATATATGAGATCGAGCACACGGACTGGGTATCACCTATCGTGATTGTCATGAAGAAAAATGGAAAAATCCAAGTGTGCGTGAACTACAAGAAAGTGAATGCTGCTACAAAGAGGGATAACTATCCTTTACCTTACACCGAAGCACATGCTTGAGAGGGTAGTAGGTAAAGAAGCCTACAGTTTTTTGGATGGTTTCTCGGGCTATAATCAAGTGCAAGTGTACCCCGATGACAGGCACAAGACTGCCTTTGCCACGGAATGGGGTGTATTCGCCTACATTGTCATGCCTTTTGGGCTGATGAATGCACCTACGACTTTTCAACGCCTAATGTGCACTATCTTTAAGGACATGCTTAGGCGCGAACTGGAAGTGTTTGTAGACGACTTATGCGTACACTCTAGTTGGGCTGAACACTTAGAGAAATTGAGAGCTATCTTTGAAAGGTGCAGGTTGTACCACCTCTCGTTGAACCCCTTAAAGTGCCAGTTCTGGGTGAAACATGGATGCATCTCAGGGCACGTAGTGTCAAGGAACGGCATTGCCACTGACTTTTCTAAAGTCAGAGTCATTGTTGACTCACCGCCACTCGATAACTACAAGGGAGTTCAGTGCTTCTTAGGACACACTGGATATTATCGACACTTTGTACTAAATTACGCACTAATTGCTAGACCATTGTACAAGCTGTTGACAGTGTTCGAGTGGACTGAGGAATGCTAGTGCGCATATGAGGAGTTGAAAAAGGCTCTTACTACTGCACCAATCTTACGAGCTCCAGATTGGAACAT
This sequence comes from Lygodium microphyllum, assembly GCF_053477565.2. Lineage (NCBI taxonomy): Eukaryota > Viridiplantae > Streptophyta > Polypodiopsida > Schizaeales > Lygodiaceae > Lygodium > Lygodium microphyllum. Next base: position 106,983,321 of record NC_141154.1, on the reverse strand, counting down.
AATGTTTCATGTACACATAGATGCCTCTAATTACCCGATGAGTTTTGCCAGCAGGCAGCTCACAAAGACCGAGATGAACTATTCCACGACAAAAAGTGAGGGGTTGGCCATGGTATTTGCGGTAAAGAAATTTAGGCATTACCTGTTGGCCACTCCCTTTGTCTTCTTTGTTGACCATCAAGGCTTGCTATATCTTGTGAACAAGCCTTGCACTACGGGACACATAGCTAGATGGTTACTCCTTCTAATGGAGTTTGACTTCTATATGGTTGTACGCAAAGGAAAGCAGGATTACATGGCTGACCACATGTCTCGCATACCCACAGGAGAAGCCGCTGGACAAGGCATACCTGACGATTTACCGGATGCTCATCTCTTTAACCTGTCTAGCGAGAGAGAATTATTTAAAGCTGATCTGACATTGTATTGGGCCGATGACATAGTGCAAGTGCTAGAGAGCGGACTACCTGAGAGACCCATTGAGAAGGCCAGGCTGAGAAGACTTATCCTGAAAATTCAGCCATACCAACTGATAGCTGGCCAACTCTACAGGTTGGGACAAGACGGTTTATTGTGCAGATGCGTATGTGAGCACGAGATGCATGATGCACTGAAAGAAGCACATGGCAGAATCGCTAGAGGATACTTTAGCGGGGACACAACAACCCGAAAGGTGCTACAATTCCAACTATGGTGGCCCACCCTTTTCCGCGATGCAGCTAAATTCGTAAAGCACTGCAATGAGTACCAAAGGACCAAAGTGCGTGTGCGGAAAGACAAGATGTAGTTGACCCCTGTCATAGCCCGACAACCCTTTGAAAAATGGGGCATCAATTTTATTGGACCTATAGTCCTGCGACACAATATTCCCAAGCTCGCTACATCATAGTGGCAACCGATTATCTAACGAAGTGGGCAGAGGCACGAGCCACGAGGAAGAATGATGCTAGAACCACTGCAAAGTTCTTGTGGGAGCAGGTCATTTCATGGTTTGGCTGTCCAATCGAACTTGTAAGCAACCAAGGCACGCACTTCATTAATGAGGTGATTTTCCACCTGCTCTCTATCTTCCTAATAATTCATCGGAAGTCCTCTCCCTATTACCCTCACGCTAATGTCCAAGCCGAATCCACGAATAAAATCTTAGTCAACGTGCTTACAAAGGTAGTGTCTACTTCAAGAAGTGACTGGGACAACAAGCTAATGGCGGCCTTGTGGGCCTATCGCACAGCTTATAAAACAACTGTAGGACAGATGCCTTTTAGGCTGACATATGGAACTGAAGCCATTTTACCCTTAGAATTCTTCATCCCTAGCTTGAGGATAGCAGTCCAGGAGCGTTGGGAGGGAAGAGAGGCTTGAACCAATCGCTTAGTGGAGTTAGAGTGCCTAACAGAGACCCGACTCCTCGCCACTCACTCTCTGATTTGTGAGAGGCTTGGACCAATCGCTTAGTGGAGTTAGAGTGCCTAACGGAGACCCGACTCCTCGCCACTCACTCTCTGATTTGTGAGAAGGCTCGACGAAAGATGTGGTTTGACAAGCATGTCAAACAGCTAGACTTTGAACAAGAGGACCTTGTTCTGCTATACTCTGTAAAAGGACATAAATAGAAGATGAAGTTTCGGGGGCTAGGGCCTTTCAGAGTACGCATGATTGGTAGAACAGGGAATGTTGAGTTAGAGACACTTGAAGGTGAAGGAATAGGCTTTTTTAATGGTAGCCGCATAAAGAAGTACTATCCTCCTTCCCATCCATTACATGAGCCACCCATGCTAGAACCCCCAATGAACGTCTGCATGGCTATTATAACCGACCTTATAGATCAGGATGAAGAAGCAGTGGCGCCGGTGTATCTACGAATCACAGTCACAGTAGGAGCGACATATTCTTTCGATGCCTTGATTGATGAAGGTGCCGACTACAACATCTTAACTCATGACCATTGGACATGCATTGGTCAACCGAAACTACCGCCCACTAATGCCAAACTCACCCCGTTTGGGGGTAATGCTTATTCACTCCTAGGGAAGTGCAAGGTAGTCGTTTCTATCGAGTCTGAAAGTTTACCAGCTTTCTTCCATGTGTTGCCTGACACTAAAGGAGCCGGTAATATGTCACTATTAGGTCGTGCTTTCAAGAATCAAACTAACTGTAATGTGGATTACAACCTAAACCACATTCATCTTGCTATAGGCAATGTGCGTATAGTGATGACTTTCAACAAGGGCTGTCCTGACTCTTCCATCATTACGAAGCCACTGGTAGAAACCCCTACAACCACGCTTCAGCCCAAGTCTAAACAGAAGAAAATTAAGGCCTCACGCCAGGCTCTCGACCCTAGGCCCAAACCCACCAAGAGTGCTCACAAGGCCAAGGAGTCCAAGCTCATATGGGTGCCAAAATGGCAAAGACCACATCTAGGTAGACCACCCAAACGTGATTCTAAACGCCAAAATAATCAACCATCACGGTCTAAGAGGCAGTCTAGACGCTACCGACGTAGACACACAACCACGCCGCGATGGATCCCCAAAGATCTCTTACGAGCACAAGGATACTACGAGGGCAACCCCTGGATTTGGGTGCCTAAAAATGGCAATTTTAAAAGCTCATCTACAAGCAATCTCACCCCAGTGAGGGAGGCTTGCACACATGGTGCCCAAGGCATAGTCAGCAAACCATTGCCCGCTATGGCTAGTAAGCCCCAGCTCATCTATTGACCAAAGCAAACGCCACAAGCCTTAGACTTACCTAATCCAGAGAACTTAAATACCCCCATGACTGCTCACTCAAAACCCAGCACAACTCCCATGCCCCCAGAGCTTCCTACAGTACCTCAAAGTGCTTCGGAGTGCAAAGCCACACCTGTGACACCAATGATGGAGTCACCACTATCTAGTCCATTTGCACCATTCCCACCGGTAGGTCTTAAACCTTCCTATGCGGTATGACCTTTCCTTTCCTTGGCTAAAGACCTCGCCGCGACTTCTGGGGATGACTTAGTAACCTGCATCAAGATGTTGGACAAAACTTTCACTACATTCGCTAGAAGTTATGAGAGGCTAGACCTAGGTGTTCTTGACAAAATACTTGCTTCGGATGTTCGTGCATTACCATGCACTTGGGAAGAATACGAACTTATGACCGGTAAATTCCCCAAAATTGCTGCTGAACTGATAGCAAACGACGAAATCTCAAAGGTGCAAGCTGCCCTCAGAAGACTAATCACTTCATATCATAAGCCTCCTCGTTCTGTTCCTGAGCATGAGTTGCAAGAGCTCACGCAGATGGCAAGCTCGCCTTTCACGTTCTTGCAGCAATGGTTTGCTCTGAGAATCCAATGGGAGAAAAAAGGTTGCCGGATAATGACCAATGTTGAGCAATGCAGGGCAGTTAAAACCATCAAATATGACCCTGCTTATGTGGCACCTATCTCGTTTAGGGTTTTGGCCATCACCCACAACCAGCATTTAGACAACCATGTGCTCGCTTACCCTTACATTGACCAATTCCTTACGGAAGAGGAATTACATGTTGCAAGCCACCTTAATACTGGAGATGTCTTTCATGATGTATTGACCTACATCTCCCAAGTCTCCATCCAACCATCTGCTCTTGATTGTCATGCCCAACTCAAATACAATCCAAGCTTCTATGATTGGTTATTGGCTAAGTAAGTCAATCCATGAAAAACAGCATTTGCCTCGTACTTCCTGTGCTAATCCTAGGAAGGATTCCTTGAAAGATCCAAGACGGGGGGGGGGGGGGGGAGCAATGTGAGCAAGAACAGAGCAAAATGAGAGTCAACAAAATGAGAGTCATGCTATCTAGCAGAATGTTATGATTAATTGAGTTTCAATGGAAGATACTGCAAAGGGAAAACAATAGCAATTGCTGCTGTGAGCCAGTCTCTAAAATTCAAGCCTCTAAGCAAGTATACCAATTTTTGACATATACATTTTTCTCTCAAAATTGAGTTTTGTTAGAAATAGCCCGATTTTTAAGCATTAATGTTGGCATGGTGTGTTGACAGGTAACCACCATGGCAGGACAAGACAAAGGGGGCAAACTCCCATTTTTTGAAGAAGAGATGACCAAGTTCGGCATCAGCATCGAGACACGAAGATTCAGTCAATTCACCTTCAAGCACACGTTGAACCTGGATGACGCCATCTTGGAGGAACCTGCAGTCAAAGAATTGATGGACAGATGCCACCTCCACAAGTATGTGGAAAAGGTGGGGCAGGCCGTGGATTACAGCATGTGTGCTGAATTTCTGACGAACTTTGACAAGGGCAAGAATTGTGGCATTGTCACAGTGAGGACAGGGGAGCAGGAAAGAAGAGTTGAAGTGCCCCTCAATGCGGCAATCGTAGAGAAGGCCTTGGGGCTCGTACCCAAGAAAGAGAGGCGGCCGAGAAGGGATGTTTAAGCCATGCTGGGGGTAAAGAAAGAAGAGGTGCACACAGTGGATGGAATCAGCTTGGATGATATCCCGGATCCAGCAGTGAAGGTGCAAGCGAAGATAATCCACACACTCTTCTCGGGCCAAAGGTATAACGCATTGATGAACAAGATCGGGGTCCCGTTGTTAGAAAGCATCACAGCAGGAGTCCCTGAGGAGGTAGATTGGAATGGGTTCGTGCAGAAAACCATTCAAAGCTCAACTGCCCTTCTCACTCCAGCGGAAGCACCAGCAGGAGGAGAATCCCCTGCCTCAACAGCACGCTCCACAAGGAAGAAACTTGCCTCAAAGGCGGCCACAATTAGATATGGTGGTGTTTTGACAGCCATCATAAATGAAGCAATGAAGGATGCTGGAGTCATGGAAGAGGAAGCTGCACATCAAATCCCACCGCATAAAAGCCCACCTCACCACGAAGAAGAAGAATCAAGTGAAAGAACGATAAGTGACAAGGGAGAACAGGAGGTGCCGCCTACACAAGCAAGCAAACCAGAAGTACAAAAGAAAGGAGACAGGAGACAGAAGGAAAGGAAAGAGGAATTAAGCAAAGAAGAATGAGCTGAAATCAAGAGGGCTCAAAGAGAGTCTAGGAGGGCTGAGGAAGAAAGAAGGAGGAAAGAGGAGGAAGAGCTTGCAAAGATAAGAGAAGAATCAAAGAAGGCAGAAGAGGACAGGAAAAGAAGGGTAAAAGAAGAAGCTGAAGAGCAGAGACTGAAGGAGCTGGCCGAGTTGGCAGAGGCTACACGAAGATCTGTGGAAGAGACCCACGGGGGTGGAGAGCTCGAACCTATGAACCCCTGTCATAAAGCCGAAGCTAGTTCAAGTGTGGAAGCAGCTCCAGTGGGCTGTAGGCAAGGGCAAGTCCCTACTACATCCACTTCCTTCCTCTTTTGTGCCTGCAATGACTGAAACCACGACTACAACCACCACACAACCCACACCTCCCCTCAACACGGCACAGCTAATGAACATGATGCAAATGCTAGTGAGAAAAGTGGCCAAGATCGTACCAGAAACCGGATCGAAAAGGCCCGCTGCCGCAGATGCAGAGTCACGGCAAGACCCTAAAAGACAAAGGCTGGAGGCATCAACCACCACACCCCATAATCCCATGCCTACCGACACTGACTATGACGCATATGTGGCTGAGCTACTGGCACAATTAGACAAGGCGAAGGAAGAGAAGAAAGTGGCCTTGATGGAGCTAGAAAAAGAAAAAGAAACGTCAGCTACTCTTAGGCTAGAAGTCTCAAGGCAGGGAGCCGATCGACGAAGAGAAATGAAGGCCCTGCAAGACCAACTACTAGTAGCAAAAGCAAAGGAAGCCCAGGACAATGAAAGCTGCCTTAGACAAAGGCTAGAAGACAAAGAGCAGAACCTGGTGGCAGAGTAAAGGAGTCTAAAGCTACTAGTGCAGCAATACAATGATCTACAGCAAAAGGTCGCTCAAGTGGAAACACTAAGACATGAGGTTTAGGAAGGCGAAGCTAGTACACCACAAGAACATACCTGGAGCTCCGTTTGTGGCAGGAGCTAGAAGAACAAAACAGATTAATAAGTGAAATCGAGTTTCCAAAGAGTGAAGGGCCAGGAGTCTCAGCAGCAGAAGCAAAATGGCTACAAGATGAAGCACAAAGATTACAAGATGCGTTGGAGACCTCCCAGGAAGATGTAGAGGCCCTCATGGCCATGGCTTTCAATCAAAAAAGGCTATTCCTTGTTGAGATCCAAAGCCAAGAGTAGCTGGTGCAGGAAAAATCAAAAGTACTGGCCAAGGTGCGACAAAGGCTCAGCAATGTAGATCAAGCCAAAGGGATTGCTGAAGAGCAACTGGCTTAGAAGTTAAGAGAAAGGAACCAGTTGTGGTTTTTAACAAATGAGTAGCAATAGGTAGTGACCACCCTGGCGAGCCAACTGGAGGAAGAGAGAAAAAGGATGGAAGAAAGAGCTATGGATTGGGAAAGGAATAATTTTGATAGGGTGAGAGACTTGACCGAACGCTTGGCAGTGGCAGAATGCGAAAGGGTGCTTGCAGAAGCCAGGGTTGAAGCTGCCGAAATAACTACTAAAACACATTGGCAGGCCTTCCTCAACACAGTACTCCTTGTCACACAAGCTGAGGGCAATGATCTAGTGGAAAAGGTGAAAAGAAAGTTGGAGCTGACCACCCGAGCTCTAAGATATGGTCTTCAAGAGCGGGAGCTCCCAATGAGTACATGGATCACTAAGGAGCAACAATTCCACTACTTACGTTGTACGGGCCTTTCCACTGCTGAGCTCAAGGAGCTAGGTTTTGAGGAGCATGAACAACCACCACCACCACCACCATTAGTCAACCCATCTGTGGTTGAGCGATATGTCGAAGAGGGTCCGGATTTCGAGCAAGGTGATGAAGAAGAGCAATAAAGAATGCTGAGTCCGCCTCAACCCAATCTCCCACAGGAAGAACCTGTAGATGCCCATCTGCCTGAGCATATAGTTGCAGCAAGGAGGAGAAGACAAGAATTAGCTGAGGAGGCCCAACGCCGAGCATGCACAATTCCAAGACAACTTCCTGAAGAGCCCATGCCACTGAGAGGTGATGCACATCCTGTAGACTGGCCCCAAGAGTTGGTCATCTAGCATCAGCAAGAGTTCCAGAAAAGGCCGTTTGAGCTCTCATTTGCTTTCCCACGCTCTCTGGACCGGGTCCTGCCTCTAGGAGTCTTAGCCAAGATCAAGGATCTGGCTAATGAACTTGCAAATAGGTGGATTGAAGAGAGGAGCCTGATAATAACTAGGTGGCGACAAGAACCACAGGATTAGTGGGAAGATAAGGTCAATCTAGTTCCCAAAACCGTCCAAGGCTACGAGGCACAGTCGAAATGGCGGAGGAGGATTTGGGACACCAATTTTGATGCATGGACCTCCTTTTGCAGTTCACTCCCTGAAGAGCGCAATGATCCTATCTACATGCCCTACCCCCGTAGGCATGGAGTGGACTATGATAGAGACTTGCATGGGGATTATGACTTCCCAAAAATATATAATGTAAATGCTAGGATCCCTGAGGAATGCTTAGTGTTTAGGTTAGAAGATATACTTCCTTCTATAAATCGTTTCCTTTGCAGACTTCTCTTCCTGCCCAGGTCCAGCATTTTTGACCACTTGTAATTACCTCCGACTCATCAAATTCCTGCTACTCCAAAAACCTATAGCAGAGGAAGCCCATCTCCCCCCACTCTTCTTTGATATCAACATAGGAATAGATAGTAGAGCTATGACTAGGTTAATGATGCGGGCTACTCTCCTTCCTTCCTTCTGTCTAGAGCTCTTAGAAAATATGAGTGACACCCGCTTCACAAGGTGTAATCACCCTTTCTTGTGAACCACTCCTCTGAGAGCTAAGGCCGATATTAAAGAATACCTACAAAGTCGCACATTCTTATCTCAATGCCTGCGATGACTGCCACGTGATTAAATGGGTGTGATATGCCTTGACAATTGTACTCCCTCTCTCATTCTCAAAAAATAAAGAAAAGAAAAGAAAGCAAAGAGAGAAAAAGCCACAAGGAAACAAAGACAAGGTGACTAGAGAGAAAGACAAGAGCAAAAAATAGCAATGCTGAAAGATAAATCTACTACTAAGCAAGTTAACAAGGAGAACACTTCACATGTGCTTGCAGTCTCCCTTCATTGTTATTGTGCACCACACTCACTGCATCTAGGGTTCTCCCTAGCCCCTTTCCCACTTCACACTTAGGGCACATCAAGGGCAGGACTTTCAGACCTGTCACTCTAAGTTTTGCACTGCACCTCCAATGATGCACGAACTGGGTCCTCAAGTGTGGGTCATTACCAAGGGCTTGCCCAAGGTTAGACCCATCTCCCAGTTCCACTGGCAAGGGCACCATGCACTACACAGTGAGACAGACACACCCCCTAGGAAGTGCACAACTTTTCTTGCAGGTTATGTTCGTGTTTTAAGAACTGGCTGCTTGGTTGAAGAAGATCATCCACTACATCCTCCAATGACAAGGAATTTTTCCATGAGTCGGACATGACTCCATTACTCCAACTACAGGAGCTTCACTGCGAAGGTTTAAATGGCTCAACAGATTTCATGTTGCCAATCATCCGCCTATTGATGGCTGCCATGACTAAACCAAATCAAGCAAAAGGAAAACCCAGTGATGGATTTGCCATTGGCTTAGATTTTGGAACCTCATCTTCCAAAGATGCATGCCTACCGCCTCAAGATCTACGGATCACTTATTGATTCCACAAGCCTGAAGATTTTCAATGCAAAGTTCAAGATCTTCAGCTCAGCATTGAAGATCTTGAAATCAAAGCTGAAGATCTTCAAATCGAAGACAAGGATCCTCAAGATAACAAGATCTTCAAAACAAAGACAAAGATCTTCCATGCGAAGATAAAGCAAACCTTTGTCAAGACAGAGTTCAGGGGGGTTTCTCCAGGATAAATCCCTCCAACACCATTCTCCTAAGGGATTGCTTATTGATCAAGCGTTTTTGTTGACCAAAGGATAATCGGCTACCTATTTTCCACCAGCCAATTGGAACGTCTATCAGCCTCGCAGAATGGGAGCCACAACTGTGTGTGAAATCCCGAGCATTTTCATGAAGTCTAAAGCACGCTGGAATCTTTCCTGGTCATCATCATCAAACTCCATCACCTCTCATTGACAAGCATCAGTGTCATCTACCCACCAATTTCACCTAGCAACAGCATCATCTATCCCACTACTTCCCACCACAGTGCCATGGGACTGGCACTTGGCTAGGAGGGGGGTAATGTTTACCTAATGTTTACCGCAGCACAGAGGAGCGGGAAATGGAAAAAAGGAAATAGCAAAAGGCGTAGGACAAAAGGAAGAAAAAGGCGCCTTAACCGGTAACCAGACCCTGAAAAAATTAAAAGCACGGGCACGACCCTCAGGAAGTCTTAGAGTCACCCAAGGAAAGTAAAAGAGTAAAAAGCGTACCATTAAGTGTGAAAGCATTCCCGAATCCTTGTAAAAGAGCGTCAGGCTCACTCTTGTGCAAATTGTATGCATTAGTTGGGAATAGGATAGATTAGAACGGTGGGAAATGAGAAATGGGCCTAGGCTAATGGCCAGCCATGTAAAAAAGGGGATGACCGCCCATGAAAAGTAGGGCATATATATAAAGTTCAAAAAGTGAATGAGAAGATCATTCTTGTGTGGCCAAAGCTTTTTCTTCTTCTTCTTCTCTTGTTTCTTGCCTTCTTGCTTGTGCTTGAGAGAGGGATTGAGAGAGTGTGAGGGAGTGCTTGTGTGAGAGTGAGGGATCTTGGAGAAGAAGCTCTCCATCTTCTCTCTTCATCTTCCCCTCCTCTCTTCTCTTCTCTTGTCTTGCGCGTGGCTATGGAGGATGAAGCTCATGGGAGAGGATTGAGGTTGCTTGAGCTTGCCTCAAGGATCGTGGAGCTACCAGTGTGCAAGAAAGAGGAGGGTACTCGATCGAGCATCAAGGTAAGCTCACTACACCCGTAAGGTAGGCATTGCGTGTCGGCTATGTGAGAGGTAGCCATGGCCGCTCGGTTCGAAACACTTGAGCAATAAGTGGTCCGTAGGTCTCAGGGTAGAGCTTGTAGCTCCCCTTCATTTTTCATGGATATCTTTATAGGAATGAATTGAGCCAGCTTCATTAATCAATTGACCACAACCTAGATTGTGTCATGACACCTAGATTCATGTTGGGTTTTCCTACTACAAAATCCATAGAAATGCTAGTCTGCTTTCTATCACGAATTTGTCAAGGATGTAATTTCTCCACTTCTTTGTGTTTATCAGCTTTATTAAGCTAACATTGCAATCATTCATGCACATAAAACTCAACCATGGTATTAACATGTGGCCACTAAAAATAGTGAGTAACTAAGGCCAAAGTTTGATGTATGCTAGGGCATTCCGCACTCGGTGCATCATGACGCTCACACAAAATTTCCTAGTAAATATCTAATCATCAAGCACACACACTTTGGTTTGTTTTAAAAGTAATCCACTATGAATGGAATACTTTTCCACCATCTTTCTTTGAGTGGCTAGCATTCAAGCTTTCAAACCACCAAACCTTATTAGGCTACTAAATCCTTCTTGAACTAATTGTCAGATCTTAGCAAAGTGTTTTGATAATGCCCTTTGGGAGAGATAGATATCAATCAAAATTCTAGAGCCTAAGGAAAATACATTTATTTTTTGGAATTTGACTAAGGGCATTGGCACCATATTAGTTGCACCCTTTTTATAATAAATCTCAAAGTCAAATTCTTATATAAGTTCCACCCATCTCACCTTGTGGCCACAAAGATTGATAAAATCAAAAATGCATTTTAACGAATGGTAGTCAGTCTAAATAATGGACCAAGTGCCATACAAATAATGATGCCAATTTTAAGCACATGGATGACTACCAACCATCCCTTTTCTTGGGTGGTGTAACATGTTTGGACATCAGTGTCCTTATGGCTTATGATCACCCATTGGCATTCCATAGCTATGTCTCAAATTCTCATTTGCCCCAAGCACTAAGAGAAATGACAATTTCTTCTACATAGAACATGTAGCTGTAGTAATAGGTCATGACTTCTCAATTGTTATTATAAACTTCACATCCTCGAAAGAAAGCTTCCATAGTATTTGAAATTGGTCATTACCCAACAATGGATTTACTATTGCCAAAATCTAAATACAACCGAGATGTAACAAAACACTTGCTTGTAAGAGTAGCAATTATAAAAGCAAGACTTTAAACCATGCAACTTTTTACAAGTGTTATTTTGCTCTTATAAGTTTTGGTGATGGTCTTTCTTGCCGAATTGATTTTTGCCTCTATTTCATCCTTTGTAATATTCGAAGGAAGCTTCTTGCTTGCATCTTTAAAATAAGGCTTCCATTTAGACTAAATCAAACAAAGGAGGAATAAAGTCAAGGTAAAGTTTATCAAAAGACACAAACCACAAAACAAAATTTTGCAATTCGTTGCATAAACCATGCACCCAAGGATGGATTGGTAAGAGGATCTACACTCTTTTGCACATACTTGCTTGCAAAGCCTAAGCTTTTTTAATAGACTTTTTCTCTTCTTTTGTAAACCTATCAATGAATTCTTGTTCATCACATGAACACAAGGTACTTGTATGCTATAAGTAGTCATTGAGGTTTGTGACAACAATCGCATCTTCCTTCAATCTAGGAATTTGCAATTACATGTACTTAGTCCAATGAGAAACATAAATTAGACCAAATTTGTGACAAGAATGGCATGTCTATGAAACCCACAAATTTGCAAGTAATCACAAAAGCACCATACATATTGAAGTAGAAAAGACAAACATGGAATTACAAGTTGAATATTTGCAATGTTGCAATCAAAACCAACTCATCCTTGGGCTTTGCAAAAATGAATTGCAATTGCACTCTCACATGTCTCGCCTTGTTATTTCTATACAGCTCATCAATGTTGTGATCCTATGGTTTCTCTCCCAAATACAAAATATTTTTTTACTTAGGATCAATACAATAGAATTGAAGCAGAGACCCAATAGCATGACACAAAGTTACAAGTGCATCAAAGCTCGCGTGGAAAAGTCTGTTAAACTCTATGAGAGACAGAATGAGCAAAATCATTATCTTGTAAACAAGAATATATCCATAGTTAGAAATGGATTTTCTTCCAAGACAAATTAAACACATATATGTCCATGATAGATTTTAAAAATCCATGATCATGTGATTCTTGCATTTTTATTCTTAGAAGATAAACAAACAAATAAAAGTAAACACACAAAAATAAACACTCATATATACATACATACATACATACATACATACATACATACATACATACATACATACATACATACATACATACATACATACATACATATATATATATATATATATATATATATATATATATATATATATATATATATATAGAGAGAGAGAGAGAGAGAGAGAGAGAGAGAGAGAGAGAGAGAGAGAGAGAGAGGGCCCAAAGTCCTTCAACTTGCTGATTTGTGGAGCATTTGATGAAGAAGAAGTAGCCATTTGCTTCTATCACAAAGATATGGAGTCTTTTTACTTAGGTGCTATGAACCTTTGTCTCTCTGTTAATGTATAGAAAATGAGCTTATGGTCATGAGGGTTCATGCACATAGAACGGTTTTTTTCTACACAATAACACGATTTCGCACACGGTTTCTCACATGGTTTTAAAAGACTTAGGATTCCTATTTAACATGATTTTTAACATATTTCTAAATGTAATACCTATGGATATTTACATGACATTATTGATGAAAAAACTTTGTTGTGCTAATTATGCACCATAAGCTCTCTAGTGGAGAAAAGGAGAGGAGAAGAAAGAAGCAAAGTCAACAAAACATCAAAGGTATATGTGCCTTTATTTCTTTGATTGATATTATTTTGAGTATTCATTGTTGATAATTTGTTTTTGCATAGATTGGGAGGGTAAATGTGCCCATTTGAGCTATTGCTGCTTAACATCATTAGGATATTTTGGGGATTGGCATGAGGATGTGTCAAGTCTATATGTGACATTTGTGTGCTTAGTGTTGTTGGGTATGTAATCCCTAAAGTCACAAGTGAAACCCATTTTAGAGGCTGTGATAGTTTAGTTGTTGTCAGGAGGAGACTGTGGTTATGATATGGTGACATAGTCACCCGTACGTTTGGGAATCCAATAGCTTGGAATTGATATTTGTAAATATTAGATTGGTAGTTAATAGGTTATGCCTCTACATATATGTGTGTGTATGCATCAATACATATACTTATGGCATGGCTATGCATACACATGCATCCACATAGGTTACACATATCTTATGCATGTCTGTATGTGCATACCTATGCCTATGACTATACATAACCTCTACATGTGTGTGTGTGTGTGTGCGCACGCGCACGCACGCGCGTCTTAAGCCTATGTGTACGCATATAATATGTGTGTATGTAACCTATATAGCCTAGCCTATATGTGACCTATGCATGGATTATGTATAGTATATGCATAGCCTTTGCATGGCCCATGCATAGCTTATGCATCAAACATGCATAGCCTATGCTTGGCCTATGCATAGCCCAAGGCTACATATGAGCTATGTGTAGTCAATGCATGGGCTATAGTGTATGTGTTGTTTATATATGTAGCCTATGTGCATTTGGGTTGTATACATATACACTATGTTTGTAAAGTATGCATATGTGCATATATAATGTCATGATACTAACTCTTATATGATGTGCTTTCGTATATACATTTGATTCTCTTGTTGTTGCAAATATTTTTGTGGATAGGATCGTCATCTCAAAATCCTAGCCCTAACATTGAGAGAGAGAAAATGTGGCTTGTGAGAAAGTCATGACATTTGTTAGAGTGTCTTTATGGTACCCCCTTCTATAGCCAAGTTGTAGGAGCATATGACTAGTTCTTTGCCCACCAACAAAAGCCTCACAATCCCTAGCTAGGGTTGCATCCATGTCTCCATCATGTGAGCAATCCGAAGAGAGTAGTCACACCCATAGACACGTGTAAAGGGAAAGGTTGTGGTAGGAGATTTCTAGCAATTTGTTTAGATGAGAGTGATCATAGCCCTTCTATATCACAAGCCCAACCATATGAAGAAAGGTTAGCTGAAGCTCAATAGGAATAACTTAGACCATGCATGTACTACATATTGACTAGTAGTCTTCCAAGACAATAAGGAAAAGGAATTGGTGAGCTTCATGTGAAGCGTGGAGTATGCATAGTATAGAGATTGCTTTAGATCCTTCTTTGATCAAGACCCTACTAAGCTCCAAGTAGTGATTTCTCTTGTGCATGACAAGTTTCATAATTTGATGCATTTGAGGTTTATGGACCATTGGACATAAGAAAATGTTTGAAAATTCATTGCTAATAAGAGTGTAGTGGAAAATAAGAGGAGGATAGTACAAGGCTTGGGTCCTATATGTATGGCAATTTCTACACATGGTCAAGAGTGGGTTGAAGTACAAATCAAGATGGAGTATAAGATCTTTAGCTCACAATAGAGAAAGGCATGACGAATCCAAATTGAGCGATTTGGACTTATCACATTTTAGATAAGGATAAATCAATATATGGGAGGTGGAGATTGTAAGTATTTACAATTCATCTTAAGTTCTTTTATGGTTAGCTTTGTGATTCGTTTTGTTGTTATTGATGGTGTTTTTATTTTGCAAGTTAAGATTGTGGGTCAAAATCCTACTTGTTATTTATGAGGTGGCCTATAAGCACTGTCACAATAGGCTCGATACATGGAGACACTTATATGAAGAGGGCATCATCACCAAGCAAATGTGGTGAGCAATTACGATTAGGAAAGTGTGTTAAGTAATTTCCTTTAGCTTTTAGAATAAATCTTGTTAGTTATTTCTAAGTGTATATCTTTGATATCTATAGAGGCAACAACACAATGAAGTGAAAAGAGAGAAAGAGAGCTAAGCATTAGGGGAGATTGGAGGTCTCAAAAATGCCCTGTTAAGAGATCCTAGGGAGAGAAAATATTTTAGGAAATAAAAATAATTTTAACTTTTTTAAATTTATATTTTGATAAATAAACATATCTAAGATTGTTAAAAGTCATTATCATAATATTCTTGTGGCTTTCATTAAACCTAGACATGTAAGTCACTGTAATGATGATGATGATGATTGACTTAATGAGTATCCTAGCTTGTCTTGATAAAAGTAAAAGTGAATATTTAATTTGAATTTTTTTGACATTTGATTATCCCCCTCGATCCTCATTCCCTCTTTTTCTTCTCTTCTCTTTGTTAGCTACTTACTCATTCTTCTACTTTTTTGAATTCACACATTATTATTATTCAAAGTTGCAAATCACATATTTAGCTATGGATTAATTAACCAATGATCCTTGTAAAATTGGTAAAAGAGCTCACTATCATCTTCACATTGAGTTAGAATGTGAGTATGAACCAATCAGGAAAAAAAGAAGAAAACAAAACACTATTTCGGAGTGCATGAAACATGTATTTTGATTTGATAGAAAAAAAATTTATTTAGATGAAATGTTTTCCCCTAGTTATCGTATAAAAAATAGTACTCTTCCTTCTTATAATAGCTCTTCACTAATAGGATTTATTGGTGATGGTTATACTATATTTTTAGGCTATACACTTAATCTTATTATAGAGAAGGATGTTCTTAGATCGGAGAATCACTTGATAACAATCCATAGAGATAGTTATTGTAAAAACTACAAAATTGTCAATAGAAAAATCATTCATTAGATAAACACACCAAAGGATACCAGTGAAAACAATCAATTTTAGGCCTTCAAAATCGACAAAGATGTCTCAAGAATATTGAGTATCTCAAATGAGAAGAAGGTGGTTGCAGTAAAAGAATTCAAGTAGCAAGGTATATCTTTTTACTTAAGGAATAATGAATATAGCTTTGCGTATAATGGTTTCCAAGTTATGATGTTTTTGAGCTAGTATAGAAGACTTTGGATAGTATTGATATTAGTTGAGATGCATATATACAAATTTTTTAACTAATGCAATTAAATATAAAACATTGTCATATATGTAATTGTTTACTTCTAAGGCGATGTTGTGGTGAAGACTATCAAACAAAGAGTTAATGACAAGGTGATAGAAATTTTATATGAGCCTTTTTATATCAAGGTTAGCTTCAAGAGCAAGAAGAAAGAGGTTCTTTACGATGAATTTAACTCTATGGAAGCTAGATAAACTAACTCTACAAACTAACTGTGTAGTTTAGGTCTAGCTTAGTGATCGTTAAATAAATAAGACTGTCCATAATCTTCTGATACATAGTGGCATCCTCAATCAAGTCACCCTCATGTGTACTAAGCTTAGCATGAATATCCAAATACATAAAGATATGCTTACAATCAACCATACTATACTTCTTAACCTATCCAATGCAGACTATCTTTATGATAACCATATACCTTCTAGAGTCTTGATTATCTCTATGTCGAGAAAATAGTGTAGCTCTCCCAAATCCCTTATCTCAATTTCAATTTTGAGGAAACCCTTCACATGCTCAATCTCTATCTCACTATCACCTTATGATCAAATCATATATATATATATATATATATATATATATATATATATATATATATATATATAGTAATGACAATAATACTTGTATCACTCTCATATACATAAAGTGTGATCAACCTATGCTTTGAAAAATCCAATGCTGACAATGCATTCTATAATCCTATTATGCCATGCCCTAGGTTCTTTCTTTAGCCCATATAAGACCTTATGAAGATTGCATACATAATTTGAATGACTCTTATTGACATAACCAAACGTTTACTCCACATAAACTCTCTTGTAACTCTCCTTGTAAGAAGGCATTCTTAGCATGCATTTGATGCATAATCCAACCCTTTGATTCAACCACTGTTATGACAGCCCTTACAGTGGCCATTTTAACCACTAGAGAAAAAGTTTTCTCATAATCAATACCATGAGTCTGTGCATACCCTTTGGCAACTAGTTGTGTTTGTGCATAACATTTGGCAACCAATTATGTCTTATAGTGCTCAATAGATTGATCTATCTTATTCTTGACCTTTTAAACCCATTTACAGCTAATAACTTTATTACCTTCAAGTAAAGACACTGGCTCTCATGTGTCATTCTCCTTAAGTAGTAGGTGTCAAAAGTCTACCACGAGGTAAGAGACAACATGGTGAAGGGAGATTCAGGGAGAGGAGTAGATGGAAGATAAGGGGTTCAAAGAAATGGAAGACGTAGAAGAATACTCATAGAAAGAAATATAAAATGTAGAAGAATACTAACAGAGATTAAGCCTGTCAGTTTATTCCTGCAGTATGAGAAGATAAAACTCTTGTAGACAAAAACGTGTATAAAATAATACCTTCCTCTATGCCAAGATTAATAAGATTTCAGCTCTAACCTCACCAACCAACCTCAAATAGTTGAGGGGATTTCTTGGCCAGTCGTTTTTCCCACTTTTTCTTTGAGGATACTGCCGAGAATAGCAATCATTTATATAAGGGGGAAAGTGTTATATCCTTGGACATCTAGATGGGAACTAGTAGCATTTGTCAAAATGGTCATGAACTAATTTAGTACGAATGTACTAAGGGCACTATGAGGTTAGGTAAGCTGAGTCCTATAAATAGGACTCAAGCCCTATTGTGCACATTCATTGTGTGATCCACCCTTAGAATCTTGGTCCATTGGTTGCACATCTATAAATTGAGATCATGTGGGTTGGTGGGTGATATGGGACACCAATCCTTAGGAAGTGGTTATGATCCAGAGTGCTACTAGCTCCCAAGTTAAGGGGGGTGAGTCTATTTGGCTCTATGATTGGGTGTTGAGTCTAATATTCAGAAATATGGCTTGTGTTATATCTTTGCATAGGTTGGATTGTAGGGGGACATTTCAAACACCTCACTCAAAGAGGAATTTGAGCTTTGTCATTGGCTCAAAGATACATAAGAAGTAGGATATTTTGCTCATCCAACAAGAATGGAAGATAATCAAAGCGATGAAGAAGACTCACAAAGGAATTGGGTTGCTATAAATTTCAGAGGCAAAGATCAAGGAGATGGGAGAGACCTTGGATGTGATTGCTTTTACCAATTGTTCAAGGTGCACAAAAGAGCCAAATGATGGTAATTGATGTAGGTTTGAGACCTTGAAGTTAACCTTTGAGTTTGAAGAAGTGCAAGAGTGGACCAAGTTCTATTTGAAGGAGATGAAACCAAATAAAGTTCAAGAGCTAAATAATGGAACTAAGTCAACCAAAGAAGAGAAGAAAGATGAAGAGAAACCAAAGAAGCAACTAGTGGTAGTGTCTTCAACCTAGAAGATGACTACCAAGAAGTTGAGCACACACCAAAATAATATCTAGAATGACACTATCCCATCGCGACTACCACCAAGAAGAATAAGGCTACTAATTTGAAGGATATCCCAATGACTACCACCATGAAGGAAAATAATTTGACACTAAAGAATACTCCAACAACTACTACCTAAAGGAGAAGAGTTGTACCTAGAAGACTACCCCATCAACTATTGAATTGAAGGAGTTTGCAACTATGAGAAAGGAGAAGGAACCTGGGAGATGCAAGATTGAGGCTATAAGACATCATGAAGAACCTTGGCTATAAGAAAAAGGATGGGAGATGGTTGGACACGGGAGAAGGATGAGTCCTCACACCCACAAGTTGTAGCCCAAACTTAAGAAGAACTAGTCTTTGAAGAAGTGACGTTAGAGAAGGGAGAGAAGGTGTGTGAAGCTAGAGTAAACAAATGCCTCTACCAATGGAGATTGAGGGTGAGACCGTGATGGAACCCTCCTTTGAGGTACGAGATGCCTTTGATAAAGAAGATAATGAAGTAGATGAAGAAATTTTATAATAGTCTTAGTAGATGAGAATGAAAGGCTGTTCTCAACTTGGTCAAGGGATCCTCTACATGCAACCAAGAACTCATTGAGTGAGGGTGAGACCCCCAAACCTTGAAGAAGATATAGGAGATGTAGAGAAGGATAACAGAGAGGAGAGGCTCAACCAAATTCAATACCTCATTCCCATGGAGGAAAAAGGGAGAAGGAAGAGTATTCCCTTGACCCAATGTTAAAAAATCTCATCGTCAACAACCCCAATTTCAACAACCAACCAACCCAACCCTGTTCAAATACAATAAACTAGGAGAGAGAGAATATGATGAAAATAATAAGAGAAATACTAGGCCAATAGAAGAGAGAAAGAAGAAGTTAGGAAGAAGAAAGACCAAGTAGATAAAGGGGGAGGAGCCAACCTAGATAATAGATTTTGGAGATTGAGAAAACCAATGGAAGAAGATGAGAAAAAAGAGAAAGCTATGTTAAAAGAAGAGCATGTTAAATTCGATCTAAATGAGAAGGTCAAGGAAGAAAATATAAACTAGACAACAAGGAAGGAAGAAGAGAAGCAAAAGATAGATCGAGGCAAAGAAAGTCTAGAGGAACAAGTCAAGAAGGGAAAATAACAAGGGGAGAATGAGAAGAAACACCAAGAATCAAACTCAAGCAAAGGTGAAGTTAAAGGAAGAGGTGTAAAAACTTACACGGCGCAGCGAATAGAATCTGAGAAAGAGATAGAGAGTATACAACAGATAAGAGGAGAATCAGTGACTTCTTTAGCTCCAAACAACTGATACAAAGATGGCTCTATCCACCCGTGCGCTTCCATTGTGTGAAGCTTAGATGACGATCTAGTCAGAAGATAGGTGAAGTGCTTAAGGCTAGCTGGAACAACAACTCTGACTGGGTGAAAGATGAATGATGGATGGCTGTGAAGGGGTTTAGCTTTTATAGCCCATGAAGGCCGTTAGGTCGGCCTGACCAACCTACCATATAAGCCTCCACTAGTCGACCATGGAATATTCCCTTTACCATCACGCCGGGGTGTTGCCCCCGAACCCCCGCCAGGGGGCCGCTGGCCCCCTTGGGACCCCCTAGCCAGGGGCCACTTCCGCGGCCCTCGAACCCCAGAATAGGGGCCCCTTTTAACTCCCTTACCCCGCAACTCGATGCAATGCGCCTCGAGTTGCTACCAACTTAACCACTCCTTCTAACCCAAAGATTAGACCCACAACAATCACCTTTTTACCATCCGATCACATAGACCTCATCTGATATACAAGTCAAGAATCAACCAATGTCCGGGCTCACATTTGGCTTCTCCTCATAATGGGGGCCTTATAACTTTGAGCACCATGGATCATTGGTGGCACCTAATGAGGGTGGGGCATTGATCATATCTAACCCCCCCCCCCCCCCCCTCAATGTCCACCCATAGGTGAACTATCTCCTCGGCCCAATGCCGAGTCTCTAAAGATGAACTTGAAGTAGATCCTTCGTAAGTGCTTTGGTGAAGATATCTGCTCCATTCTCCTCTGTTGGATAGTAGACCAGCTCCACTATCCCATCCTCCATCAAATCACGCACATAGTGAATACTGGATCTCTATATGTTTGGTGCATGCATGAAATACTGGATTTTTGGCAATGGCGATGCAACTCTGATTGTCACATCTCAGCACAGTTGTTTCTTCATCTTGCACTCCCATATGCCATAGAATCCTTCTCAACCATACTGCTTCACATGCAACAAAACAAGCTGCCTAAGAGAAAATTCCTGAACCCAAAGAGAAACAATAATCAGAAACTGACTTCCTGGAATCACTGTCTCCTACCCAATCTGAGTCACAGTTCCCCACAAGAGAAGTTCCGAAGCTGTATGTGATACCATAGTCAAGAGTTTTCGTCAAGTATCTGAGCACCTGCATCCCAGCCTTCCAATGACTCTCATGAGGTTTGTTTGAGAACCTGCTCAAAATACCAACAGCAAAACTGATATATGGTCTAGTGTTACACAAGTAGATTAGAGTGTCGACCAACCTCCTGTACCTCCCAATGTCTGCTAGTGCTGATGTATCCTCGATGGATAACTTTGCATTCACCTCCATAGGTGTAGCTATCTCCTTGCACTCGGTCATGCCAAATGCCTTCAAGATCTCCCATGCATACTTCTTTTGAGAGATGAAGATCTTTCATGGCTCTTGCTAGACTTCAATCCCCAAACAATAGTGCAGCAAGCCCAAGTCTGTCATTTCAAACTCAGAACTCAAAGCCTTTCGAGTTTGGTTGATCATATCTTCATAGTCACCTGTAATAAGAAGGTCGTCCACATATATGACAATCACTACAGACTTTTTACCATCCCTGTATACATACAAGTTAGCATCTAAGGCACATCTTTTGAAGTTTAGGTTTAAAAATAACTTATCTATCCACTGGTACCATGCTCTGGGGGCTTGTTTCAGCTCATACAATGCCTTCTTCAGCTTACACACTTTGTTCTTAGAATGGGGGGCCTCAAACCCTGGTAGCTGAGCCACGTACACCTCCTCCTTGAGGTCACCATTTAAGAACGCTGACTTAACATCCATTTGGTACACTGGCCACTTCTTATGGGCAGCCACTACAAGTACTATGAGAATAGTGGTCATTCTGGTAGTTGGGGCAAATGACTCTTGAAAATCAAACCCTTAAACTTGTGAAAATCCTTGGGCAACCAGTCTAGCTTTGTACTTTTCTAAGGTACCATCATCCTTGTACTTTACCTTCCAGATCCACTTGGTGCCAATAACCTTCCGCTTTGCTGGTCGATCCACTAGCTCCCAAGTGTCACTCTTCATTATGCTATCATACTCTACTTGCATAGCAGCCTTCCATGATGGATCTGCAAGTGCTTCTTCTAAGTTAGTTGGCTCCTTTACTTCTCTCATAATCTCAGCCATCAAGGCCATATTGACGATGTGAGCAGAAGCCCTCCTTTGCTCCTCTATTCTCTGAAACCTCCTTGGTCCGTCTGCCTTATCCTCAACATATGGAGGCATAGGATTATTATGGTCATAGAGTTGCTTCACCCAGCACGGCAATGGCTTTTCCGGTGGGGTGATGGTGAACTTTTTCCTCATCATCTGAAGATGATACTTCCTCCTCCTTAAGGATAGGGACAGCTCTCGGGATAGGTTCATAGTGGACTACTTCTTCGCTTGATGATAAAGTGCAAGAACTTGCCTTCTCCTCCTTCACTGTATGCGGCTTCTCCTTGAACACCACATCACAGCTCACGATGATCTTCTTTGCCTCTTGGTCATATAATTTGTAAGCCTTTTGCTCATCACTATAGCCCAAGAAGATACATTTTCTGCTTTTTGGTTTTAACTTGTTTCTCTTCTCATCTGGAACATGTGCATAACATTCACATCCAAAAATTCTGAAATGTGAGATAGATGGTTTCTTATCAGTGTAAGCCTCATGAGGTGTTTTTCCCTTGAGAGCCTTTGTGTAGCTCCGATTTAGAATGTAGACTGCAGTATTAACAGCTTCAGCCCAAAAATGGTTAGGCAATCCCTTGCCCTTTAGCATGCATCTTGCCATCTCCACAATGGTGCGATACCTGCGTTCCACAACACCGTTCTGCTGAGGTGTGTGAGGCATCGTCAATTGACGCTTGATCCCTTTGCTCTTGCAAAAGTCTTCAAACTCTTTTGAGTTGAACTCACCACCACCATCTGTTCTAAATTTCTTCACACTTTTCCCTGTTTCATTCTCAACAAGTTTTAGCCATTCTTTAAACTTACCAAAAGCTTGAGCCTTATCATGAAGAAAGTACACCCACATCTTCCTATTATAGTCGTCGACAATCAACATAAAATAAGAAGATTCCCCCAAGGCCTGTGTAGGCATCTTACCACACAAGTCAGCATGCACCAACTCTAGAGGAACCTGTGCCCTATTCTTACTTTCTTGTGGAAATTCCTTGCTCTGTTGCTTGCCCATCATACAAGCTTCACATGGTTCCTTCAATTCAGTTATTGTAGGTAGGTGAGCAACCATACCTTGCTTTTGCATCTCCTTCAACACTGCAAATCCGATATGTCCAAACCTTTCATGCCAAAGCTTACTTGTGTCCACTCCAGTGGTGGCTGTAAGAGCACTTAGCTCATACAGGTTGTTTCTTCTTTCTCCTTTGCCAACAATTGTGCCAACACTATCAAGAATTTTTGCACATGTCTTCTTGAACCTCACTTCATGACCAAGATCAGTTATGGCAGCAACTGATAACAAATTTCTCTTGATTTCGGAAACATACAACACGCTTGAAAGCTTTTTGACTTCACCATTTGCAGCAACAAAAGAAATAGTACCTGTGCATGTAGTAGGGCATTTAGCATCATTTCCAACCGTCAAAGTGATGGATTCTTGTAGAGGCTGCATAGAACTGTATAGACCTTTCTTGTTGTTCATGTGACGGGAGGCCCCACTATCCAACACCCATGAGTCAGTGGTAGATTCTTCTTGCGTCGAGGAGCACACTTCCTCAATGGTCGCCATGAATAATTCCAACTCTGCTTCAACCATATTGGCTGTCTCTTTCCCTTTACTTTTAAGGGTACCATTCTTTTCATCTGCCTTCTTGACACGACAATCTGCAATTGCATGTCCTTTCTTCTTGCAGTAGAAGCACTCTCCTTGAAACTTCTTCTTGACGCCCTTCTTCTTTTTGTCACCATCATTTTTGGCGGAGGAACCACCTTTGCCTTTTGCATTGGCTGTGAATGCAGAATCTCCATTGTTGCTTCCTTCTCGGGCTTTCAGCCTCAACTCCTCCTCCATCAATAATCCACAAAACTCCTCAAAATTCAAAGCTTGAGGTCTCACCTGAGTATTAAGGGTAGTTACTAGTCCATCAAACTTTTGTGGACAAATTCGAAGACACCTCCAAGCTAGCTCTTCGCTAGTCTTTTGTATCCCAACGCCAACCATCTGGTCACGCAGATTCTTAATCCGAGTGATGAATGCTTCAATCATCTCTCCTTCAACAAAATTCTCCACTGCTAGTTGATTCTCCAAGTTTTGAATCCTTGTTTGGTTTCGTGTTTCATACTGACTCGTTAGTACATTCCAAGCCTCTGATGCTTTGGTTGTATGCTGAATCAAAGTCAGAACACTATCAGAACAACTTGTAACTAAGACACACAATGCATCTATATTCCTTCGTTTCCAAGCTCATAGAAGATCTGCATTCGGAGGAATCATCACACTAGAATTTGATAGGTCAGGGGTAGGCTCATAAGAATCAAGGATAGTTATAATTTTGAACTTCCACAAGGTGTAGTTTGTACCATCTAACTTGCCTTCGCTGAAGGTTGGTGGACGAATCCTCAGTGTTTGAATAGCCGGTACAGCAACACCACCTCCTGCACCGCTTCTTGATGCGCCAGAACCGCTTTTGGAAGTCGACATAGTTTCTCTTTGCTATTGAAGCCTTTGCCTCTTGCACACTCTCCAATCTCTAGAGCCCCGTGGGCTCTAATACCATGTAAAAAAGTACACGACACAGCGAACAGAATCTGAGAAAGAGACAGGAGTATACAACAGATAAGAGGAGAATCAATAACTTTTTTAGCTCCAAACAACTGATACAAAGATGGCTCTATCCACCCGTGCGCTTCCATTGTGTGAAGCTTAGATGGAGATCTAGACAGAAGATAGGTGAAGAGCTTAAGGCTAGCTGGAACAACAACTCTGACTGGGTGAAAGATGAATGATGGATGGCTGTGAAGGGGTTTAGCTTTTATAGCCCGCGAAGGCCGTTAGGTCGGCTTGACCGACCTACCATATAATCCTCCACTAGTCGGCCATGGAATATTCCAGGAAATATTCCCTTTACCATCGGGCTAGCAGCGTTGCCCCTTGACCCCCGCCAGGGGGGTTGCTAGCCCCCCTGGGACCCCCCAGCCAGGGGCCGCTTCCACGGCCCTCGGACCCCAAAATAGGGGCCCCTTTTAACTCCCTTACCCCGCAACTCGATGCAATGCGCCTCGAGTTGCTACCAACTTAACCACTCCGTCTAACCCAAAGATTAGACCCACAACAGTCACCTTTTTGCCATCCGGTCACATAGACCTCATCTGATATACAAGTCAGGACTCAACCAATGTCCGGGCTCACATTTGGCTTCTCCTCATAATGGGGGCCTTACAACTTTGAGCACCATGGATCATTGGTGGCACCTAATGAGGGTGGGGCATTGATCATATCTAACAAGAGGCATAGAATGCCTCTACAACCCAAGCCACACAAATGGCAAAGGATGAAGCAAAAGAAGTGTTCAATCCAAGGCCACACCCCACCAAATTGAATAACCTTTGAATGTTCAAGTCACGTCTTTGACCCTGACCATCCTAATCCAATCGAATAAAGGAAGGAAACAAGTGTACTTCAACATTAACAAAGTCATTGTGTACTCCTTTGCACCCAAAGGGGTGAATGTTTATCTACTTAAGTTGATAAAGTCAAAGGAAGAAGTCTATGTGAAGGGAAAACATCAGAGACCGCTCACAAAATGGTTTGATCAAGGTAACTTAGTCTCATGGACTGGAACCTTGCTAGAGAAACCTCCATTTGACTCTTAAGATGAATGCCTTTGGGCTATGGAGCTTGTTGGGACCAAACTCAATGCAAGTATAGATTGAGATCAAGATTTTAAGCCACCATTAGTGTAAGGCAATCCATTAGTGCAATGTCAAGGTTGTGCCACCTAGCCCTTGGTGGTTTCTCACAGCTTGCATTTTTAGTCCAGTGCTCTACTACATCACCATCCTACTATTGTTAGCCATCATCTTACCTTGAAGTTGCATTTTTGGTCCCAAGCCGTTGTCCAATATTGACATGCTCATCAACATTCTCATTGGCAGTTTTGTTGCAACTGGGATTCATTCTTGGAGGATGATATTCTCCAAGACACTTTCTTAGTCCACTCCAATGGGAGATACTGACTATTTGATTGTTGTGCTCCTTAAGCTCCTTGATTTTGCATCCTATCCTTCCATTCGTTGATTCATTACTTTTTTATTCTCTCCTTTGCATTCTTGTTTGAGTTTACTTGCATTACTTTGTGTTTGTACTCTGAAAATGAAGGACAATGCTCTATTCCCTTACACTTATTTTCCATCTATGAACCATGTTTTGAAGCTCAACTCTCCTCCTCTATATGTATTTTGTCTTCACAAGGTTCCTCCCAATTGGGGCATTCAATCGGTGAGACCGATTACCTCTTAGTTAGGGGAGGACAATCCACTTAGGATACAATTGAATCTTTAAAGTCTTCATCTTGGTCAAGACCTTTCACAAGTTTCTATGGCTCCTTTTTTCTATGAGCCTAGTTCTCTCTATGTTGCTCCTTTTATTATGCATGAAATGGTTTTAAGTCATTGCAAAGATCAAGACCTATACCAATATGGATAAGGAGGAAACTCTATTAGCAAAGGTGCTCCCCAACAAGTACCTTTTGCTTCATTCAAGTAAGTTTGTCGGTGCATTGCAAACTCGTTCCCTCCCAATTCACTTACTTCATTTAGGTTCTGTCATATTAGATTTAGAGCCTTCTTTTAAACCCCCAATATGTATTTAGTTTTTTTGCATATTATGAGCAATCCCCCTATACACTTAAGGGCTTATCTTCCAAGGTGAGTACACAACCTCGAGGGTAGGGTGATGGTTGGCAATAGTAGCATGGTGGTGTAGGAGAGCACTAAACAGGAAATGCAAATTATAAGATACCACCCATGGGGGACTCACTAGTAGTAATAAGGAGACATCATCTGCGTGTAGGAAATATATGAAAATACCCCTTATCTACCCCCTATTTATGGGACCTTACCTTATAAAATGTACCTTCCTTCCCTTAAATAACCCCCTCCCTTACACTCACATGGTACCATATAGTAAACCCTAGTGGACTCCTTGGGATACTACCAAAGGCAAGGTAGCACAACCCTAAGCTCACAACAACAACGGTGGACCAAGGGCACTAGTATCTAGTAAGCAACCCCTTCTAAATGATGGCAATAGGGTTAGTAGTAGCTAATGGCAAAGTGGAAGACTGATGATGGCATTAATGATGACAATGGAGTACCAGCACAATCTACTATGATGGTATTCAAGTGATGAAACTAGCATGCACATTACATCCCTACTTATAGAATTGTTAAGAGCAAGAAAAACTCTCATGTCTCATAACAAAAGGTAAAAAATGCATTTTAGGGGCTGTATAAAGAGCCTCAAAAAGGCCACAAACTTACAATCTTCAATTAGGACATCTCTAACACACTCATGTTTTGTCTCTCTCAACATGGTGTGGAAACATACTTAATTTGAATGCCACATGACACAATGCTGCTGATAAGCTCAATAAGTAAATTTGCCACCTAGCTGTGCTTCGATTTTCTTTTCCTTGTGAGAATCTTACCTCTCCATCATGCTCCTCTAGTCACAAAAGCTCTAAAATGCCTCTAACTTGAGCTCAAGACAAAGCCCAAACAAAATAACCCATCAACAATCACATGAGGCATATGAATTTTTTTGCCCACTACACATAGGGCCACACAAATCCATGTGAAAAACTCAAGAGAAATAGTAGATTTTGCAACAAGTTGTCCATAGAAAATGTTTTGTATGATGCTTGCCTCATACAAAACTGAGGGTAGGTTCCAATAAGCATGCTCTAAGAATTGCAAAACCTTCAACCAGATGTGTGCAATTGGCCCTATGTTACAAATCAAACCCTACAAACCACAACTCTATTACTATAATACGTGGAAACCCTAGGAGTAATAGAGTGCACAAAGTATATGTATCAACATAGCATTTCATGAAGTCTTGAGGATACACAAAATTCCAAACCAACCATGGAGATTAGTCCTCTAATCTTGGCAACGGAGAATGTTGCCCGATCCATTTCTCTAATCCGGTCCTCATCAATTTACAGCACCTACAAATTTAAGAGTACTGGGAAATATGGTGGAAGGAGTAAACCCGAGACTAGATAGGAATCATAGCATCTTGCAACACCCTCAAACCCAATCTTGCCATCTTTCTAAATTAATTATATGAAAAATAATTTTTTGGCCAAAGATGTTTCAACTTTATGTATGATTGATTTTGTATTGCAAGGATCTTTGATGTATCGACATGCAAGCATGCACATCTTCATCCAAATGTTTGTTTCATTGTATCATTGTGGAGGTACATAAAATTGAAGGCCATGCATATAGAGAGAGGCTTGTTCATATGAATACAATGATGCATGCACATGGATCGATGCTTGTACATAAATAAAGAGGCCTATTTAGATAAAAATATAATTGACCATTTAGATGTAGATGTAGGTAGGATTGATCATAAACCAGGTGTGCATGACAACTATTTTAAACTAGGTATGTTGTACAACATCAAGTACACGTGATTCTCTCTCTCTCTCTCTCTCTCTCTCTCTCTCTCTCTCTCTCTCTCTCTCTCTCTCTCTCTCTCTCTCCTTTTCATCACCCCCTCTCTGTTCATTTATTTCATGTAAGATCTTCACTTCAACTATTTCTTCTGATGCATGTTCAGGTATCCATTTTGATCAATCTTTGTAGGTATTTGAAGTAGGCATCATAGTCTTCTAAGAATTGGCATTTGTATCTTCATTTCTAGGTAATTTTGGATCTCCAATGTTGAGTTTCTCATTCAAACTAGAAAATGAAGGTTGTGAGGTTTCATAATTGTTAGTTCATAGGCCAATGAAAATTTCAGTTCATTTGTCCAATCTCTAGTTGAGGTAGTCTTAGAGCATCATATTTCAAGCTACTACAAGTAATGAAGTAAATTTCTCTTTCTCTTGATTTGTAATCTTGAATGTTCATTGGTTGCATCTTAAAAGATGAGAATGTCTTCCTTTATTTGTTTGCCTTACTTTCATATTTTCTAGCTAGTGGTCTATAAGGACGTCTCTCCTTATGACAATATGTTATATGGTGTTCTCCTAGCTTGCTTTTGCCCTGCAAGCTTATCCTTGTAGTCCAAGATCTTGGAGCTAAGATTGCAAATCTTGATACCAGAGAGTAGGATGGTGTAGTATTTGTATGCAAGTTCTATCAATAGGCAAGTTTTGGGGGCAATTTTTTTTTATTGATCTCATAGACCATAATTTCTTGCATATCTTTTTATATAGCAATGGTATTTGGTCATATGCTATATTGTGACCCTTGTAAGGATTGTAACATTAGTTTTTTGTATCAAGTGTAATATGTCATGTTTGGAGCATTCTATCATCTCTTTTAAGAATTGGTCTTGTGCATCTTCATATCCAAGTAATGTTGGATCTCCAATGTCGAGTCTCTTGTTCAAAGTAGCAAATGAAGGTTGTGAGGCTTCATAATTGTTCATTCCTAGGCCAAGTAAAATTTCAATTAAATTGGAAAAAAAATCAAAATCTCCATTTGAGGTGGTTTTAGAGCATTATATTTCAAGGTACTCCAAGGATTGAAATAATTTTCTCTTTCTCTTGATTTGTAATTTGGGATGTCCATTGATTTCATCTTAAAAGATGAGAATGTCATCCTTTATTTCTCTACATAACTTTCATATTTTCTAGATAGACATCTACAATCTCCTTATGATAATATGTTATATGGTGTTCTCCTAGCTTGCTTTTGCCCTTTAAGATTGTGCTTGTAGTTCAAGATCCTAAAAGCTAAAATTACAAAGCTTGACACTAGCGAGTAGGAGGGCATCATCTCTATTTGCAAGTTCTATTGTAAGATTATGCTTGTAGTTCAAGATCCTAGAGCTAAAATTACAAAGCTTGACACTAGAGAGTAGGAGGACTTGGTCTCTATTTGCAAGTTCTATCAGAAATAAACTTTTGGGGGCAAAAACTTTTAGGTCATCCCACAAACTATAAATTCCCTTGTAATCCATAATCTTTGGAGCATTTATCATCTCATTACCACTCTATACACTCTTGCAAGAAGTTGAACAATATCATCTCTCTACACTCCCCCTCTCTTTGTCTATCCTGTTTGATGTAAGTCAAAATTCAAGATTGACTAGCTCAAGCTAGGAAATGATGTACTTGAGGAATCACAATAAAAATGGAAGAGAGGTGTTACATTTGTGATACCTAAAGAAAATTAAGGATGTGTGGGAGCCCCACGCCATCCACAAAATGGATGAAAATGATGAATGTAAGATGAAGCACCTCAACTATTGCTTCTAATGCATGTTCAGGACATTTTTTATATCCATTTTCATTAGTCTTTCTAGACTGTTAGGTATTCAAAGTAGCCTTCATAATCTTCTAAGAATTGGTCTTGTGCATCTTCCATTCTAGGTAATGTTGGATCTCCAATGTTGAGTCTCTTGTTCAAAGTAGCAAAAAAGGTTGTGAGACTTCATAATTGTAAGTTCATAGGCTAAGAAAAAAATTAGTTAAACAAAAAAATCATCCAATCTCCAATTGATGTGGTTTTAGAGCATCGTATTTCAAGATACTACAAGGAATGAAGTGATTTTATCTTTCTCTTCATTTGTAATCTGGAATGTCCATTGATTTCATCTTAAAAGACAAGAATATTGTTCTTTATTTGTTTGCCCTACTTTCATATTTTCTAGCTTGGTCATCTATAGGGATGTCTCTCCTTATGACACTATATTATATGGTGTTCTCCTAGCTTGCTTTTTCCCTACAAGATTGTGCTTGTAGTCCAAGATCCTAGAGTTGAGATTGCAAACTTGACATTAGAGAGTAGGAGGGTATGGTCTTTGTATGCAAGTTCTATCACTAGGAAAAAAATTTGGGGGAAAAACTTTCAACCAATCTCACAGACCATAATTTCTTACATATCTTTTTATACAAGGGTATTTGGTCATTTGCTATATCGTGACCCTTGCAAGGATTGTGGCATTACAATCTTCATATAAATTGTAATCTACCATCTTTGGAGTATTCTATCATCTCTTTGCCACTCTATACATCTTTCAAGAACTTGAACAATATCATTTACCTCATTTATGACTTATTTGTATCAAGTTATGAAACTAAGCTATCCCATATTTAAAAAATGTACTTTAGTGGATTTTTTTTTCTTTTATACCAATGATATTGGTCATCTAGGTATCTTGGTTGTAGAAAGATTTGCTTTTGAAGGCTTCTTGGAGGCATTGGATGTTGCATGCCAATCTTTTCCATACTTTGCAAGAACTATTATTACTTTGGTGGTGATTGAAAGATTGTTGCCACAATTATCAGACCTTGCGAAGCTCTCAACAGGACATTCAATGATAAATTGAAACTTTTGAGAAATGGTTTGAAACCTTTAAAGGACTCAAGAGAGAACTCAATGACAATATGTGTAGCTCATCACTATTTTCCAAGTTCTTAAAGGACAAGGTATTTAGAGGGTGTTCTTGTTCAACTATGTGATCGTGGTAATGAGTCACTAACTGGTGCGTCATAATTAGAAATGACATGTTATGTGTTGAATTTGTCTTTCATCTCATAGGAAATGAAATGTTCTATTTAAAAACTGGGCTCTATTAGGGTATACATTGAGGTGGATGCCCCTAATGCCACCTCAGTTGCCAGCTCCCTTGATGTGTACACTCTTTAGACTCTATTGAGAAATCAAGTCATTCGGTATATTTCCTCTACTTCATTCCAATTCTGGTTTCCATTTACAACCCCAAAGAGGCTTTATTTTGATCACTGTGTTGGGGTGCCACCCAAGAGACATCGTGGGCTCCACTCAAGAGAGTTGGGGTGCCACTTGAGAGAGGTTATGCTTATAAATATATCATTGGCTTTGCTCATTCTTAATCCATACATTCATTCCTTCTGACACTCTATCATTCTCTTCCATGTTCTTATCTCCTTTATCCATCATCTCCATTGTTGTTTACACCTTTGCGAAGAGTACATTATGGTTTGTGGTTTCTGCATCCATCTCCACCTAACATTTTGTGACTGCAATAATGTCTAGTGGTAGCCTCCTCACATAGTTTCATCATTAGGCTTTGTTTGCAATAGATTCATGTTATTTATAGTAGGTTACACCCTCTTTATTAGCCCTACATCAAATACCTATGTTTTTGTGTTTTCTCCACTCTTGAAGGGTTGTCCAACAATCGCCTACTTACACCCACTTACAGAGAGAGATCCTCATCAAATATTCTTGTATTTGTTTTTGCAATTGGCTACATAGTAGTCTCCTTGATAGCATCCATCATCTCACAGGGATTTCAACATATCCATCATCTCAGAGGGATTTCAATATATATAAATATAAGTATGCTTTTGGTATACAAGATCTTGCTCGTGTATGTACATATTGTTGGTATGTGAACAAGGGCTATGGAGGAGTGAGGAAAATTCAAAAAGGGCCCAAAAAAAGAAAGAGGGGAGAAGCTTCATCATGGAGGATGGTCAAATGGTTTGATGAGAGTGAGAAAGGGGATCAACTAGAAGGCTATAATAGCTCTTTATGATGTAAGCCAGAATTAGATATTGGAAGGATTGGAGGTAGTTAGGAAGAGACCCAATGCTTCTATTTGCATTATAGATGTTGGTTATGGTATCAATTTTTCCTTATCACAAGGCAGCTTTCTCTTGAGGGAGAGAGAGGAGGAGGTACATGCTTCTTCTATGTATGGATAAATTAGATATAGAGTAGATAAGAAAAAAAGGAGACACCTTGTGCCACCAAAAGGAGGCCTTTTGGTGAGGCTTTTTAAATGTGATTGAAGGGTGAATGCAAAGCATTTGCTACAATACATCCATAGGGTGTTGAAGCACATTTGAAGATGGTGGCATATTCTAGATCTCCCACATCAGCATATGGCTTGAAACATAAGCAACTGAGACTGCGCTTGAGAGGGCATCATGTTTGGAAGGAAGGCTACAAGTTAAACTTTGTAATGATCAAGAAAAGAATACGTCAATGCCCAAAATATCCCTTCATCTAGAAATGTTAATTGTGTATAAATTAGTAGGTTGAGATGGATTTGAATAAAGCAATTGGAAGGGACACAACAATAGGGCATGCTTAACCAGTTTATTTTAATTACTATTTGAATTGGAAGAAACTGAGAATACAAGAAGAGGTCGAGTTTTTTGAAGGAAGGTGCAATGAAGAGCTGCTTATCTAAAAAAGAAGGGCTAATGAAGATGGGGCTCTAGAATGTGGTCAACAATGGTTGAGAATGAGAACTACAGTGGAAGTACTAGAATGCAAAGTTTGCTGATGATTGAAATGGCTCTAAAATGATGTTAGACAAAGATGATTGAGGTCTTCTACTATAATGACTAAGTATCCAATAGCATAAAATGCAAATCTTGCTGAGAAGGAATTATGACTAGCCAACTAAAAGAGCTCCTGAGGGTTGGCAACCAACAAGGCATTGTGTTGACTAGCAAACAAAGTTGTCTCATCTTATTGTTGGGGTAAAAGGCCCTTGGGCTTGCCCATGTACAATGAGCACCCATATTCTTTATTTTTATATATGAGATAGTGTAATAAGGCTGTCATATATATAATTCTTGACAGCACCTACATTGTGTGTGCTCTTCTCTCTCGCATCTTCCTCTTCTCCTTCTCCATTGCCATTGCATCCCCTTCAATTGGTATCAGAACTTTGGATCAAAGCTTGATCGTGGAGTTTGGCCCGGCATTACTTCAGCCCGGATTGAAGACTTAGAGCTTGGAGCTTCAATGCCAGCCATGGCTTCTTTCCCCTCAAGGTAAGATTTCATCTCCCGCCTCTCCCCAACCCTCATAGCTATTTGCAAGTGTTCCTTGGCTTCATTGGGCACCTTGTATGCCCCCATTTCCCCCCTTATCCTTAGTATAACCAGTAGGCCCCACAGTAGCAGCTCACGTTTTTTTGCGCCTGTTTCAAAATCTGGCTCAAAGATCCCATTTTTTCTCATATCTTGGGCACCGGAAACCCGATTTAGGCAAGGTAAGAGTCTTACTTCAGGTTTTGGCATGCTCCGGACATAATGGCAATATCAGATCTACCAAATTTTAATCACAAAATGTTCTGCAACAGATCTGAGTTGATTTACAACAAGAAAATGTCATGCTCTTAGCTTATGTGATGCTCCTAAGGCTTGGTATTTGATGCCCAGATGCTTTGGGGATGTTTGCCCAATGTTTTGAGATGCTTTGGGACTTGGTTTGAGCTTCCATAGCTTGATTTATGCAAGGATTTATTGTTGTACATTGTTTGGGCAACAGGTTTTATCAGGGACGACTTATGCATAATGCTCTTTGTTGACATTCGGGTGTCTTGTTGGATGTATTGATGCTTGGTTATCATGGTTTATGCTCGGATATACTATTTGAGAGCTATTGAGACTTGATTTGGATGCAAACACTTCATTGTTAGTTGGGATTTATGCTACCCTGGTTGACAGGTTATTTTACCTCCAGTTTGGTTATGCCTATGGTCTACAAGTGCTCCCGACTACTCGGGATGATATGCTCATGTATTTGGATGATACTACTTTGATGTTTATGATCCTGGATGCTTCTTGAGCAAAGAGTAGAGCTCAATTCTTGGTTCACTATCATTTTCTTTGCAGCTGGCATTTCACTTGACAAGGTTTATGCCCCGTGCTACCCATTATGGGACTGATGTCTGATGTGGATACTTTTGGGTTCAGTTGCAGTATGGCAAATGTTTGGGCTTGAATTGACTTGCATTTGAGAATTTTGTGGAGCAGTTTTTATTTGGTTGACTTATCACTTATACAGTTTGGATGCTATTTGGCCCTTAATGCATCGATTATGGATCTTGGATTTACTTGGATATAGATACATGTTTGAGCAGTGCGTGCTCCATTGTCTTGGTTGTTGGTTATTGAGAGTTCATTGCTCATTGATGCTTGGTTCTTTGCGGGTTATTACTTGATCAGTGGACTTCTTGACAGTGCTTGGGTTTAGCAGTTATGGCTTTGTTGCTTCTGTGTTGCCCAGCTTCTATGCTAGTTGGGTTGCTTTTGCCCATATAGGTCAGAGAGTAGTTGCTCTTGATGCTTACATGGCTATGCACTTTGTCTACTATCATGTACTTTATAGAGCCACTTATTTGGATGTTGTTGTACAGATACTTGGGCTTCTCCTAAAGCTTGACCATTGTAGGATCTTATGCCACTTACCGGTTTTGCATAGACTTGGATGCTACTATGTGGTTTGAGGTACTGTAGAGTCATGTTTGCCATTATGGTTATGGGCTGATTTCATGGCTGAATACCATATGCTCTTTTGACAAATGTCTTGCCTTTTACACTATTGTGGTTGGTTATGTCATGCACTTAGCTACAAGCCTTTTTCATGTGGGAGCGTCTGCATCCCTGGTTGATGCTTCTATACTTCCCTCTCCAGTGAGGATGGAAGCGTACTTGCAGCATCATGCTTCTACCACTTGTGCTTCTATTGATAGTTGTCTTGATCAGCAGGTTCCCTATGTTGGGACAGCCCTAGACTCTTTGAGTTCCTTGAATGTGGATAGCCCTATTCATGATGACTTGGATTCCTTGTCGTCTTCTACAGGTTCTTCTACTTCAGATGTTGTTTTCTTCCATTGTGGGAAGCTTGGACATGTTCAAATAAAATGCTTTAGATGGATTAGAGAGCAGCTGAGACAGACTCGACATGAGCAGAGAGTCAGAGATACAACAGATGCATCAGGTGTTACCACTCTTACTAGTGGTGAGGTACATGTAGTTAGCCATGATGATGCAGTTGAGCATGTACACCTGTCATCTTGTTTCCCTACAGCTTACTTGCTCAATGATCAGGCCTATGCGTTTGATTGGCTTTTGGACTATGTGGCATCTTGTCATGTTACCCCTCATAAAGCATGGTTCTCTTCTTACACGGAGGTTGACAGATGTATTGATTTGGGCCTTGAGCAGTCTTATGCTATTGTTGGTACAGGGAATATACACCTAGCTTTGCCTAATGGGACTTCTATTATGCTTAGGGATGTTTTATATGTTCCCATGCTCAGTAAGAGCTTGATTTTTGTCAGTTAGTTGCATAATGTAGGATATACTATTTCTCTTCAGGATAGGTCATGGAAGATCTATCGTCGCTGCTTGGTTTTGGCTAGAGGTTCTAGAGATGGTTCTCATTACCCAGTGCATGTCTCATGTGGGAGATTCTATGGTTGCAGTTATCTGGATACCATATGCATTGTTATGGCATTATCGCCTAGGCCATATGCACCATAGAGAGAAGGAGCTATTATCTTGTATGGGCTCCTTGCTGCCTCCTATGTCACATGTAGATCTTGATGCTTGCCCTGATTGTACTGTTAGTCCTTGAAAAGCCCCTTGGGCTTATGGCGATCATGTGAGGCATGCTCCTCTAGATCTTGTCCATGTTGCAATATATGGACTATGTCTTCCTAGTCACTTGGTGGAGCATCATATTTTGTGACCTTTGTGGATCATGCTACCCATTGTGCTTGGGATTTTCCCTTGGTAATAGATTGAGGATGCTGCAATTATGCTTGACAGGTTTATGGATTCTACTGGTTGCAGGCCTAGGTGCTTGCAGATGGATTATGAGAGTCATGCTATCTCTCCCAGCTTTTAGTCCTATTGTCAGCAATCTGGCATTGATTTCTTATGCCCATTGTATTACGGGATTGCTCATGTCATGTGCCTGACTCTATAGGCAAAGGTTGCTTCTATGCTTACCACAACTGGGTTATCTTATGGCTTTTGGGATGAGGCCCTTATGACGGTAGTCTAGTTGCTTAATAGGATGCCCTGTCTAAATTTGGATGGTATTATACCATAGGAGGCATGAAGTGGCATGTGACCCTCCTATGATTACTTGAGGATGTTTGGCTTGCTAGATATTTCTATGTATGCCAAATATG
This sequence comes from Lygodium microphyllum, assembly GCF_053477565.2. NCBI lineage: Eukaryota > Viridiplantae > Streptophyta > Polypodiopsida > Schizaeales > Lygodiaceae > Lygodium > Lygodium microphyllum. Next base: position 106,946,467 of record NC_141154.1, on the reverse strand, counting down.
CCTATGCCACGTAGATGTATCCTCCTTGGTTATGGAAATGGTGAATTTCAAGCTTACATGTTATGGGATTTGTAAACGCCCCGAACAACGTAGTATGCTTAACAATTATGATATTTGCTTGTTTTCGAGATTTAATATAAAAGAGAATGAACACTTAAAGCTGAAAATGAAAATTACTCACAAAATTACAGCCATGAAAATGTAAAAGTAATGGAGACAAGATTGAGGGTCGAAGATGGGCAACCCCCCCGAAGGAATGCATTTCTGCTCAACCCAAGTCCCTTAGGGAAGAGCTTAGTTACAATCAACCTGAGAGTGAGAAGAAGTAATTCTCACTCTCACAAGATCATGCAAAGATGTACAAACACACATGCATTATCTATTATGCAATGATAAGAACTGATTTCTTTACAGTATGAGAGAAGAAAAAGGGAAATTCAACCTTTCTCCATCGTTGATCAGCAGTTAATGGATAGGGCTTGCTTCTTGTAGCTAAAATGGAAGAAAAAGCTCGAGAAGGAGGTGTTGTGATGAATTTACAGGCTTGCTGTCCTATAAACAGTAGTGATAGAAGAGGGAATATGGAGGAATTTGATAATGAAGAAGTGGGGGATGATGGTGGGGATGGATGGGGCCAGTTTCTGGCTATCTGTGGGTGCTGTACATGAGTTTACAGCAAAGAAAAATGAAGATCAATGAAGAAAAACGAGCTCTTATTTATAGGAGAGGGGAGAGCTAGTACAAAAGGGGAAAGTGGAGTAGCACAAGACAAGTGTCCAGCCACATGTCATGAGATGTGACAAGTGGTGGGACACTTGGAAACTTGTGTGACAAGTGTCTTGACACTTGTCTCTTCTCTATGGCCTTCCTTTTTGGGTTGAATACTGTCAAGAATAGAAACAACCAAATTTAGTAAGCACAGTCAGAGTACAGAACTTACTATTTTTAGAATGACATCCCTATTTTTTAGGACTAGCATTTTTAGGCTAATTTGAGGCTCCTAAATTTTAGGGACCTCCTAAAATTTAGGGATCTCCTAAAATTTAGGGACCCCCCCAATATGGGTGTCATATGAAAGCTTTTTCCGTGTACATCGCAAAAATGGTATCCGAATCTTCATGTGACTTTCCTATGCAAAGAAATGTGCATTTCAAGCTTTCAGCCCACACATGCACATTATACAAGCATTTCATGATCATGCCATCTTGTTGATTGTAACTGTCTGTTCTAGTGGATCTAGCCCACACTTCAAGGCATCAATCCTTTCTGTGTGCGAGTCTAACCCTGATATGCGTGAGTTCTAGTCACAGGCGCCCAATCGGGTCATATAGGTGGAAGTGTGAACTATCTTTTCTCTAACCCACCGCGTGGGTCCACCATAACCTGTGACCACTCATCAGTGGCTAGCTCCAATGCACTTTTCTTTATATCTAATTAGTGCAAAGGAAATAAATTTAATAAATCATTATATAGACAAATTAATGAAAAAGGATACAAATTCTGTTTCTATAGAGTTGTGACAGCCCTCTGGCTTTTATTCAGCTGTCCTCAGCTGAAAAGCTTCTTGATATTGCTGTAGAATATTTGGGTAATCCTTCATGAATTTTTCATCTACCCACTGTGCATCTGTTGTGGGTAGATTCTTGAATTTTAGTAAGAATTTTCGTGTCACAAGGCCACTTCTCGTGGTTCAATCCTTGAGAAACAAAATCTTTTCAGGTTCCAAGAGTTGCTCTGTTTCTTCAACTTTTGGGGGATCTTCAGTAATGGGTTCCTTTAGTTCTGGTCCTATGTAAGGTTTTAGCAAACTTACATGAAAAGCGTTGTGTATTTTCCAATGAGCAGGAAGCTCAAGTCGATAAGAAACTTCATTTATTTTCTCAATCACTTTGAAGGGTCCAAAGTATCTACTGGAGAGCTTTGGAAAAGATGAATTTTGACCAGAACCTTGTTTGAGCCTGCTTTTATCAAACTTTAGCAATACATATTGACATTTTTCAAAAGCCAAAGGTCTTCTTCGTTTATCTGCTTGCTTCTTTTGTCGCTCTTGCGCAACTTTGATAGTGGCTCGAACTTGATCCATTGTTGTTTTTAAATCTGAAGCAAACTCATCAGCAGCAAAAATCTTATCTTTAGTGCGAATAATTGGAGGAGGAATCACTTTACCCTGTACTATTTCATTTGGAGCTTTCCCTGTGGATGAGTGCACTGTATTGTTGTAAGCAAACTCCAATAATGGAAGATATTTCTCCCATTGTGACTTATGTTCACTAACATAAGCTTTCAACATATCCAAAAGAGTGAGATTCATCACCTCTATTTGGCCGTCAGTTTGAGGATGAAAAGCTGAGGAGAACTTTAAAGTGGTTCCCAAATTCTCAAATAAAGCACGCCAAAAGTTACTTGTGAATTTGGAGTCTCTATCTGAAATGATCTCAGAAGGCATACCATGTAATCTGAAGATATGTTGAATGAAAAGTCTTGCAGCTTGTGCGGATTTCAAAGTTTTATGACATGGAATAAAATGTGATTGTTTGCTGAATCTATCAATTATGACCCAAATCATATCATGACCTTGAGGTGTTCTTGGAATACCTGAGATGAAATCCATTGTGATAGATTCCCATGGATCTTTGGGCACTAGAAGAGGTTGCAACAATCCTGGAATCTTCTGCCTATCATATTTGGATTTTTGGCATACCAGACAAGCCTCAATGAAGTTATGTGTATCTTTTCGTAATGTTGGCCAATAAAAGTAGCACTCAATTGCACTTAGAGTGGCTGCCCTCCCTCTATGCCCTGCATAAGGGGGTTCATGACTTTCTTTAAGCACCTTTTGTTGAACAGGAAGAGTGACACAAAGGCGATTGTTCATGAGAAGGTAACCATCCTTGATGGAATAATCTGGATGAGAACCTCCTTGCTGTAAATTTGACCAAATTGCTGCAAAATCAGTATCTTCATCATAAGTATTCTTCATCGTTTGAAAATCTTCATGATGAGCCACTGTAATAGTTGCAATGCGAGGCACTCTAGAAATGCATCAGCAACTACATTTTGTTTCCCTGGAGTGTACATAATTTGAAAATGAAACATAGACAAGAAATTTTCCCATCTTGCATGTTTCTCCTGCAAATGCTTTTGAGTCTTGAAATACTTCAAGCTTTGATGATCGGTTTAAATAAGGAATTCATTGCCTAAAAGATAATGTTTCCATATCTTTAAAGCATGAACCACTGCTAAGAGCTCCTTTTCATAAATGTCATACCTTTTCTCCACATCATTTAGATGGCGGCTTTCAAAGGCTACGGCATGGCCTTCTTGATTTAGCACTGCACCAATACAATCACCGCAAGCATCTGCTTCCAGCACAAATGGTTTTACCAGATCTGGAATGATAAGAACAGGTCCAGAAGTAAGAGCTGTTTTCAGCCTTGTGAAGGCTGCCTTCTCTTTTTCCTTCCATTGGAAAGAGATCTTCTTCTTTGTAAGGTCATGAAGTGGAGAAGCCATATGTGCAAAATGCTTGATGAAGCGGCAGTAATAAGAACATAAGCCAAGAAACAATTGCACCTCATGTACATCACGAAGATGAGGCCATTCTTGGATTATCCTGATCTTTTCAGGATCCATCTGAATCCCTTCAGAAGAGATGACATGCCCAAGGTAATTTATTTTATGCATGAAAAATTCACTCTTTTTACCATTTACCAAGAGTTGATTTTGTTGTAGTAATTGTAGAACAATTTCCAAGTGTTGATGATGCTCCTCTTCATTCTTGCTAAAGACAAGAATATCATCAAAGAAAGTATCGACATATTGTCGATGCTCTCTAAAGATGCGCTCCATCATTCGATTAAAGGCGGTTGGTGCATTGGTTAATCCGAAAGGGACCACCAAGAATTCATAAAGACCGTATGAAGTGCGGAAAGCAGTTTTGTGTACATCTTGTGCTATTACCCTAATTTGATGATAACCACTCTTTAGATCAATGCGACTGAAAACCTTTGAGCCTCCTAGACGATCCAAAATGTCGTCAATTCTGGGAATAGGAAACCGATTCTTCACAGTGATTTTGTTGAGGGCTCGATAATCAATGCACATCCTGAATGTGCCATCTTTCTTTTGAATAAGAAGAACCGGTGAACAAAATGGTGAGCTACTTGGCCTAATTAGCCCACGGTTGAGTAGGTCTTCGACTTGCTTTTTGATTTCTTCTTGTTGAGGACGGCTCACACGGTATGGTGCTATATTAGGAGGAGAACTACCCGGGATAATATCAATATGATGGTCTTCTGGCCTTTCTGGGGGAAGCTGATAAGGAAGATCTTCCGAAAAACAATCTTTATACTTTTCCAAGAGCTGAAGTTGCTCTTGGTTTTCAGCATTCATATTATCTTTTACATCAGTGACATAAAGTAGACAACATTGAACACAATCCTTAATTGCTCTAGAGACTTGCATATGGCTTACCATAGGTATGGTGTCTCCAGAAACTCCAGCTTGGATCTCGTACTTCTTGCCTTTTTTGGTGAGTTCTACCTTCTTTTTCTGAGAGAAGATGGTTGAATCTACTCTATGATTCCAGGGCATGCCAAGAATCACATCGCAACCATCAAGGTCTCCGATACAGAAGGTATCTTCGTCACTGTAGCCTTGAATTTGAAACTTGAGCTTGCCAATGTAGGGTATCACAGTCTTCACTGTGTCACCTTCATCAGCATTCAAAGCTTGGCGAACTTTTGTCGGAGTGTCCATCTCTTCATTCTTTAATCCAAGCTCTTTAGCTAATTGCAAGGAAATAATATTTTCATTCGCCCCAAGATCTATCAAGAATAGTGCTTGCTTACCTTGCAACTGTCCCCAAGCTTTTAATAATTTGCGCGTCTCTGGAGTGTGAGTTGTGTTTGCAACTACATCACTAATAGCATTGATTTTCACTGGCGACTTAGGCTTGTTGTCAGAAACCTTGCTTTGTCCCTTGTTTGGACATTGCTTCGCTATGTGGGCTGTTTGTCCACATTTAAAGCACTTCCCTTCTTTCATGAAGCGTTGCTTTTCTTCTTCGGAAAGCTGCTTTGCTTGTGGGTATAGATTGGAGCGAAATTGAGGAGCATTAGGAGGTGCATAGGGCTTCATCTTCTTTTGATTTGATGGCTGCTTTTGCCACTGTTTTTGTCCTTCATTTGGGGCTGAATACTCCTCATCATCAGCTAATCTCTTCTTATCATTCTTTTGGAATGATTTGTTGCCATTGTGCTCCATTTCCCATGTCTCAGCATGGTCATGAGTTCCTTGAGACTAGAACAACGATAATGATTAAGAGCAGTACGAAGTTTAAAATGCAAACCTCCTTGAAACTTCCTAAGCTTTTCCGAACTGCTGATCTTCTTGAAATGTTGGACCTTCAAAAGTAGCTCCCAAAATCTCTTGGTATAGTCACGAAGTGACTCATTTTTCTTTTGCCAAAGCCGATCCCATTCCATTTTTACATCTCTTTTGAAATGAACAGGAAGAAATTGGCTTTGTATCAGGCGAACAAAGGACCGCCATGATTTTGGGGCAGCATGATCATATTCCAACCCCGTCCACAAAGTATGGGCTAAGTCGGTTAAATGTAAAGCTGCAAACTTAATCTTTTCTTTTTCTTTATACTTGTCACGACCATACAAAATTTGAAATTGACGAATAAACTTCAGAAGAAGATCAGGATTTCGGGAACCATCATACATACTGAACTTGATCTTCTTTTCAAGTTGAGATAGTGACTTAGTCTTCTTCTTCTTCTTATGCCTTCGTCCATGCTCGGATCTTGAGGTTGAAGATGATGAAGTGCTTGATGGGGATAAAGATGGAGACGAGGGTGAAGAATGTTGACGCCTTTGACGATGATGAGGTCTTCCACGAGAAGGGTGAGACTCTTCATTACTAGAAGAGGATCCATCAGAATAGGCGCCAGATGACTTTGAAGAAGAGGATGAGCTTTGACGCAATCTCTTTCTTTGTCTTGAAGTAGAATGGGACTGCCTCTTAGTAGTAGTTGGACTTCTTGATCGGCTCCTTTCATTGGTATGGATTTGTCTCCTTGAAGTAGATGGGCTTCTTTCCTTGAATTCTTTGGGATTCTCAACTTTTTCTAGTTTGAGAAGTTGCTCACGAATTTGCTGATTCTCCTCTCTAAGACTTTGAATGGCTTGAAGGATAGCACTCGATTGATCCATTGAGACTAAAGAAAAAAAAAAGCTCAAGCACTCAATGCAAGGGCTGAAAACAAACAAACTTATAGTTGTAAGCACTACCAGTGTTGGGGGTGAGGACCGAGCCAAAGCTCTGATACCACTGTAAACGCCCCGAACAACGTAGTATGCTTAACAATTATGATATTTGCTTGTTTTCGAGATTTAATATAAAAGAGAATGAACACTTAAAGCTGAAAATGAAAATTACTCACAAAATTACAGCCATGAAAATGTAAAAGTAATGGAGACAAGATTGAGGGTTGAAGATGGGCAACCCCCTCGAAGGAATGCATTTTTGCTCAACCCAAGTCCCTTAGGGAAGAGCTTAGTTACAATCAACCTGAGAGTGAGAAGAAGTAATTCTCACTCTCACAAGATCATGCAAAGATGTACAAACACACATGCATTATCTATTATGCAATGATAAGAACAGATTTCTTTACAGTATGAGAGAAGAAAAAGGGAAATTCAGCCTTTCTCCATCGTTGATCAGCAGTTAATGGATAGGGCTTACTTCTTGTAGCTAAAATGGAAGAAAAAGCTCGAGAAGGAGGTGTTGTGATGAATTTACAGGCTTGCTGTCCTATAAACAGTAGTGATAGAAGAGGGAATATGGAGGAATTTGATAATGAAGAAGTGGGGGATGATGGTGGGGATGGATGGGGCCAGTTTCTGGCTATCTGTGGGTGCTGTACATGAGTTTACAGCAAAGAAAAATGATGATCAATGAAGAAAAACGAGCTCTTATTTATAGGAGAGGGGAGAGCTAGTACAAAAGGGGAAAGTGGAGTAGCACAAGACAAGTGTCCAGCCACATGTCATGAGATGTGACAAGTGGTGGGACACTTGGAAACTTGTGTGACAAGTGTCTTGACACTTGTCTCTTCTCTATGGCCTTCCTTTTTGGGTTGAATACTGTCAAGAATAGAAACAACCAAATTTAGTAAGCACAGTCAGAGTACAGAACTTACTATTTTTAGAATGACATCCCTATTTTTTAGGACTAGCATTTTTAGGCTAATTTGAGGCTCCTAAATTTTAGGGACCTCCTAAAATTTAGGGATCTCCTAAAATTTAGGGACCCCCCCAATATGGGTGTCATATGAAAGCTTTTTCCGTGTACATCGCAAAAATGGTATCCGAATCTTCATGTGACTTTCCTATGCAAAGAAATGTGCATTTCAAGCTTTCAGCCCACACATGCACATTATACAAGCATTTCATGATCATGCCATCTTGTTGATTGTAACTGTCTGTTCTAGTGGATCTAGCCCACACTTCAAGGCATCAATCCTTTCTGTGTGCGAGTCTAACCTTGATATGCGTGAGTTCTAGTCACAGGCGCCCAATCGGGTCATATAGGTGGAAGTGTGAACTATCTTTTCTCTAACCCACCGCGTGGGTCCACCATAACCTGTGACCACTCATCAATGGCCAGCTCCAATGCACTTTTCTTTATATCTAATTAGTGCAAAGGAAATAAATTTAATAAATCATTATATAGACAAATTAATGAAAAAGGATACAAATTCTGTTTCTATAGAGTTGTGACAGGATTTGGATACCCAACAAGTTATATGTAGTTGTCATGCTGTCTTTTATGAGACGCAATCATCTATCAAGACTTTTTATGCACGTTCAGTGCACTTTATGGTTGATGCTACATCCATATGCCAATCTTCCGCTTCATTGAGGCCAGATACTCTCTTGAGACCCCATCTAACGTGTGTTTGGGATGCTAGCCCTTCTTCTGTGATTGACTTTGGAGAGTCTATGTGCTCCTAGCTGTCTCCTATGTGCTACACTGATGCTATGTGCTACTCTGATGCTTATGCATTACAACCTTGCACTCATGAGTTGTGCTTGCTTCATGAGAAGCATTCTTGGATTGCTCCAATGTATGGAGTTGTGGGATCACTTATCTGCTGGATGTCATGGACCTGGGGATGCTTGATTCTTCTTTCGTAGAGGTTCTTGCTTATTGCAGAGCTCGCTTTTTGATTGGGCATTGGGTGAGATGCCATGATTCCTCACCTTATCTCCTTCTTTTTTTTTCACTCCCTGACCCATTGGCCCGTGTACAATGACTGCCCATATTCTTTATTCATATATATGAGATAGTGCAATAAGGCTGTCATATATATCATTCTTAATAGCACCTACATTGTGTGTGTTCTTCTCTCTTGCATCTTCCTCTTCTCCTTCTCCACTGCCATTGCATCCCCTTCACTTATGAATAATGTATAGTAGCAAACACAAGGTTGGAAGTGACGTTGATTGATGTGGAATAGAGCAATGATGCTGAGTGGCCTATGTACTAAGAAAATGCAAGTCATGATCTATTACAACTTGTTTGAGGCAGGTTGGCTCAATGAGAATGGAAGGTAGGGAGAAAGAAGAAAGTAGTGTTCATGATCTTAGAGCGCCTACAATACAGTAAGTCAAGGGTTGCTATTTAAAAGCAAAAGAGGTCTTTGTATTTATGGAGTTTGCAATAGCAACATGTCCAAAGTAGTATGATTAGAGCCATAAATGGGTAATCTCTCTTTTAAGCCTTTGAATTGGAAAAACTCATGGAACTTCTATGAACTAAGAGTTGTCAATTCTATTATGTTCCTAATGTACATACTAACAATGTTGGAAAAGTTAGGAAAGCTTGAAAAGTGGAAGCTATGTCAAATAAGATTACCTTTTTTTCTACTTGTCTATTATTTTAAAAATGAAAATTTGGATGAACATTACAGTGTGCCAATGATAAAGGGAAAGTTTGTGGAAGACTGAGGAAGAAGATCAAAATAGAAAAAAGGAATAATAGATGGTTGCAACATCAATGTCTACTTTTTTATGATAAAAACCTAGAGGCATGACTATTCCTCTTGAATGCAACTCTCTTCATTTCACTGGTAAATTTAGCTTTGGAAATTGTGTAGTAGTGTATAGTGAGTATTTTTTGAAAGCAGGATATGTAATCATCTTTCTCTATAAAAGAGAATCTGTTCATCCCTTTTGTAGATTTCTACTTGAAAATGCCTTTTTGTCATGCTTTAAACCTAGTAGGTTGTGAGTTGTAGTAAGGGGGATGCCTTATAGGATAAGTGCATTATCAAAGGAGCATTAGTGCATACACCTATGAGTGCTATATTGCCGCCTTGGGAGTTGATGTGTGACTTGAAATAACCCTTTCCTAGCTTGGGATAAGTGGACAAAATGAGTGTTTTGTGGCTTACTAGATGACTACTCTGACCATGTTGTCTACAGAAACTATGTCGATACATAAATGATGGTAAAGAAAGTGGCATATTCTGAGGCTTTTCAAGGCTACATGGTCCATTAATAATTGAGAAGACTTCCTTTTATGATAAATGATATACATCACTAGATTTTTTGCATGTGAGAGTTGCATAATAAGATCAAAATTAGATCAATCCATGGTATTTTAGAGGAAGTGCAATACGTTGGTCTATAATTAAAGATAGGAAGACATTGAATGAAATAGCATGGCATGGTTGTAATAGCAGGCTTGAAGGGTTAGTCCAACTATTTTATATGTGCTAGAACATAGTTGTTGTGAATGAGTCAATGGCACAATTATTGCATGCTAGGGAGAAGCTTGAGAAGGAACTATTGATGAACACAATAGCTGTAATAGTAGCTACAAATCTAAATAGGAGGCAACCATAGTTCATGGGAAAGATAAGCAAGCTAGATCTAGAATGGCCGCCACCACATCTGAGAGGGACAATCCATATATCAAGTCTGGATCTTTCCAACAACAAGGCTACCCAATGGAAATTAAGGACAACAAGCATCATCTTCTAGCCATGTTGTTCCATCTCTTGTCTAACTCAAAATGTACAAAGCTCTTTTGGGATTGTCTAGAACTTAGTTATCGTTTCATGTTCATGAAATTTATGCCATGTTGATAACTTTCAATGAAAAAGAGGAAGTTCATGTTGCTACATGGTTCCAAGCCTCCCTTGCATGGATGCTTAAAGAACTTGTGACATATGTTGGATGTTCATGCACACCTTTAAAATATTTTCAATGGTACATAGGAGATGGTTTGAGGTGACCATTGTATTTTGGTTTATACATATGAGTGAGCTAATAGGCTTTGTTTGTGGCTACAAATTATCCATTGTAAATGTGATCTTGTCGGGGACCTCATAATCTCCTTTTATGTATTATTTATGTAGACTCATTCATGAGGATAAAATCACTTTGATGTTTTTACATTAGTGCATTAGTACTTGTTACTCTAGAAACCAGTTGATATATGAAATTTATTTTGATGGATTCATTGTACTCTCTACTAACCAAAATTAAGATTGTGATGCATAAGTTATGCATAGAGCCTTGGATTATATGTAAGGCTAGTAATAAGCCATTTTTATTGGAATCAAAGTGCTTTATCATCTCAAGGCTTCATTGAGTTGAGACCTATAACAAACCTATTGTGTACTCCTTTCCCTAATATGGATTGAATAGAATTGATGCCTTTAGGTGAAAAATGTCTAAAAAATCTCATTTTACTCCACTTGACATAGTGAGGGGGCGTTTGAAAGAGAAGAGGGCTACTTTTGGAATTCTTCCACTAGGCTATAGGGCACAAACACTATGTGAGCTTATTGGAGAACCATAACATTATTGTAAGAATTGTTGTCTTTCTTGGGTCTTTAGGTTTTGTAGCAAAATATCTTCAAGGCTATTGCATTTAAGATGAAGTGCATAGAGCCTAGCACTAAAGTTACTAGACCCCACCAATGCTCCTTAGTATCTCAATCATGCCCATAAATGAGCTACTCCTCTAGAAACTAAGAGAGTGTCAACATCATCAAACATCGATTTAGCAATTGTGTTTGTAGTTGATCTATTACCCACAATATTGCTAGATTACTCAGACATCATCAAACACAGCCAAATTATTATTGCTACATTTTGGGCTCCATTGGAGTACAATGTACTTTGACACCCATGCATTTAGCCACCTTTGCCCAATCTTGGAGATATGGAGGTTCCAAGCCCTTTGATTATATCTATCATCATTAAACCTACTAAAACACTTTTGTGAAACCTTAAGAGCTACTTTGTGATTATTTTTATGATAAAACTAATATTTTTTCTCTACTACATAAGGATTTGTTAAATTCTTCTATGAAAAAAATAAAGTTACAATAAGGGATTTATAAATTATGGTATAGTGTTATAAAAGGGTCAAGAAAATATTAAAAAATAGGTTACATAGGGATATATAGAACATGCCATGAATGCACGTGATATATAGGATTTATACCCCCAAGAGTTTTCCTTTTGATCTAGATGGCCACATTCCTTCTAATCTAGGTGGACAAGAGAATAGTGAACCATTGTCTACTACCACTTCAACTTGTTCTATCTATGGATGCATGGATAGGTTCTAAGAGCCCATGGACACTAAGAATTTAAGGAAACATCCATAGGAAGATTGTGTATATTTTGGTTGATAGTGGGAATACACATAGTTTTGTGAATATGCAAGAAATGGACCAATTGCATTGTCTTCCCACTAAATTATACCAGCCCATAAAGATTCATGTAGCTAATGGTGAGGAGAAAATCAACTTCCAAATTTGCTCTAAACTCCCCCTACACTTGGTTGAAAATTATGAAGCATGAAGGAACTTAATTACTTTAAAGATGGACCCTATTGATGTGGTATTGGATTGGGATTGGCTGATGCAATTAGGAAGGACTACGATGAATTTTCTTAGCTAAACATGGAGTTTATCAGTGAAGGATAGCTCATTAATTTGAAGGAATCCATAAGAAAATAGATTTTCATCTAATTAGAACCAAGCAGCTAAAAAAGGAGTTTAAGTAGTACTTTTAGATATTTGTTTTGCATCTTAATAAAGAGGCAACTACAAGTCCAAGAAATCAACAAATAATTCAATGTTAAAAGCTCTTGAAGAGGAGTATAGAGACTTGTTCCAAGTGCCTACATCCCTACCTTCCAATAGAGTAGTAGATCGCCCCATAGATTTGGAGCCTCACTCAAAGCTAGTAAATAAGCAACCTTACACACTTCCCAAATGTGAATGTGAAGAAATTGCTAAGCATATCAAAAATTTGTTAGAGATGGGATTTATTAAATCTAGTTCTTCACCTTGTATTGATTACATTCCATCCCTAAAGTTCTTCTAACAAATATCCCATCCCTAAAGGCATAATCATTGTCAAGAACAAGTATCCCATCCCTAAAGTTCATGAATTACTTGATAAGATTAAGGCCAAAGTACTTCACAAAGATTTGAGATCAGCTTATCATTGGATTTTCATAAGAGAGAGGGTGATGAAATAAAGACATTATTCAAGATTGATCAAGAGCTCAACCATTTCTTAGTTATGCCATTATAATTAATCAACACTCGAGCCACTTTTTAGAGCCACATGAGTAAAATATTGCAGCATGTCCTTTTTAAATTTATTTTAGTATTCTTTGATGGTGTTGATGATATACAATAAACTAGTGTAGAATCATCTAATGCATATGAGAAATGTATTTAATATTTTAAGGCACGACACGTTATTTTCTAAGGAGACCAAGTGTTCATTTATGTAAACTAAGGTGGAGTACTTAAGGCTGATCCTAAGAAAGTGTTAAAAGAATGGCCAACACTTGAAAACACCACTTCTCTTCGTGGATTCCTTAGTCTATTTTTCAGTTACAAATTTTGCTTATTGCATTCCTTATTTTGGTTTTTCTTGACTTTTCTAGAGAGTTCACTATTAAGGGTTATGTAAGTTGATGGAGCATAGGTACACATTTGCTTTAGGAGCATGTGGTCATTACATTCAAAAGTTACAAGCTCACAAAAAATGAGATGGAAATGAATGTCAATGACCAAGAAATGCTTGCTATTCTTCATGCAATCAAGAATGGCAGTGCTACCTATATGGAAACCATTTTAGACTTAAAAGGATAATGGAGTCCTCAAGTATTTTCTATCACAATTTAATCTCACTTCTGAGCAACATAGATGGGTGGCTACATTGCAAAAGTATGATTTTGACATCACTCATATTAGGGGGAAAAATGCAAATTTTACTTAACACATACCAAGGGTAAGGATAATATAGTGTCTAATCTCTCTTTAGAATTTGGCCATGTCAAAGGTTTTAGCGATAATTGAGCTTAGCGGTTAGAGTAAAGAGCTCCAAGAGGCCTATTTGTTGGATGAAGAATTTAGTCATGTATTTCAAAAGTTACATGAATAAGTAATGGAGAAAAACTCTTAATTTCAGCATAAAAATTGTATTATTTGGTTTCATGGCAAGATTGTAATCTCCTACACTTCTCACTCCAAGCAAAAGATAATTGAGGAGATGCATTATTTTCCTAGAATTGGTCATCTAGGTGTCTTTAAGGTCTGCAACAAAATCTACAAAAGTTTTCATTGGAAAGGTCTATAGAATTATGTGAAGGACTTTGTTTCTAGATATATGCTATGTCAACAGAATAAGATTAGCACTTTTAAGCCATGAGGTTTGTCACAACCATTACATATTGTTGAAGGCAAATGGATGCATATAACCATGGATTTTATTATTGGATTGTCTACAAGCAAGAAGGGGTGGAACAACATGTTTGTGAGTGGTGGATAGAGTCTCCAAAAAAGCCATTTTATTCCCATAAAGCCTCAATTTATAGTGTCTCAAATTGCCAATTTATGCAGCATGTGTCTAAGTTGTATGGGCTGCTATAAATTCATAATTCATGATAAGGATACCAAGTTTATAAGAAACTCTTGTCAAGTAGTTCTTAGCTCAATGGGGCAAAGTTAGCTACATCTACCATATATCATCCCCAAACTAATAGCCAAACAAAGAGGGTTAATAAGTTGCTTGAGATCTACCTTAGACATTTTTGTTGTGAGATATAGCATGTGTGGGATTCATGGCTCTGTTTGGCTAACTTTGCCTCCAATAACTCTACTCATTCTAGCATCACAAATTCTCCCTTTGAGGCTTTATATGGGTATATGGTGCCACTTCCTATGGTCATGTCAATGAGAAGATAAATCCTCAAGGAAAGGAAAAGTTGGATTGTACACATACCCTATCTTAGTAGTATAAGGTGAACCTTAACAAAGCCCTATACTAAATGAAGTTTTCTGTTGATGAGAAAAGGAGACCCACGAAGTTTCAAGAAAATGAGTTAGTAAGTTAGAAGGCGTCCAAGTCACCGTATTCTATTTTCATAGATGGCTCTAGCAATAAATTAGCACATATGTTTTATGGATCATACAAGATCATTAAGCATGTGGGCAACTTGGCTTATCTCCTAGAACTCCCTTCCCCCACAAAGATTCGCAATGTTTTCCATATGAGTTAGCTTAAGCCTTTTATTGTAACTCAAATGGATTATGTCAAAGAGAGATACCATCCATAAAAAAGGGTATTATTTAGTATACTCCAATAGAAGTCATAGGATAACATGAGAAAAAGCTTATATTCAGGTCCATCTTGGAGTACTTGATTAAATGGTGAGGTCTAACACTTGAAGAAGCCTCTTGGAGGCCAACATCCATTTTGGAAGAGTTTTCCTATATTCAAGATGTTGTTTTGGCTAAAGCTTAGCTAAATTTGGCATTGTTTGTTCTATTACAAATAGCCCCTAGACAACACTCTATTTTTAAATAGATTTTACTCTACATTAATGTCAACAAAGTGCACCTTATATAAGTTGAAAGTACATGGAAAGAGCTTTGTTTTGATATATAGCACAATTTATTTGGAGCAACCTATAGGACAATATTTCAAATTTGATTCAATAAAGTATGTACTAGACATCAAGTTGTCTACTCCTTGTAAAAGTGAAGGGAGGTGAGCCTTGAAATGGAAGCATAAGCAAGAGCAAGAGTATGGTAGAAGGAGCAGGAGAGAGAGAGAGAGAGAGAGAGAGAGAGAGTTCAAATGTGGGAACTCCAATAGTCACCATGTGTGACCAACCTTCCCTTTATTCAAATGCCATTGAAAGCATAAAGAATGAAGTGACAGTGATGGGCACTCGTCGCCTGCAGTGTGCAAGTACATGTATTGTCAATGTTGTAATACACAGGCGACTAGGTAGAGAAGCCTTTACCCCCAATAACCTCCCACTTAAAGGTGAATCTGCCTCAGTGAGGAGTGAAAAGAAAAGAAAAGATAGTACAACATATACATAGATACAACAGGATGAGGAAATATGTCATCTCATCCAACGCCCATCCTAAGGAAGGCAAAGCGCTCTATAGAGAGGCTTTTCATGAGCAAGTCTGTAGGATTTTGGTTAGTTGAGATCTTGAGAAGATCAACAGACCTATCATCAACGACCTCATGAATGAAGTGATACCTCATCTCAATGTGTTTCATCTTCGCATGGAAAACCGTAGATTCTTGGCTAACTAGATAGCACTCATAGAATCCGAATGCAGTGTAGGGGTAGCATATGCAATACCACGGTCAGCAACCAAGTGACCCAACCAAATAGCCTCCTTACACGTCTCAATGTGGTGGCAACATACTCAGTCTCTGTGTAGTAGTAGAAAGGGCCATGCATTTTTGTACCTTGGACATTCATGAAACAACACCTCTAACAAAAGTGAACATATAGCTAGAAGTGGACTTCCTACTATCTACATGTCCTACATAGTAAGAGTCAGTGTATTCCACAACTCAAGTATCGTGGCTACCATAACATATGCACATATCACTAGTGCTTTTTAGGTACCTCATGATACCCTTCACGATATCCCAATGCCTCTTTCCAAGTATAGCCATATAACATGCCACAACACCAATTGCAAATGCAATATCTGGATGGGTGGCTATCATGGCATACACATGATGCCATGAGGCATATTCCACGGTGGATTTCGTGATTATATTTATTTTTTGGGGCTCGTACACAAGGTGGATTCCTTGTATGCGAAGTTGACGAGGATGCCTGTCCTTTTTGGGCGTCAGATTAATTTATTGTGTACGTGGGTGATTTCACAACGGGCGATTCCACAAAACACATATCAAATTAATGGACGTTTATGAGTTTAGAGTGTGCACTCAAATTAAATTAAGGTTAGGAAAGTGTTCCAACCTATTTTAATTATTTGTAGTTGAAGACTGCTAGGTATTCACTATTGTTTGTTTATTTTATTTATAAACAATTGTGAATGCTTCAGTTGATGTGTAGAGTAGGTAGCAGTGGATTTGGGTACCATTGGGCGTTACATAAGTCCAAGCATAAATTTCATAATTATAATTAGCTATCTTAAGTATATTATATAATATTATGTATTTATATGATATTGTATTATTAAAATTATTACTCTATTTGTAAGTTATAAGTTTAAACTTCTTTAGTAATAATTAGATTATTGTCTTTAGTACTATTAATTTATTTTTTTTAAATATAGATTATTTTAGAATATGAGATTTAGGATATGTTTTTATTGAAATAAGCTTTTTTAATGGAATACCTTGCTATTTTCTTAATGTGGTTAAGCTTTAGAAGGCTTTTCTAGCTTTCTTTATAAAAACAATAGCATCGCATGCAAAATAGGAGAATGAGGTGAAAACTAAGTTTTTTCATTTGTCCCTCATCCGAAATTGGAATTCAAAGCTTCAAGAGTCGTTTTGGGGGTTTTGGCATGCTCCGGACACGCGATGGTGATGTTAAAACATTAAGATTCAGAGCACAGAATTTTATGCAGTAACTGTAGCATGTTACATGATACCTCTTGACTCTTAAAACTTTGTATTTCAATTGATATTTTTACTTTCTTTATAATTATATATAAGATATGAATACAAATATCCATGTAAAACTATAATATATAATTAAGCATGGCAAACCATGGCTTTTGCCATGGGGGAGGTTGGGCCCAATCGTGCATTTTTCTCTTATCTTTCTCAATCTATTAAGTTATTCAAATCCTCTTATGTATTATAATGTTGTTTGTATTTTTAATAGTTGAGATATTTGATTTGTTAGATTTTTCCACAAAGTTTTATTATGTGTGTCATAAAGTTTTTTATGATTGAGATTTGATTTGCTAGATTTGCCACGTGTTTTGCTTTGTAACAACATAAGACTGCCCATTGCAGATGCATAGGGAATCTTGGCCATCTGCTTATCCAACAACGGACAATCGGCCTGTGATACCTTCACATGAGAAGGCAATGGATAGCCAATAGGTTTTACATCCTGCATACGGAAGCGCTCAAGGACTTTATGGATATACTTCTTCTGGGACGACAAATAGAGTAGTCCCTGATATCTATCATGCGTAATGTGTATACCTAGTATATGAGAAGCATGTCCCAGATCTTTCATCTCAAAGTTCTTCTTGAGCTGAGCCTTAAGAGCATCTAGCTCATCATGAGTTTTCCTTGCTAAAAGCATGTCATCCACATAGAGTACCAAAATCAGTAATAAACTATCACGGGCTTTCTTCGTGTACAAGCACAGATCCATAGCATTATGGCTGTAGACCTGTGACTGCAGAAATGCATCAAATTTGTGGTACAGTTCCCTAGGCGCCTGCTTCAAGCCATAAAGACTCTTCCTCAATTTGCATACTAGGTGTTCCCTGCCAGGCTCTACAAAGCCCTTATGTTGCTCCATGTATATCTCATCATGCAAGTCCCCATGTAAGAAAGTCATCTTGATATCCAACTGATATAAGTCCAAGTAAAGCTATGTAGCCAAAGCCAAGACTAAGCGTAGGGTGGTCATCTTAACCACAGAAGAGGAGACCTCATCAAAGTCAATACAATGCTCCTACTTAAAACCCTTACTACCAATCTGGCCTTGTATACCGGCCTGAGATGTCTAGGGGTACTTTTCAACTTGTACACCCACTTGCAAGGAAAAGCCCTTTTGTCACTAGGCAAGGAAACCAAATCCTACATGTGATTCTTATATAACGAGTCAATCTTAGACTATATAGCCCTCTCCTAAGAGTGACTGTCATCCCTGCACATAGCCTCATCATAGGTGAGAGGCTCTTTGGCATTTTTAACCAAGATATAATTTATGGAGGGCTCATAACGGTCAGGAGGTCATCGATCTCTAGTGAATGTGATGCCAGGAGGCATACTCCATGGTGGATTCCATGAGATCACGATGGATTACGTGAGGTTTTTATTCCATGGTGGATTTCTTGGTTTTGTGGTGGATTCCGTAAAACTATATTTATTTGTCGGGGCTCGTACACAAGGTGGATTCCTTGTGCGAGAAGTTGACGGGGACACCTGTCCTTTTCGGGCGTCATGTTAATTTAATGTGCACGTGGGTGATTACACATCGGGTGACTTTGTAAAATACATATTTAAATTATTGGACATTTATGAGTTTAGAGTGCACTCGTATTGAATTAAGGTTAGGATAGAGTTCTAACCTATTTATTTATTTTGTAGTTGAAGACTGCTAGGTATTCACTTTTGTCTGTTTCATTTTATTATTTTCTAACAATTGTGAATGCTTCACTTGATGTGTAGAGTAGGCAGCGGTGGCGTTGGGAAACACTGGGCAATAGCATGTATTCAAATTACCTAGAAGAAATTATCATTTTTGATGGGCACGTGTCTTATCATTAAAGGCATGGCACTAATATTTATTTAGGCGTGCTTATTTATTGAAGCCCTTGATAAATATTTATTATTTTGTATGCGTATGGATCCATGATTTAAATATTTCATTATCGAATATTGTATTTGAGCACATCCCGACTTTTGGAGCGCCCAATCGCTTTATTCTTTATTTGGACAAAAGCAAACACAAAAGCCTAAGCATGCTAATTGTAAAATTGGGCTATTTTTTAGCTTTGAGATGAATAAATTTATAAATACATGCCTTGTGAAGTGCTCACACAAGACATGAGGGAGATTGCACTCAATTTATCTCTTTTCTTCATGTCGTGCAAATCTTCCTTCTTGTTTTATGAGCTTTACTAGAGTTCTTTTGTTCTTGGGGACCTTCCGGTGCTCGCTACGTACGCATCCAACATCCAATTTGTGCATCAGTGGTATCAGAGCAAACCTGAGATCAAGGGCTTCCAATCTATTACCATCTCGTGTGAAGGCAAAGCTCTTGGAATGAACGAACTCATCAATACCAACATGTTCCTGGTGGTGAAGAACCCCCTGCTGTGTTGTTGGATCGCGAAGGACCACTCTTTGGCGAACGAAGGGCCACTTTCCAAGCTCCTTTATCAAGATGTTTTTTTTTTAGTGAACAGAGAAGAAGGATTAGTTAATGGGAATTATAAAGCTTAATAAGCTTTATAATAAAGATTAACTCTCCAAATTTCAATGTCAATGGCAAGAGGATGTATTGTGCAAGACGTCGACATCGTTGAAAAGCTGCCGCCGTCTCTGTAATTACAATTCGAATTCACAAAGATTTTATTTCAAAAGCTTAAGCTTAAAGTTTAAAGTTTAGACTAAAGCTTAAGAATTTTACTCTTTAATCTCCTGCCTAGCAGTTGTTCACATTGAACCAACCCCGAACCGATTTTGCAACTCCAGCAAGCCCTTGTTCGTACCTGCACTCTGACAGAGCCAATTTCCAACAAGCAGATTGTTATATGCAGTCTACATGGATGAAGTATTTGTTGGAAGAAGGACTTCATCAATTACCCTAACTGCAAAGAAGAAAGATCGCAAAAAGCCATTCAACAAAAAAAGCAAGCCTTGTAAACCCAAACTTGATGTATGCTCATCCCTCTAAAGAGATTTTGAGTATGTGAGGTTGTTTGAGATTTTACAGGATATCTGATCAAACCATGGAAGATTTTATGGCCAAAGCCGATTTACTGGAACCAACAATGGAGCAAAAATTGGACCTAATTATGATGTAACTTCAAGAGGAATGAAGAGCACGTCAAACTTTGCAAGCTCAATAGGCTACTCTTCAACGATCCACTGTCGATGAAGATGGACCACAACCCGAAGATGTTATATGACGTACGATCGATGTGATACTTGAAGCACAATCTATCCGGAAAGAAACCAAGATAAGTAAAATAAATTTCAAATTCTGTACTTTTAATGGGCTATGTGATGGAAAAACTGTTCTCGCTTTTATCAGTTAGTTTGATAATTATTTTCATGAAGAATAGTATGTCGAAAAAGACAAACTCAAATGTGTCACTAACCATTTAGTGGACAGAGTATAATTATGGTGGACTGTTGTCTGCAAGAGTATTGATTGTCTTACTACTTGGGAGGCTTTTCAAGAGAAATTTTTGCAAAATTTTCTTCCACCTCAATTCCATGAAAAAGAAATCAAATAGTGGGATCTTCTTGCAAGAAAGAGATCATGACCCTATTTTGCAATACATTGAGCATTTCTGGAACACCTTATTGCAACTTCTAATGCTTGAAGATATACCTGAGGCGATCCACAAGCACAAGTATATGTCCGGTTTGCTTGGTCACTTCTATGCGGAGGTGAACATGTTCAAGCCAATGACTCTGGAGGATGTGATTTTTTTAGTCCATGATACTAAAGATAAAATTCGTGGATGAGAGAAGCGACCACAACAATTTCCCACTAACAGTAAGTTTGGTACAAAGCTATTCAATTCTAACTTTCAAAGATTCAATCAAAATCGCTTTGTTTCTTATTCTTTCTGTAAATCCTAGACACGACCCCCTCCTTTACCATCAAATAAAAATTCAAATCCTAAGCCATCTTTCTAGCCAAATCCCAACATACCTAGACTCCCAGCCATTACCAATAATGTCTCCAAAGCCAAGCCTATAGTTTGCTACAAGTGTCACCAACCTGGATACCTAGCGGTGAACTGTCAATCCAAAAAGCCAACTGTTCACATCAACTACTTGGGAGCAACTGAAGATGAAGACCATGAAGAAATTCCAAATTTTACAGAAGATGATGATGATATCAGTACTACTTTAGATACTTTACTATGTATGCCAAATCCTCATTCATTATTAACGATGAAATGTCTTATGCATGGTAAATAAAAGATTGTTTTGCATGATGATGGGAGCACACATGATTTTATTTCTGTAAATTGGTAAAATAATTAAATTTACATACTATTCCAACTCATTATCGCATAAAAGTTGTATTCTTAGGCACTAGATACAATGGTATACAAGAAGTTCATGATTTAGAAATTAAAATTGGTGATCATGTTGAGCGTAGAAATTTCTTGGTTGTGTCTTTGCAAGCTAGTGACATTGTTTTAGGAATACCTTGGGGTCACAAATATAATCCCGATATAGATTATTCCACACATTCAATTAAAATTCATTCTAATGGAAAACAAAATACATTACATGGTACGCACACCTTAGATAATTTTCCATTGCTTAGTTACACACAGGCTAAACGTGCATTAAAAAAAGGTAGCAAATCATACTTAGTATGGGTAAATGAAATTGAAGCTAAGAACACCATTCTGGGGAATATGGAAATTTTTCGTAAGTTTGGGACACATGGTCAAATATTTGGATTTGGCATATCTTGAGCACTATAACTCCAAATCGAGTGCTCTATAGCTCAATAGATTCTATTTTTAAAGTACTTTCCAATGATAAGTCACATCATATGGTTCTGAGAAACTTATGGACATGTTATCCGGGTGCCACCTTTTTAGTATTCGAAAAATGGGAATTAGGAGATTCCCAAACTCACTAATATTGTGTTTAAGGAAATCACAAGCATCCTAGGCACGCACAATTTCTTTCACAATTTAAAGATTGTTTTGCTACTGACTTACCACCTACATGTCCTCAAGATCATAAAATAGATTTAATTCCTAGTTCTCAACCACCATGTAAAGCACCTTATAGACACAATCAGATTGAATATAAAGAAATCCAAGCCCAAGTTGAAGAATTATTCACTCAAGGACTCATTAGGCCCAATAGTTCTCCTTTTGGTGCACATGTCCTATTAGTTTAGAAGAAAAATAATACCTATAGGATGTGCATTGACTATCGTGCCCTAAACAAGATCACTGTTAAAAATAGATATCCGATCCCTAGGGTAGACGACCTCATGGATAAACTACAAGGAGCCACTATTTTTAACAAAATAGATCTCAAATCTAGATATCATCACGTACGATTGGATACACCTAACATTTTCAAAACTACATTTAGACCTCAATTTGGTAATTATGAATTTGTTGTTATGCCTTTTGGTTTGACTAATGCACCAGCCACATTCAATCATATGATGAATCGAATATTTTTGAAGCATTAGCATTGTGTAATTGTTTTCTTTGATGACATATTAGTTTTTAGTAAGAATGAGAATGAGCATTATGAACATTTATCTTTGGTTTTCAAATTATTGAAAGAGAATCAATTATATACTAACCCTGAAAAGAGTGAAATTTTCCAAACTCAAATTGAATACTTAGAACATATTGTTTCTTCTGATGGCATTCAAGTTGATCTTAAAAAGATAGAAGCAATTTTGAATTGGCCGATCCCCAAAAATGTGCATGAATTATGTTCTTTCTTAGGTCTTGCTAGCTTTTACAAAAAAATTGTGAGAAATTTTTCATTGCTTGCATTACCTTTAATGAAATTATTAAAGAAAGGTATTGTATATCATTGGTGTGATAATCAATAAAAGTCTTTTGATTTATTGAAACATGCTTTAACACATGCACCTATTTTGCAATTACCTGATTTTAGTTAACCATTCTTTCTAATAGTCACTATTGCTAATGGACCAGGAATAGGAGCTGTCTTTATGTAAGACTCACATCCCATAGCCTATTCTAGTTGCAAACTTAAACCCTCTAAACTCAAGTATTCTACCTATGATAAGAAATTGTTAGCTGTAGTACAAGCCTTACGCCAATGGAAACACTATCTAATGGGATCTGAATTCATGATCAAAACTGACCAACAAAGTATCAAATATCTCCTTAATCAGCCACAAATCTCTGACTGTCATATTAAATGGCCTACTTTTATTCAAAGTTTTTATCCACTTATCCAATATCAACCCGAAAAAGAGAATGTTGTTGTTGATGCCTTAAGTAGAAGACCAAGTATCCATAATATCTCCGTTATATCTTTTGATTCCCTTATTGTGTTGAAAGATACCTATGACTAAGACCCCAATTTTCAAGCTAATTGGAATAAATTAGTTGCTAATAACCGGATTCCAATTGATTCATTGTCTTATTCTGATGCATTTATGTTTTATGAGAAAAGGTTGTGTGTAACTATTCCATTTAGATCATTTGTGTTGCACGAAATTCATTGTCCCCTATATCAAGGCCATAGAGGTATTATTTCTACTCTACGTACATGGGTTGAAGATTTTTACTGGCCAAATATGGAATCTAATATTTCTAACTTTGTATATGAGTGTTTAATTTGTCAAAGAGTCAAGCGACACCATGGTAAGCAATATGGTTTGTTAATGCCTTTACTGAACGACCATGGGAACATATTTCAATGGATTTTATAACTGGTTTGCCTAGCACCCAAGCTAATCATGATATGATTTGGACTATTGTAGATCGATTTAGCAAACAAGCATATTTCCTTCCATGCAAGAAAACATTAACCGCATCTCAAGCTACACTATTGTTTTTGAAGACTGTTTTTTCACAGACCATGGTTTGTCAAAAGTTATTATTTCTGATCATGATTCCAGATTTTGCAATAATTTTTGGACTACTTTGTTTGGTAATTTAGGTACAAAGATTGATTTTTCATTTGCATTTCATCGTGAAACAAATGGGAAAATAGAAGCTACTAACAGTACAATTTTAGATCTTTTACGTGCATACATAATTTCAAAACCACAACATGGGATACACACTTGCATTTACTTCAATTTACATACAATAATACACCACATACAGATACCCAAAAAGCACATTTTGAAATCATTTATGGACATAGATTGCCTACACTAGTTACATCATTGTTAAACAAAGTTAAAGTTGCTGATGATATTGCCAATATGCATGCTACTATTTTTGCTAAATCTAAAGATATGATTGCGAAAGCCCAGCAATCATACACTAAACAAGTCGACAAGAAAAGAAAAGCCATGAGTTTCAAAGTTGATGATTATTTTTGGTTATGCATTGAAAAGCGAAGATTGCAAAGTGTTGAGAGACATCCTGTTGTTAAGTTAGCCCCTAGATTTTATGGACCTTTCAAGGTCATTCACAAAATCAATGACAATGCATTTAAATTAGAACTACCCCAACACTGGAAAATCCATAATACTTTTCATATCGGTTTGTTACGACCTTTTAGAGGCCAATTACCTATTCACCCTATCTATGAAAATCCTCCTTTGTTAGAAGAAGAAACTGAAATCCTTAAACTTGAAACTATTCTAGACACTGACTTTATGACCACTAGAACTTGCCGTCGATACTCTAGATATTTGGTTAAGTAAATCATCCTGTTGAAGAGGTCCAATGGATGCATGCCTGCAATGTAAGTGCTTATCCCTCACTGCCCGCTCCACATTGAGCTAATAGCAATTGAGGACAATTGCTATCCCAGCCCGGGGGTATGATGCCAGGAGGCATATTACATGGTGGATTCCGTGAGACCACAGTAGATTTCGTGAGGTTTTTATTCCACAGTGGATTCCGTGAGGTTTTGCAATGGATTCCGTAAAACTATATTTACTTACTGAGGCTCGTACACAAGGTGGATTCCTTGTGCAAGAAGTTGGCGGGGACGCTTGTCCTTTTCGGGCATCATGTTAATTTAATGTACACATGCATGATTCCATAGCGGGTAATTATGCAAAATACATATATAAATTAATGGATGTTTATGAGTTTAGAGTGCACTTGTATTAAATTAAGGTTAAGACAGAGTTCCAACCTATTTATTTATTTTGTAGCTGAAGACTGCTAGGTATTCACTTTTTTCGATTTAATTTTATTATTTTCTAACAGTTGTGAATGCTTCAGTTGATGTGTAGAGCAGGCAGCGGTAGCGTTGGGAAGCATTGGGCGATAGTGTATATTCAAATTACCTAAAAGAATTTATCATTTTTGATGGGTGTGCACCTTATCATTAAAGGCATGTCGCTAATATTTATTTAGACGTGCGCGCTTATTTATTGAAGCACTTGATAAATATTTACTATTTTGTATACACATGGATGCATGGTTTAAATATATCATTATCGGACATTGTATTTGAACACATCTCGGACTTTTGGGGCACCCAACCGCTTTATTCTTTATTTGGACAAAAGCAAACACAAAAGCCAAAGCATGCTAATTGTAAAATTGGGCTATTTTTTAGCTTTGAGAATAATAACTTTATAAATACATACCTTGTGAAGTGCTCACACAAGGCATGGGGGGAGATTGTACCCAATTTGTCTCTTTTCTTCATGTTGTGCAAATCTTCCTTCTTGTTTTATGAGCTTTAGTAGAGTTCTTTTATTCTTGGGGACCTTTCGGCACTCGCTACTACGTATCCATTCAGCATCCGATTTGCGCACCAGAATGTCTCAATGCAGAGGCTATGTTGCATGTCCAACATCTTGTCTAACATCCTGGCCATGAACATTAACTGTTGTTGCTTGCAGGTTGTCCAGCTAGCTGTACGGGAGCAGGTAGCTCCTCTTTAAAAATAATCATGCGTATCCCAACAACTTTCTCAGGCTACCTATGCATTTTTTCCTCATAGAACACATCATGGCACAAATCATTTTCCATGTCTACAAATCCTAAAGACGATATCCCATCTCACATGCATCTCCATAGATAAGAAAAATGCATTTCACAGTTTTAGGATCTACCTTATTGTGTTTGTCATTGGGCACATGACAGAATGCCTCACATGTAAAGACACACAAATTAGCATAAGAGGGAGGATTTCCTATCCATACCTCCTTTGCAACCTAGAAGTCAATACCACTGTAAGGCGACCGATTAATGATATGTACGGCAGTAGTAACTACCTCAGTCCAAAAATGCTACGGTAAACTAGCCTGGTTAAGCATGCTCTTGGATAGTCCTATTCATATGCTCAGCCATACCATTCTGAGGAGGGATGTATGGGGCGGTTAATTGACACTTAATACCCCACTCATCACAAAACAGCTCAGAGGCATGTAAGATGTACTCACCCCCATCATTGGTCTTTAAGCATTTCAGCCTATGCCCAGACTGATTCTCTATAAGAGCAAGCTAACATTGAAAGATGGCCAAGACATCAAATTTTTACTTTATGGAATAAGCCCAAACCTTATGTGAATAATTATCAATAAATGTGACAAAGTACTTTGCACCCCCTAATGATAGATAGGGCATGGATCCATATACATCTGAATGCACAAGCTCACCCATGCATGGAATTCCAGACTTTTTATGCGAATTCCTATCTGTTTGGCATATAAATAGTGATCACACAACTCGTAATGCGAGTAGTGAAAAGGTAGAAGATACCACAAAGCACTAAGCATTTTCATTTCCTTAAGTGACACATGTCCAAGACGAGCATGCCAGAGAGATACATGAGGGATAGAACCAACTAACAAACTATGGTAAATAGTACCAGATACAACCAAGGGGTAGAAGCTGCTAGACTTGGCACCTCTTGCGAGAACAACCCTGCCACGAGTTCTCTTCCATGTAGAATCACCAAAGCATATATGATAACCTGCATCATCAAGCTGGCATAGTAGACATAAGGCTTTTAGTCAGTGTGGGTACATGACATACATTATGCAGAACAAAAGTGCTAATAGAGGGAAACTATAGAGTGACATTGCCAAGGCCAACAATTGTAAGAGACCGATCCTCACCTAAGCACACAAAACCAAATACAATGTGATAGGTATGAAACCACTCACGATAGGGAATCACATCAAAAGACACACAACTTGAATCCAAGAGCCAACATTGTGCTTGCATAGACTAAGCATCGGTTAGCTGAGAGGATATACATTATGCAAAACAAAAATGCTACCAGAGGGAAACTGTAGAGTGACATCACCAAGGCCAACAATTGTAAGAGAACGGTCATCACCTAAGTGCACAAAACCAGATACATTGTGATAGGTATGAAACCACTCACGACAGGGGATCACATCAAAAGACACGCAACTTGAATCCAAGAGCCAACACTGTGCATGCATAGATTGAGCCTCGGTCAGTAGCTAAGAGACATTACAAGAAGAGGTTGCTAAGATGTAGTTTCCATTGAACTCCTCAAGCACTGCATGAAAATTATCTCCTCCTGGACTTTGCAGGTATAATACTGGATCATTGGATTTCTCTTGAACTTTTTCTTTCCCATTTTCTTTAAGCTTGTCATCAATCACAACAGTGAGAAGAAGAGAGCAAACAATGAACTAACAGTGATCCAAAGTCAAGTATGATTGCCAAGTCAGATCATCCTGCATCAAGCGAGCATGTAACAAACACTGTAGCAGCCAAGAACCATGAGCCAAACACCCAAATGTGTCAGAGCAATCAATGTCAGTAGGAGGATACAACCCCTAACATAAAGAACTCAGAGAGTAAGCCAAGTTGGGTGTACTAACTGACAAAGGTCGGTGTATACTCAAAGAGAAGATGGATCAAATTATCCCAAAAGCATCCAATGCAGACAAGTATCTATCAAGAGCATAGACACGTAAGAGATCCTAGTCTCACATACTTAAGAAGCTCAACTGCATAACCCACAAGCTCTCCAATATCCAGAGATAGTATAAAGCTCCCACACGGTAGAAAGATCGATATCAATCGAGCAACCAAGCTCAAAGATAGCATGTGAATACATAAGACATCATGGAGCCAAGATCGTATATCAAACAAAGCATCCAGAGCATGGGATTGGTTAAGCATCACCTATAACATCCAGTACATCATGTAATAATCAATGTCAAATCTTTGACAACCCAAATAAGTATTCAGAGCTCCAAAGTATGCAAATGAAAGCCCAACTAAAGCTCCAAGTGGGAATCAAACACAAACAATGTAAGAAGCATGCATTTCTAACATATGCTTCAAAGCATGTACCGAAGGGTCCAGCATAGACCATAGGCATCATAATTGTCACAAAGCATGCCACTGTAGACCAATGTCAATCAAATGCCAACCAAGAAGGAGCTCGATTGAAGCTCAGAAGGCATTCCAAAGCAACACAAGACATGTGTCAACCTCTATATACATCAGTGTAGTCATATGAATCACCCTGGAAGCACTTGTGACCAATAGGCAAAGCATAAAGTGACCAAATAAGGTTCATCCCTGGTGTATTATAGCAATAAAGTCACTACTAAACTAAGATAAAACATGGCCAAAATCAGCTCCAAATCATTCCTATAATATATGCATAGCATTCTTTGACATTTGCAATCGAGTACCAAGTAGCATCAACAACTAATGCCAACCAAGCATAAACATCAAATGCTAATGTAATACTACCTGTGAACTACCTTTGGACCATTATAACAGTTTTGAAATTGATGTATATCAGTCCAAACCCAATGCCAATGATCAAAGCCTTCAACGCCAAGTTCTAGGCATGAATTAGATGAACCCTTTTCAAGTGCCCAAGGCCTGGGAGAGCTGCTTTGGACTAAGATGAAGCTGAAACATGATCTGTGAGTAGCCACGCTGATGGCGCCTTTAGTCTTGGAGGGGCTCGAGAGTTGCAACAAGGCTTTGGCTAGGTGTGAGGGGTTCCCAAGGACCTAGGGAAGCTCCCTCTTGAAGAGTAAATGTAACGGAAAGGTGTATGCTTCACAAGAAGCGAAGAGGTATGACTGCCCTATTGTTCATACCCTATGAATTGAACTAAAGCGACAAAGGAGAGCTCCAATACCTTCAAATGAATGCCCTTGGGGTGCCCAAGAAGCCCCAATGCAAGCCAGAGAAAGATGAGACCAATCGGAAGCTTGAAGGTGTGGCTATGCCTGCCAACAACAAAGACCAAGCTATAGGTATTCAAATGAATAATGAATGTGTGTTGGGCCAAGCTCGAAAGCTTACGTAGAAGAAGGTTTTGATATTAGTTGAAGGGAAGTGAGTCCTGAAGTGGAAGCATGAGTGGGAGCAAGAGCTATGGTGGAAGGAGCAGGGGGGAGAGAGAGAGAGAGAGAGAGAGAGAGAGAGAGAGAGAGAGAGTCCAAATGTGGGAACTCCAACAATCACCATGTGTGACTGGCCTTCCCTTTATTCAAATGTTAATGAAAGAATAAAGAATGAAGTGACAATGATGGGCGCCTGCCACTTGCAATGTGCAGGCACAGGTAAGTACTGTCAGTGTAGGGTAGTAATACATGAGCAGCTAGGTAGAGGCGCCTTTATCCCCAACAAAAAGTTATTTCACAAAAAATTTGGTGGGCAAGGCTTCAATTTGAAGGTTTCCATATAATATCTATTTGAGAGACTTACTCTCTCAAGCTTTGATTCTAATCAGATTCTTTTAGATTCCCCAAGATTCTTTGTATCTTTATAATGTTAAAAAAAGAGTAGTACTTTGTCATTTCCACAATTCAAGCCATTGTAATAAGTCCCTTCTTTGTTTTTGAGGGAAAAAGTCGTTGGGTGGGGATGGAATGTGAAGAGTGGAAAGACAAGTAGAAATTAGTATGCTTACTTGGGGGAAAATAAGAAAAATACTAGAAGGTGTAATAGACTTATTTTTTTCACCATTTAGTAATAACTCTTCTCTTTCATCTTCATTCTCTGGCACAGCTTCCATGGTTGCTTTCTCTCTCCTCTTCCTATCTTTCTCTAGTCTTTATCTCTTCTAATCTTTCTTGTGTAGTCTTCTTTATCCTCTTTCTTCTCTGTCAGTTCCCTTCTTAACAAAAATCCTTTTCTTTTTGTAACCTCTAACATGGAATTGTTTGTGGCATGTGGAGAGTGTAAGACAAGGACTAGTAAAGTAGACTGTGAAGTTGAGGAAGAGGCAAAGAGGACTTCGTATGAATGCTATTGAACTTCAATCCAAGTTAGTCACTACTGATTAGGAGTAGGAGTTGGCCAATATCATACTTAACATAAAAATGTTTTTTTTTCTAAGAAAAACTATTTGTTTTTTTCCTTGAAAAATAACTTTGTCTTCTTTAAAATAGACTTTGATAAAGCTTATGATAGATTAGATTGGCAGTTTTAACACCAAAATTGTTGTTGCAAGATACTAAAGACAATGAAGGACCGATTGCTAAAGGATTAATGTAATTTATGCTTAAGGTTCTTTGTGGCCTTTTCACGACCTTCATATATGCTTATTTAAACTCTGATGTAAATGCACTCCATGATGACAAAATACCACTTGTTGTCGTCTCTACGACTTTGAAGGCTTGGATACACTTCTTTTCCTTTTGCACAATGTCAAATAATTTTTGGGGTTGGCTGTTGTTTACAAGCAACTTTTGGTTCCAAAGAGACTTTCATTTTACGACCTTGATGTAATTGTTGCCTTTTCTATTCTGAATTGCTGCATCTTCAAACCAAAAAGAAGAAGAAGAGGAACACTACACAAATATGTCAACTTGAATTGACTAATGGAATTAAGCAGCTTATGACATATACATTGTCAATGGATTTGTTTGTTTTGGTTACCCTAATGTTTCAACTTTTTGATGCTGCGAATGCCGTTAGATTATACATACTTTTTCTTGGCATTGAAAGAAAGAATTAATTTGTGTGTGTGTGAATTTTTGATTATAAGGAAAAGGAAAAGAAGTTTAAAAGAGCCATCACAGTCGAGACAGTGGAACTACTGTGGGACCCTAATCCGAAAGGGACGACTTCAAACGTGAAAGGCAACCTTATAAATACTTTAATAAACTAATGATGGGATGACGCAACAGACCGACAAAATGGAATTGAGCCCAGCACGATTTTGGTTGGCCTTCGCATCCACTTACATTTGTCCACGTCAACATGGGGGGGGGACTTTGATCCGCTTCTACCGACACGTGGCGAAGGAAAAAAGAAAAGGGCAAAATATCTACGGATGATGCGGTCGATGGATGAGAGCGCGACACGTGGAATACTCCTATTGGATGTCGCGGCATTTGGCTGCCAATCGCATTCTGTTGCCCAGCCGGCCAATTCTATAAAGAATGGTATTTCGAGAGAGCTGATTGGACAAGATTAGATATTTCCGGCCCGACAAGTTTGAAAATGGGCATCTACGCATGCGGCATCTCGTGCATCTTCTGCTTCTCTTGTCTCGACTCTCAAGTCTCAACGTCATCAAACGCAAAAACTACTGGCTACCGAGGTCCGCGACCGACGTTTGAATTCCAAAGGAACCAACCGCCCCACAGCTTACAATACAAGGTTGAACCTTCCCAAAAACAGACCCTTGCGGCAAATTTTAACAAGGAAAAGCCCTCAAATTTTCAAGAAAAAACAACGCTTAAACGTTCAACCCTAGAAAATTTTTAGGTGTAACAATGGCAAATATATGGAATTTCAATGAAAAATCATTCCACCCTTTCTATTTCCTACCATTGCTCACAAAAAATTGTTTTTTGGTGTACTATCATATCGGAAGAATTTTTCCATGCCTTTAGTTATAAGTTGGCATTTCATATATATTTTGAATAGCAAAGCCAGTTGCTTTGGGAACTTGCCTTTATTTTCACTGGTCAAGCTTGAACGCTATTTACTGCCAAAAATATTTGTAGTGCCTCTCCAATAATAAATCCTCTACTCCCACATACTCTCCAATTCTTTTTTACCAGACTTGCATACATCACTAATTGCTTCATCAAATTACCATGCTTCATGATTGATTACAAAACAGATATAGCAACTTGTATACCTAATCTACCCTTGCATTTTCAACATCCCCTCTTAAGAGTCAATCATGTTGATTCATTACCGTTGCATAAGATTTTGCCCCCTTGAATATGGCCTATCAAATATAGACTTTGATCCATGAACATTCATTTCTCTATGATCTCAATAGGTGGTTGACATTACATTGATTCATACTTATTGACAAGAGTTCAAAAAAGTCTATCAAAATTTGAAGCATTTGAAAAAGATGAATCTCCTTTTCCATTAGGTTGGCCTAACTATTCCAATAGTCCTTGCTATGGTGACCAATCCTTTTGGATCTTTAACACATGTTTTTTTCAGTGGAAACACGTTGCCTCCTCATGTTTAATCTTCCCACAATGATTAAAACAAACTGTAGCTTTGTTTTTGGATGATAATGTTTATGAGTAGAATATATTTCTTGTCTTGATGGTGTTGTAGCTAAACCGTGCTAGAGTACAAACTTTGGTATTCCTTTTCTTTTAGAATAAACGTCAAGACAAAGTGATCTAATTTGACTCCTTTTCATGTTGCTTAGTGTCTCTTTCTTTGAATCATACTCTTTTGAAAGGCTTTACTATCAACACAGCAACTACATCTTTTTCTAGAACTTTGGTATCCATACGAGCAGGTTGTATCATAATTGACCCCATTATTATTCACATGTTTCGCGATGGAGTCCTTGAACTTGGATTGCATACCATAGACTCAAATTTTGGTGTGGCTCTTGTTCTTTGTTTTCAAAACAAAGATCTTATTGAGTTCATCACAAGCTTCTTTCATAGTTCCCTACACATTTATGTGATGGATAGGATCAGGCACAACATCAAGCCCAATGAGTGGCAAGGCCTAAATTTTTTCCCTCTCATTCCATTCTAATGATTGTGAAAGATGTAGCTTTGCTAACAACATCCAAAAGCTTGTTATGCATTAATAAAAAGGTCATCCAAGTGGACTATGTGTAAAGCATTCCCCCTTGAATTTTTCAACATAAACATTCAATGAAGATCTTCTCATATTAACTAAGTAGGTCTTACTAATAGACATGTGGTAGTATCTAAACCCTTAAAATAACTCTCTATGCTAGTGAAAATCTCAAAAGGATAAAAAAGAAAAACATACACTAACAAAGAGCTTCTAAGGAAAAGGCAAGTTTGAGGACTCATTTACAATGATATTTGAGAGCTTATAGGGCAAATTTCTATAGCTAACCAATGTATTTCGTAAGGTTGACCATAGAGCTTAGAGTGCAAATTACAACTTTGCAATGTTAGGGTTCTTATTTCTTATTTTCAATAGTCTCCATTGGGTACTTGTAGCTTGACCTTTAAAGGAACTTCTCACTTTTCTTTTACCTTGCATCAATTTATTGATTGTTTAGTTTGAATGGGTATATTGATAGCTTCCAGAACGATTAAGGACTTGGATGAATATGTAATTATGATAAGCACTTTGCAACAACCCATTCATAAGAAAAATTAGTAAGAGTTGATTTGCAAAACCAATAACTTATATTAGCTTAAATGCGTATAGAGATTCAAGCTTTCTCAAAGACCCCTTGTTCGTGGAGGCCAAATCATGCAGCTCTTATATTGCTTCCCATAGGTTCAAACTTTGTTAGGAGATAGATCAATACATTGATTTGAGAGGGAAGCAATGGTGGGATGAGAGTTCAAAGCTATGAGTGCAAGAGGGTGGAGAGAGAGAAGCTTACACAAGTGTTTTGGTAGATACAATGGATTTCTCCCTTATTTTGTGTTATCTTTGCTTATATATGGCTATAGAGTTTGTACTTATACAAGGGGTGTCCACTCAACTATTGGCCATTGATCAACCTCCCACTTAAAGGCCAATTCACCTTTATGGGAGTTTAAGAAGAAACAAAAGATACTATCCAAATGCCCATCAGCTACGTGTAATGTGTAAAGCACTTAGAAGGTAAACTCTTTGTGAGAATATATGTATTCTTACAATCTATATGGACCTTAACAAGTTCTATGTGCTTGTCCTCAAACACCTCTTTGATGAAGTTATACCTCATCTCAATGTGCTTTGTCTTTGCATTTGAAATATATGGATTCCATGACAATTGAATATCACTTTGACTATAACAATGCAATGTAGGCACCTCTCTTACAATGTCCAAGTCTTTTACTAGACAAGTAGAAGATTACAAATTGCTATTTTTATCCTACTATATAGTTGGAAGATTACAAAATGTTATTTATAGCTTAATCTTTGCAATGAACTATGATTTAAGCAAATATAATGAATATGTTTTAGTCAACATGGAGTAAGACAAAGCCTATGGCCAAATTAGCTAAGATTTTATTTTTTGCACATTGAATGTATTAGATTTTAGCCATCATTTGTTGGGATGGTGAAGAGCTTGTTCAGTAATGTTGTGGTCCATGTTTAGATAATGGTACTCATTATCATCTCTTCCCTTTGATATGATAAATCAACCAAAGATGACCTTTGGAACCTTTGCTCTTTGTTGTCATAACCAATCCTCTTCTAAAAGGAATGGACTAGTTAATTTAGCATGCTATCATGTTGAGCAGGATTTTCCTTCCTTCAAGGAGGTAATTTGTCTCCTAGTTTTTGGTTAATGCTAAATTTGGCATATTGGAATCTAAGAAGGATGCCATGGATGCTCTATTGGGAACTTTTCAAGTAATTGCCAATATTTCAACATTTGTGATTACTCAAAATATGAACTATTACCTTCTATTATGATTCTCATTATGACTAGCTTATCCAATTTGGAATTAAATTCATAAAGAAAGAGGAGCTATT
Organism: Lygodium microphyllum; assembly: GCF_053477565.2. NCBI lineage: Eukaryota > Viridiplantae > Streptophyta > Polypodiopsida > Schizaeales > Lygodiaceae > Lygodium > Lygodium microphyllum. The sequence goes on along the minus strand of NC_141154.1, from coordinate 106,911,627 downwards.
TAGGTATCTAGGTCACCCCCTTGGTGCAAGGATTACTCACAAGAAAAAATTGGAGTAGTGGAAGGTCAAAGTCGTAACTAAAGTTGAGAAATGGAACATTATTCCCATAACATTTGAGGGGAAGTTGGTAATTCTTAACTTATGCTTATTGCAACTATTATTTTGTAGCAATAAGTTTTTTGCTTTAGCAAGGTGGATTTGGACTCTCATGAGGAGTAGACTTGTTCTTTGGAAATTTGATTGCAAAGTCAAGTGGCACTCTATTTCTTAGGATCTCATCACTGCTGAGATTAAGCAAGGAGGATAGGGTATGGAGAGTTTGAAGGAGAAATATTAGGGATTTTCTCAACTTAAGAGGATTGACATCGTTAAGTATTGGATAGGAACTAGTAGGTTTCTGAGAAGGCTATGGTTGATCTACTTTTGTTTGATGTCATTTGTGTAGACTACTCCCTTCTCCCTCCCGCCAAAAGCTAAATCCAATATTTTGGAAGTTGAGCAAGACTCTATTGGGAACTCTTCAAGTAATTGCCAATATTTCAGAATTTGTGATTAATCAAAATATGAATTACCTTCTATTATGATTCTCATCACTAGCTTAGCCAATTTGGAATTATATTCATAAAGAAAGAGGAGCTATTTAGGTATTTAGGTCACCCCCTTGGTGTGTAAGGATCACTCACAAGAAAAAATTGGAGTAGTTGAAGGCCAAAATCATAACTAAAGTTGAGAAATGGAATGCTATTCCCATAACATTTGTGGAGAAGTTGGTAATTATTAACTTGATGCTTGTTGCAACTATTATTTTGCAGCAGCAAGTTTTGTGCTTTAGCAAGGTGGATTTGGACTCTCATGAGGAGTAGACTTGTTCTTTGGAAATTTGATGGTAAAGTCAAGTGGTACTCTATTTCTTAGGATCTCATCATTGTTGAGATTAAGCAAGGAGTATTGGGAATGGAGAGATTGAAGGAGAAAGCTTAGGGATTGGTCTTTGCTCACAACTTAGGAGGATTGACATCATTAAGTATTGGATAGGAACTAGTAGGTTTTTGAGAAGGCTATGGCTGATCCACTTTTGTTTGATGTCCTTTTGTGTTGAATTCTCACCCACACCCTCACCCTCCCACCCCCAACCCAACACACACCACACACACATACAAAATTGATAGATTGCACAATTCACTGTTACTTGAGTGTGGAAGAGAAAATGTGATGGAGCTGATTGGATAGGGCTCCTTAAAAGTCATGGAAATCCTCTCAAAGTCTGGAGCTTTGGTTATATGAGGAAACTTTTCAGGATAGATTTTAAACTATCAAGGTCAAATCAGAACTTTGTAAATCGATTTATGATAAAGGCTTTTACTGATGGTCAAACATATGCGATACCAAGTGATCCTCAAATTTAATGGGAGTAAAAGGGTCATAGGTGTCTTCATCTTAATGCTAAAGATGAAAAGGATTGGATGATTGTAGTCCTGTAGAGAAAGGAATATGATCAGTAGTTATTCTCTAGTCATTTATAGTTTTCCATCTAATTGAATGTTTGTCAGTAGAATGTGGCAAATCTCTTTAGATTGGTTCTCAAGGAAGAGACTTAATGCATGCTATGAACACAACATTTTTTCAAACTCATGGACTAATGGAAGAAAGGATATCTAGGAGCTAAAGATATAAAGACATGGAAGAGAAGGGTGGTTTTAGTTAGGAGAGCTAGCCCTATCCAAGAGAGTTAATAGGGTTCTATGGAAGTGTGCCATAGAAAAATTCCCTACAAAACAAGGTTGGAACATTTCCCCAACATGAATATTTTAGAAAGGAATAAGGAGATGATTGCTCATTTGTTTTGGGAGTATTAGAAGGTTATATGTATATATGTGGGGAATGCTAAGAAAATGGATGAATCTAGAAGGGTTCCATAATAAGATAGACCACAAGATATCTCTTTTTGGTGATGCAAGTGACCTTAATCTTCATGTAGAATCAATCTGACAATGGAGTGTTTTGAGAAGTTGCAATATGATTGTATAGCATTTTAAGAATGAGAAACTCGGAGGATTCCTTATGGACTAAAGTTAGGGGAGCATAGAGAGAAATGCAACAAAGAGGTGTTAGTAGTCCTTAGCATTTTAAGAATGAAAAGCTAGGAGGATTCCTTATGGACAAAAATTAGGGGAGCATAGAGAGAAATGCAACTAAGAGGTGTTACTAGTTGTTAGAAGACTTCAAAGAAAAGCATTTGTGTGTAAAGCTACTCTAAGAGGATTAATTATGGTGAATGTGCATCTAGCTTGATGGGAGCTACCCTTGATGCATCTTCTTTGATGATGTATATATTACCCTTTAATATATGTCGCATCATATAGGATTGTATCAAGGTGCAACTCAATCATTGCTATGGGCTTTAGCTAATGATCTTCACATTAATGTGACTTGATTTTATTAACTTGAACACATACTCAATGAGAAGCAACACATCCTTTCCTAAGAAGAGCTTGAAAATTAAAGTTTGGAGTTGCAATTATTTATTCTTGCTTCGCAACATGCCATAATTCATATCTAGCGTGTTTAATTTTTTACTACTGTTTACTTTTAAGAGATACTTGCACACCAAATGGCACTTTTATTGGTATCTCAAGTAACGTTCTAGTCCATATTTTAGTGATCTCGACAAAAAGTGCCATTGTCTCTATCTATTCTCTCAAATTAGTGCTACAATCCTTAGCTAATGATCTCCACAAAATCTAAAAGTAATAGTATTACTCAGTGCACCCCAAAAACATTTCCTTCCATTCCCAAAAAGGTTTCATTTTCGAAGAAAATAGTGAAGTAGAGGTATGACCTCAAAGATGATGAATAGATGAGATTGATGAACGTGCTATTTCATAGCTCTTCCTTCATATGTCCTTGGTTGCTATCCTTTGTTTTGACAAAACAACCATGGTGTCCTTTTCATTCCTTCAAGCAAATTCTTAAATTGTTCACTCAGATTGTGTGAGAAAGGGGGCAAAGCATCAAACACTTCCCCACTTTTGCATATCTATGATCAACGATGTGTAAGGAAAATTCACTTCCCACCATATTTCCTATCTATGATTTGTCCTATGACGCTCAACTATTGGTTTATTCTCGTCAGCATGTACCGACCTCAAGTGATCATTCTAGATGTGCAGTGGAAATGCCTTTGGGGGATTCACTATATGTAAACACTTAATATCATGTGCATTCATGGCCTAATGCAAAAATCCGTTATTTGTTGTGAGCTTATTACAAAATAAAAGACACCCTTTTCCTATTCAACTTGAGGAATACCCCCAATGTCCCCCATTACATAGTACTCATTCTATATGAAAAAATGCCCAAAAAGGAAACTTTAAAATTCCCTTCTATTGAATGAACGCGATTGGCTGATAAATTTACGGAGGACCCAAACCTAATGGAAATGCCTATTACATGTCATAGAATACTTTTTACATCTGATGAGATGGCATTCTTGAAGTTGGGTTTGCGTGTGGAAGGAACGCGAAGCCCTACCTTATATATAAGTTTAGGTTTGAGAACCTTTTGGTCAGTGTTGCACATCACTCCGTTCTTGAATCCTCCTTCAACGTTCACAGTCCCCTCCCCTGCGACCATAACCCGCTTCTCCCCCCAAAAAGGAAAACGAAGATAGATATACGCAATCCTAAGGCAATAGTGATTAATCCCTCTTCTGGCAGGCAGCAAGCTGTTCGATCTCTCTGTCGCTCTGTCTCTCTCTGTGCATAAAATCTCTGCTCCTCCTCCTCCTCATCTTCTTCTTGTCGCTCTCTCCAATCGATAGATCCATCGGGGAGAGACATTCTGTCGCCTTGTTCAATCATCTTTCGAATCGATTCGCCATGTGGTGCTCCCGAGCACAGATTCCTCAGACTGTGAGATCGAACTGCTTGCTGCCTTGCTGACGAGTTCCCCTCCCAGCTGGATCATTATACATTCCCTGCCATTGTTTTTTATCTGCCAAGTCGAAGTTCTGCACAGCTGGTGAGCTGTAATTCCATTAATGGACTGGTGCGCGACAGCTGGCGGAATCGAAATAGGGGGGCGAAGTGGTAGCGGCATCAACAGTCCTCGTTTTAATTCAGAGAGGTCCAAATGCGGGGATTCAGCCAGGCATGCCTCCACGGGACATCCTGGCTCAAAAACCTCTTCTTCTTCTTCTTCTTCTTCTTCTTCCAACAGTCCTCGTTTTAATTCAGAGAGGTCCAAATGCGGGGATTCAGCCAGGCATGCCTCCACGGGACATCCTGGCTCAAAAACCTCTTCTTCTTCTTCTTCTTCTTCTTCTTCTTCTTCTGTCGATTCGAATTCACTGTGCGGTTTGATAGCTCCTGTTAATCTCGCGCATGGCGGTGCGCCCCTTAATTACCAGCAGGCGGCCGAAAGTTTTTGCCCGGTCGAGCTTGCCTGGGGTGCTGCCTGTCAGCATTCATCTAAGCGAATCGGGTTTGACAGTCCACGTGATGATGATGATCATCAACATCGTCATACTGATTTGAATCAGGGATCTCAGGGATCACAGTCTGGAATGCCAACATTGATTGCATCAGATGCTGCATCGGCTCAGCATCAGAGTCAGAACTCCGTTGTATATACGGGCTCCTCTCCTTCTCAGTACTCCACTCCCGCGGCTCCTGATGAATATATGACCGCACCAGCACCCATGGCTCGCAAAAGCCATAATGAATTCTTCACGGGCTGGGGTGGGCACAACACGGGCAACTCTTTTTTGCCGTTTGCCCGTACCCTCTCCTTGAATTTGCCGCAAAAGCTCCCGAGAATGGATGAGAGTACAGTGGTACAACAGATTAATCCAGGGCCACTTCAGAGCATTAATTATTATTGCGTCGCCCCTGCTGCTGGATCAACGCGAGCTGATACTGCAGGTCCTGCAGTCACTCAACAATTGGCAGCACAGCATGATCTGCAGCAGACGTCAATGATTTTCAATGCAGTAGGAGCTCCATTGACGTTACATCAAGCGAGGCCGCAGCTGATGAATTACATGACGTATAGCAGCAGCAGCTTGAGCGACGCACTGAATCTGAGTCCCAGGGGCCAGTCGATGAAGCAAGTGAGGGCGGGGCCAGGTACGGCGGCTGCTCATAATTTGAAGAGTTATCATCGGTGTGTGCAGGAACAGCTGGCTGAGTGCGAATTAGAGGTGGACCAGCAGCAGCGGCAGCTGATGCAGGTGATGAATATAAATAGCAGGTTATACAGAGGGGTGAGGCAGCGGCATTGGGGGAAGTGGGTAGCGGAGATCCGGCTGCCGAGGAACCGCACGCGCCTGTGGCTGGGCACCTTCGACACCGCCGAAGAGGCGGCGCTGTCGTACGACTGCGCCGCCTTCCAGCTGCGCGGCAAGTACGCGCGCCTCAACTTCCCCCATCTCTTCTCTCCTCCTCCTCCTCCTCTTGCTGCCCGCCTCAATCCACACTCATATTCACCAGCTCTACCTCCAACTCCAACCACCACCACCACCACTGATTCTCTACGCTCAATCAATATCCTCGCTCAAAATCTGGACTCTCCACCGGAACTTCCCCTACACCACCCTCTTACATTCCTCGCTCAAAAGAAAGACTCTCCACCAGAACTTCGACATATTCGCCCTCTACTGCGGCCGCAGCAGCAGCAGTTGCTGCCGCAGCTCCCACCCGCCCTTGCTAGAATATCCTCTGACAGCCTCCGTAAGATCAGAGATGAAACTCTGTCCAAGGTCATGGCAGCCACCGCTCATTATAATGATACGGAGCAAACCGCGGTGGGCCAGCAAGTCGATGCCGACCCGCCGCCTGCCGAATTAAATCAAGATCATCAATATAGTCATCATCACCATCCTCTACTGCAGCTGCATGATGATCATCATAGCAAAGCGAATGCAGCTGCGAGCAGCAGCTCACTTATTAATCCGGCTGCAGCTCCTGCTCCCCCTCCTCTTGCTCCTACTATTACTAATTGCTCTAATGCATCATCAATGGCCATGTGTCCCAAGCCGGCCAATGCCTCTCAGGTTGAATCAACCAATACTACCAACTCGACCATGTGTTGGGTGGATCTAGACGACAAGCTCATGGATAGCATCCCTCATTTGGATGCTACTGATATATTGACATGGGATGTGCTGTGTCGACATGTGGCGTCTGATGAGGGCTCCTGAGTCCTCCCCTTAAGACCCATCATCGCCACAACTTTGAACTTTCCCTAGGTAGTAAGTAGCTCGGGGTTGCAGTTTTTTGGTCAACCTCGGCACAAATCTAACTGTCTAAAGCCAGCCTCAGCTCCACACTTTTGTTTGTTGACAGTTGTGTGACGCTCTCACATACTTTAGTTTTTACTGTGTCTCAAACAAGACATTCCACACACACACATTCATTGTTTGTAAGTTCTTTCATTGTCATAAGGGGTTCTCACCCCTTGATCAGTTGATTGGTCACACGTCTTTTGATGCACTTTGTTATTTGTTACTCTCAATTGATGGACTTGGCATTATGGCATTAGTCATAAAAAGTTCATTGGCTTATCTTTTTTTTTTTTTTGGTAATGCCGTGTTTTATGTATTAAATAAAGGCAAGGTCTAAGCCTAATCCTGCGTGTGTCATTGGCTAATCATTGTTCATTGAAAAACATGGCCTTGGCCTTGTTCACAAAAAAATTGATGGGCTTATCATTGTTCATTGAAAAGCATTTTTGGTAGTAGACATGTTTTTGAAACTTTTATAAATATAAAATTGGTCTCATAATTATGTGGGGATTTTGAATATGTTTGCCATTTTTATAATTAGAACTTATATAAAATCCACAGTTTGAAGTCACGTTCTATAAATTTGAAGGTCTTGACATTTTTGTGATTTATCTTTCGTAAAATCACATTTTTCCATGAACACTGGCATTTTGTTGGAGTTATTGAAAGCCGACAAATGAGTCCTATTTCTAAATATTCAAGCTCTTTTTTCGTAATGCAATGAGTGTGTATTAAGTAAAGATATTTACAACACCCAAAAAGATGGGATATGCACCTCTCTAAGAGGTCAAATATGCTTGGAAATTAACTTACACATACATGCATAAAAGCCTTGTCCTTTTTAGCAATGTGAGAAACCAAATATTCAAGCTCTCAAGATCATGGGCATAAAACACTATTATTAAACAAGTGTGAAAACCTTAGAAAGTATTATCTTTTGTCTTAAATGTGAGAAGGATATAAAGAGGTAAGCAAGGTCACATGTTTTATTCTCATGCATTGCGTAGCACACTAGCATGTTACATGAATTGAGTAGCAACAATAAATGCTCTCATGAATCAAGTAGCAATGATAGATCAATTCCCCTTTATGGACCTTCAAAGAAACAAAAATCTTGATTTGAAGCTCTAATCCATTGAGGCCCATAAGGGGGAACTGATTAGCTTGAAATCAAGATTTGAGAGGCAAATTGTCAAAGATAATAATTTAAGAAAAATAAGAGCTAATGAAAATAGTAATTGCTAAAATATAGATAAGATGGAGCGAGAGATTGAGAAGCTAAAAATAGCCAAAAAAGACCAGGTTGGGAACCACAAAATTACGAGAATGCTTTTGAGAGTTATTATAGGCCCTAATGTTGCTAAAATAGGCTTTTAGAATTAGTTACATATGGAATCTCATAGTACAAAAAGAAAATTTATTTAAAATTAGAGCATCAAGCTTGTCCCCATGCAAATTGTATTTTATATGTGGGTAAAAGCTCTTATCCCATGTATAACTCTTAAAGTCCATGTGTTTTGTCAAATCCCACATATGAATTTTGAAATCTTATGACACTTATGTATTGAGACTAAAAATCTAGTGTGGGGGCAAACCATGAATGTCTACAAGCATTGTAATGAGTAGGACATAAGAGAAAAAGGTTAAAGGTGGCCCCACTCCCACTCCCACTCCCACTCCCACTCCCACTCCCACTCCCACTCCCACTCCCAACCTGCCCCCATTCCTACCCCCCCACCATGTGCATCAGTGTCTCATCAAAAGCTAAAATTCAATAGAACAACTCATTCTCATGTGAATAAATTTTTGGAGCTTCTTGTACATATTATGTTATTCTCCTTCTTCAAGCTTCATAATCTCATACATGCATACATACATTCATTCATTCATTCATACATGTGTATGTGTGTCTTTCTTCCTCTCTTTATATATGTATGCATGCATGGATTCACACACACACACACACACACACACACACACACACACACACACACACACACACACACACACACACACACACACACACACACACACACACACACACACACACACACACACACACACACACACACACACACACACACACACACACACACACACACACACACACACACACACACACACACACACACACACACACACACACACACACACACACACACACACACACACACACACACACACACACACACACACACACACACACACACACACACACACACACACACACACACACACACACACACACACACACACACACACACACACACACACACACACACACACACACACACACACACACACACACACACACACACACACACACACACACACACACACACACACACACACACACACACACACACACACACACACACACACACACACACACACACACACACACACACACACACACACACACACACACACACACACACACATCAATTCCTCCTTCCTCTTGAAGGGCTTCTCTTCCTCTTTCTCTATTCACTCCCATAGGAGCTAAGGTGCATGAGAGATGGATTGAGAGCATGTGGAGTCATCCAAAGCTTCCATACCTTGCATACTTGTGTCACACAAGTGTCAAAGCACCTCCTTCTACACATAGACTAGAATGAGAATGGAAGAGGTAATGATAAATATTTCTCACATCTCTTGGATTCTTTCTATTGCTTGAAATAATGAAATCATATCTGTTAATGTCCCACATTGAGCTAGTGTTGTCATCAATATTTTTGGTTTTGTCTTATATCCATAGGCTTCTCTACATCCTTACAAAATGGTGGAATAAAAAAACCTTGATTGAGTGGAGGTATTGAGTAATATTCATCTCTTCTTTTGGGAAGGCATAGCTTTGTGAAACCTATCCAATCAATATAAAATGGTCAAACTAGGAGAAACTCATTTAAGGGGATATAAGGGATTGGTATGATGAGAAATATGCAAAACTCAATAAATATCTTAAATATCATATAAAATACAAAAAAACTCTACATATTGCATACACATTATTTTCTTATGTTATACGCTCAATTTCTTATGCATAGGACACATATCGAGCTTGATACAAGATTCGTGAACATAAAGAATGTCAAACAAAACTAAGTAAAACAAGCTGTTTTAATTGTTTGGGCAAGATTTGAAATTTTGGACACCAATTGGATTCATGTTATGCATGTAAGAGTCAAATTATATCTAAATTTGAATTGTAATGAGTTAATTGATTGTTTTACTTTCTACAATTTGGAGTCTTAGGATTCAAAATAGATTAAAAACTTGTCATTTTCTACAATTTAACTTTTTTTTTCTCAACTTGCAATGCACTATGAGCCTCTAACTTGATTTGAATGGCAAGAGAATATTCTAGGCATTGTATAAAGGCTTCTTAGTACTTTTATTGTAATAGCATTGAACCACAGATGTGATTGTCTAGTGAGAGTTTGTAGATATGTTTAAAATTATGTGGATGTACTAAAAAAAAGTACGACACACACTTACATTTGAATGTTCTTATAAACACGACAATATATGCAAAAAAGGTATTTTTAATGTCTACATAAATACACTTATATCTGTGCTAGAGTTTTTAAGAACCTATGGATCACTATTCTTAGTCATTAGCATAAACAAAACAAAGAGTTAACACACACACACACACACACACACACACACACACACACACACACACACACACACACACACACACACACACACACACACACACACACACACACACACACACACACACACACACACACACACACACACACACACACACACACACACACACACACACACACACACACACACACACACACACACACACACACACACGAGATCAAGTGAATTTAAGTTGTTGATTTTTGTGGTATGTGAATCTTTGTTTGCTAGTGCCTTGGTAATGGTTTAGAAAATAAGCATATTATCATTGGGATTTGTGCACAGATGGATATTTCTACACATTGAATGTAGGCTTCGCTATGTTTTCGAACAGTCTAGTATTCTTGTTTAATGTAGTATTTGTCATGGGCTCAAACGTGCTCTATGGAAATTTTATATGCTAGTTCAAATATGCACACTCTATAGTATAGGTTGTACACACAAACTTAAACATGTTATGATGTAATTTATAAGCTTCAAATTATTCCCCTCTTTATATTTAAGATTGCATGTTTATCTAATTGAGTCAATTTATTATAGATTCAAGGTTGAGGGTTAGAACTTTAGATTTGTCTTCTACAAACTTTCTTGGAGAAGATGAGAGGAGAAAGAAGTGGCAATGTCAGTAAAACATCAAATATATGGCTATCTATATTTCCTTTGATGTTTGGTTGAACTTTTAGTACTCATTATGTTAATTTGTTATTGTGTTCATTGAGTGGATAAGGATGTCCACATTTTGAGCCATTTCTTGATATCATTAGGATATTTTGGGGATTGAAGCAAGGATGTGTTGTGAGTGTATATGTGTGATGTTTGTGTACTTAGATAGGGATGGCTAAGTATCTAATCCCTGAAGCTGCAACAAGTGATACCCATTTTAGAGGTCATGGCAGTTAAGTTGTTAGGAGGAGCCTACTATTGTGGCATGGTGACATGGTCATCTATATATGTGGGACAATCCAATAGCTTGGATTTAAGATTGTTAAATATTATATTGGTAGTTATTACATAGTTACTAGGTTATGCTTCTATGTATATGTACATGTATACATCAATATCTATACTTATGGTATGGCTATGCATACACCTATACGCATATATTTTACACATATCCTATGCATGTGTGTATGTGTATACCTACACCTGTGTATGTATAACCTCTACGTATGTATGCATGCCTAGGGGATGCACCTATAAGAAATCATCTATGTAACATGCGTTCAAAGGGTATTAAGAAATACCCTTTCTATACATGCTATAAGGCCATATAATGACCCCTTTTACTTTGCTAAAATTATGAGTTTTTTTCAAATTATAATTAAAAATCCATTTTGTAAATATAATCCTATAAATTTTACTAAATAAAATACCCTTTCCTTTGAATTTACGTGGTATCTTACATGTTCTATAAGGTGGACTCCCTAGGTATGCATGTAGTCTATGCATGTGCATATGTGTATGCTTATACCTATGTATATTTTATACATAGCCTATGTGTATGTGCATGCTAGTATGTGTGCACATAGTCTAGATAGCCTAGCCTATATGTGGCCCATACATGGCCTATGTGTATGCATGCATGCATATGTGTACACATACGAGTGTGTGCGCGCGTGTGCATGGCCTATATATGTGTGTAGTGTATGTGCATACATGTGTAGCCTATCTGTATATACTACCTATATGTGTAACCTATGTGTATGCATACATAATTTCATGCCACTAATTCTGATGTGATGTGGTCTTCTAGATATATTTGATCATCCTATTACAAATGTTGATGTGGATAGGATCATGATCTCAAAAGAGAGAGAGAGAGAGAGAGAGAGAGAGAGAGAGAGAGAGAGAGAGAGAGAGAGAGAGAGAGAGAATGCAACTTGTGAGAAATTCATGTCATTTGTTAAATGTGTTTTTGGGCCCTTCCATTGTACATAAATAGGGGAGAGCTTCTGTTAATGACACATAATTCTACTATTGTAAAATATGTCAACAATCTCAAGTTACTCAAGTTGATTGTTCTTCCATTAACCTTAATAGATCTTATGTGAGCAATCAATGTATTAATGAATTTTCAAGTACATTATTGGTCACGTAATATTGGTGGATTGAAATTTCTTTACCATTTTTCCCAAGTTTTTTCTCTACTTGATGCTCCTAATCTACTCTAATCTTTTTGAATCTACTTACTATTCCCAATCAGATTCCTTACAAATTGGATTTCCTAACTAGTTGTACATGTTTTGAAGAAATCGAGCATACAAATGGGAGATTGGTTCCTCACCATTCCATCCCACTACCATGTGTTAAGAATACTAATGCCTTATGGGAATCAATTCTTGTCTAATTCTAGGTAATGGAACTAAAATGTTAGCCTCAATGAGAGATCAATAAGGGGACATTCCATGGCGGCTTATTCATTTTAGGTTCTTGATACACTATCAACACAATCAACTATCACCTAGTTGGCTCGTACTCAAGCTTCAAACCATTTATTTTTCACCCACACTCCTTATGCAAGTGAAAAACCAATTAAATGAAGAGATGTAATAGACTCACCTACTTACCTTTTATGTGTTGCAGTTAGATGATAGGTTTACTAATGGCCTCTCAATATATGTGTTGGACTCAATAGCCTAATCCTCTGCTCTACATCCATTCCACATAACTCCAATATTGAGAGAAGAAGATAGAGAAGAAGGAGAAGGAGAAGGAAAGAATAGAGGAGAATGTAAAAGTTATATGGCACGTTGGATAGACTATGAATAAGGAATAGAGAGTTGTAAAGGAGCAAGCTAGGAGAGAGAAAAATAAGAGGGAGAAGACTACAAGAGAGAGAGAATATGAGTTCCGAGGAGAAGAAAAAGTTTAAATGAGGAGAGAGAAAGATAGGGAAGAAGTGAGAGAAGTTATTGAAGTAGCGAGAGAGAAGATGTAAGATGAAGAGACTTTTGTATTAACTAATGATGAAAAGTAACAGTCTCTTACACCTTATATACTAGCCAGTGTAGCAAGTATTTTTTCACATTATTTTTATTATTTACATTTTTTCCCACTTAAAAGGGTTTTACCATCAAAACAAGGTCCAGGGACTTATTACAATGAGTTACAAAATGATAGGGAGGAATAGAATAATAATATGTTCAAACATTACAAAAAGATGAAAGAATCTTCAAGGATATAGAATAATTGGAGGGAAATGATGGATGATAAAGAAGCCTAGCATATGGAGAACATATGAAAGTCCTAATCTAAAATCTAGAGTATCGAATCTCTATGAAAGAGCACTTGCAAACAGTAGATAGCTTGCTATCTAAACAAACCCTACTGGAAAAAATTGGTGATACTTCTAAGGACTCGACGTTCAAACTGGGTGTGCCACATATCAAAACAAAGATTGTGAAGAGTACTTCGAATTGTATAGGATGTATTTTGCTAAAAATAAGATAATAGAAAATATGCTCTAAAATAGATTGCTATCTAGGTGTTGTTTGTAGTATAACAAAGCCAATTTAGCTAGTCTTCAACCAAATAGTACTTGAAGAATCCATAATAGGAATGTATCCAAACGGAGACTAGTCCACAAACAATCTATCATCCACTTTGATGAAAAGGTATCATCCAAAGCATCCAATGGATCATAAAATTGATCCACAACATCATCTTCATGCATTGACTCATACTTCAAATCTTCAAGGACAATTGTATTATTGACTTTGGTATTGCCATTGATACACTTAGAAGCATGGCATGTGGATACTTTTGTCCACACTTAAAGCATAAACCTTTTCCATTTCAATCCTTTATAGAGGTCAATTGGGTTGACTTTATCATTATTTGGAGGAATTATAGTAGAATTTACTTCAATTCAGCATGTTGGTTCCCTACTTTATTACCATTTGTAGCCTTAAAATCACAATATCATTAAAGAGTGGATATGTAGAAATTTTAGGGCTTAATAAGACCAAAAAAGTTCTATTGACTTTGGTATTGCCATTGATACACTTAGAAGCATGGCATGTGGATACTTTTGTCCACACTTAAAGCATAAACCTTTTCCCTTTCAATCCTTATAGAGGTCAATTGGCTTGACTTTATCATTATTTGGAGGAATTATAGTAGAAGTTGCTTCAATTCAACATGTTGGTTCCCTAGTTTATTACCGTTTGCAGCTTAAAATCACAATATCATTAAAGAGTGGATATGTAGAAATTTTAGGGCTTAGGGAGCAAAAACGTTTCAAAAATGACACTTTTAAGAAAATCATTAAGTTTCTAATTAGCTAAGGTTTTAAAATAATGAACACTTTAAATTTGGCTACTCAGATGTGATTAATGAGAGAATATATGATTCATTTAAGAGGTCAACTATTGAATGCCTAAGGATATTAACTCATATCAAGGGTCACTTTTCAGCTATTATTCTTTCTTTTTGAACGATTAAATATTGTACTATCATAAATTTCCACCAAAGTCACGCTTGTTTTTCCTCTATAGTCATTTGGATCATTGTTCTCTCATTTTCTCTTTTTTTCTTAGTTATTGGAGAGAATTATACTTTATCATAAAATTTCTCACTAAAATCACATCCGGTTCTTACTACCAAATCACTTTGGTCTCCCTTCATCTCCTTTCATAAACCCTTGAGAAAGTGATCAACAATCAAAAGAGTCTGTGCCTGGAGGACTAGCACCACTTACTTGATGACTTAGCTATAGAGATGTGGGCCTGCATGGAAAAGAGATTAGGTCATTAGTTTTTGATAGATTTGAGTGGGTTAGGATATCCAAGCCATATCTTTACTTCAATCCCCAAGCCATCCATCCATTTTGGTAAGATTTTATTTCAACCAAATGTAAGCTTATTTTTCCATCTCTTCAATTGATTCATAAGAAAATGGTTAAAAGAGACTCACGTTATTGACACAAACTAGTAGGGATAGATATATTAAGAATGAACCTCAAGCTAATAGAATAGAAAGCATTCACCTTGATCTTAGAACTTAAAAATAGAATATATTTATTATACTATGTTGTAATGTCAACTTTTTAGCAAGCATTGATGGATAAGACATGGGTAATATATTATGATTGGAAGAAAGCAAGTACTTTGATTTTTAGAAGACAAAAACATTGTTTCAAATAATCCTACTACTACCGATAAGCTTCCTCCTTTTTTTAATGTTTATTATTTAGGTTTTAGTATATTAAAATATGAAAAAGATAAACCTAGAAATACATAAAAGTATTTGTGACATTGTGCATCATATTCACTTCAAGACTGAGAGGATCTCATGTGTGTTGGGATGCTACAGAGAATATGAAGGATACAACTTTTACCTAAGATTAGCCCTTGGGAATCATTTTCTTATCAGACCCTCAACTATGATTCTTAATAGCACTATCAAATTTCAATATCCTCAACTGTAATTCTTAGTAGCATTATCAAATTTTAATACTTGAATAGTAGCTTGATGTCATGGGATGATGATATCTATGTTATACTATCCTTAGCACTCTCTTATTAAGATCTTTTTCCTTATATGTAGCAAGAAATAGAAAGGATTCGACTCTATTTCTTCCTCTTAGAACTTTGATTGTAATGCAAACTGATTTTAGGATTAAAAGCTGACTACACTATTGATGCCTTATCCTTGTATATATTTCTTGAGATGTAATATATCTCACAATTCACAAAAAAATTCCATCAAAATAATCATTGTGATTATATATCTCCTTTACTCTATAACATTCATAATTTCATTTATATTTTAAAAATGGTTTAAAGAGTATTGTAGGATGCTATACAAAGTTAGTTTCATGAAATAACATGGAATTTTGATAATTTATTGAAGTTAGAAAAATAAATTATTAGTAATTCTATTTACAATAATATAAACTTTTAATAAGATAATGGAGTTGAATAAATAAGTCATTAGCAATCAAATTCTTATAAAAAACTTATGATAATAGATATAATTATTCAACATCTCTTCAATCTTTTCTATAGCTAATAGTCTCTCTTAAATAAAAATAATTTAACAAACTAATAAAATAATTAGAGAAGAAATGGCAAAAGAAGATATTATCCAAAAAATATATAACTATCCAATACCTCTTGTATATTTTTAAAGCTCTTAAAGAAGATAATCATGTATTAAAGATATACTAATGCAATATCTATTCAAAAATATAGTACATTTTGAATCCAAATTATGTAATGATAGGTAGGAAAAATGGCAAAGAACTAGCCAAAAAATTTCCAAGCCTTACTATGCTTAAGATACTCCAAACTACCTATAATGATTTTTCCATTAAGTGACAATCCAAACTGGCTAACAATCTTCATATCAAGCCAAATTAATTAAGAGTATCTAAAAAAATATGAAGAAATGTATTCTTTAACCATATCTAAATTCTTTTATTTCTCTAGGATTTTTCAATTTTAAGATAATAATCACTCCTCGATTCAACTATGTGATAATGCTATAATCTTTATTTATAATGAGATCTTACACTTGTCAAAAAATCACAAAAAAATTCATCAATATATTGTGCTTTGAAAAAATGCAACTTTTTAAAAAAGTAGAGATTATTTATTATTTAAAAATATTTCAAGACTAAAAATAAACCTAAAAACGAGGAATAACACCATAAATGGGATTTGCAAGATACGATGTGATTATGAAGATTAGTGTATTTTTAGCATGAAAAATGAGAAAACATATTTATAAATGGTACTTGCAAGATATGACACAATTAAGGGGTTTGGTGATGTACCAACCCCCATAATCACACTGTTTATATCTTGCAAGCCATTTATGGTGATTTTTTCTTATTTTTAGCCTTAAAATATTTTTAAATATTACAAAATTAAAAATTAATAGTCCCATTTATGGTGATTTTTCCTGATTTTAAAGGATTATTTTTAACTTTAAAATATTTTTTAAATAAAACCAAAACTAAAACTTACATGATATAGCACAATTAGGAAGGTTGGTGATGCACCAAATCCTCTAATCACATTGTATCATACAAGTCTTATGTTTGATATTTTTTTCTTATTTTAAAGCTTATTTTTAGCTTTAAAATATTTTTAAAATAGCTAATCCCAAATTTTGGAGAAATTTTGATTTTTAAAAAAGTACGTCATACTTATGGAAAAATTTTGCATTTTTTTGATAAGTATAAGGTATCACACAATTACCTTAAAGTTAAAAAAGCTTAGAAAAGTCAAACATCTTAAATATAGTTGAAAAAGACTTAAAAAATCATGAAAAAAAAATACCTTTATTATAGTTTATATCTTGTAAATATTCTTTTACTGATTTTACTAATATCCAAGGAATATAGTTTAAGGGTAGACTATTATTTTATAGATGTACACTCACATCTTATAATAGATGATATAATGAAATAAGCTGGATATATAAATAATTTTTTTTTATTTTAAGAATCATATTGAAGTATATGAAGTTTTTTTCAATTGTTTCTTCACAAGACGTGCTAATGAGCAAGACTAAATTCTCAATGGTTTATATATTTCTTGTTCAAAAAATACAATAGCGATATATATATATATATAACTTAAACAAAGCAAACAATATTCAAATATTTTTTCAATGGTGTGCACCATTAAGCTTGAACATGTATCCAAAAGTTGTATTTTCTTGTCAAAAGCTTATAATGTTTTTACACTATTGAACTCGATCTTATTTCTTTGTTTTGTTCTAGTTTTTTGAGTCAAGTATACATCATAAGAAGTTATATCTTGAACTTGTGTTGTCTTGTCAAGAACTTTAATGTGTCTCTAATATCTTCTAAAATCCTAGAAAGTACCACTCAATCTCTCCATAGGCTATTGCTAAAACTTGTTTATGGAAAGATGTTTGTAGAAAATAGTCCATTTTTATTACTTACTATGATAGAATAAAAATTACATTTATTACTTGTATCAAAACTTACTGTGTATTTGTAAGGAAATACATTTAGTTGGAGGCCAGTATATATCCTTGATCATATGAACGTGCTAAAGCTAAGCAAACATTCTTGAGGTGCATCCTCTTGTTTTACTTTTTTTCCCTTGTGGGAGCCTTTGTAGGATGATAATATAGTAATCTAATCATTTACAATAAAAGTTTTGGCCTTCTAAGTTTCACTTGTACTTTTATCATAGATGATACAAGAGTTTATGGAACGAGAAGGACACCTTGTGGATTGTATGGAAAAGGAATAAAAGCACACATATTGTGTAGAGAAAGAAACTCACAGAAAAGGTCAAGAAAGAGAATCGAGAGAGCTTAAATATATGGGTGCCAAAAATAAGTCATGTAGTTAAATCTCTCAATTTCCAAAAAATCGAGATTTAACTTTAGGTCCCATCTTTGTCATATCTTTTGATAGCTTTTGTCAGTGAATAGGACTATTGGGACTACCATATATAAATGATGCATGGCTCCTTCTCCTTTTCATTTTCTTTCATTTGGGATTCCATCCATTTTCTAATGTGAGTAACAAGTTTATCAATAGAGGATTGAGTTTGATTCGCATGGTCCTTCACTTTCTCTTTCTCTTGCCTCTATTTTTCCTTCTCTTACAAAAGTCCATCCGTCTTGTAATTTGAGTAGTGAGCTTATCAAGAGAGGGTTGAGTTTGATTCCCAAGCTTATTCACAATATCCAATAATTCATTGTGTCTAATTGAATGTCTTATCTCATGCTGACATGCGGTATTATCCAATCTACTATAGGCTTCCATTACACATGAAGCCTCCTCATAATCATCCCGATGAGTATTTCCAACATTAGGGCCCTTGGAATCTTTGATTTGCTATTGTAAGTCCTCATTAGCCTTGCCTTTACCCTTGTTCCCTACCATTTTTAGAGTGCAGTACAACTAGACTTGTTGTCACTGTTTTGGCTATATAACTTTCGATAGGAAACTATGATAGACCTATTTTTTGTTTCAAATCAAAGCTTAAAATACTCTCCTCAAGATGAGCGCAAAAAAATCTATGACAAAAAATCAATAGCCAGTTTTAGAAACAATTCTTTTTGGATGTATAGAAGTATATAGCAACTTGTAAATGCCATGTTTGAGGAACCACCTATAAACCCTCTATAAGGTCTCTAAACCTTGCAACAAACCATTGTATCGCTTGCATACACTGAAAATACTCTTGCAATAGCTATATTGAACTTGAATATACCTAAAAATACATTTTCAAATCTGAAAACTCCTTGTAAGAGGCTCCAAACACCCTATTTAAACTTGTAAACCCTGTAACACCTTGTTTTAACCTATAATCCTTGCTCAAATGGCAATAAATGTTGATGTACCATGTGGAAACTGATATAAGGCTAAATCTTCAACAAAGTACTTTGTCTCTAACACTTGTCATCATTGTATCTTTGTGAGGGGAGGGATAAAATAGGCTATTTACATGGGCTCTAAGGCTTGGGGGTGTGTAAATTTCCTCCCCAAGCCAGGTTGTGTACCCCTTCTGGATCTTCAATGTGAGGGAGGGTCATCTCTCTTTTAGCTCACATCTCACCCGACATCCGCTTCTCCTCACGGGTATTTTCAGCATGGCAATTCAATTCTAGGCTAAGCTACTAGCATGAAATGCAAATCTTGAAAGAAACTTTCAGCACATTCCATGATATGCTTTGGATTGGAAAATGAAATGGTAAAATGGATGGGAAGAGGGATTTACCACACAATGGTTCACTACTTGACTTACCCTTTTACAATGGATTTATAATTTATTTTGCTATGTGCAATCAATTGTCAACAAGTTATGGATAATATAAAAAATGCCCAATCCAAATTGATACTTAAGTAATGAAATTCAATGCAACACTTTACTAAATTGAGTGCTCACTAAAATGAAGAGGGATGCATAATCCATACAAGCAATGAGCTTCATAAAATGCATTATCAATTCTTGCCTCTCTTCTAAAAAGTGGATAATGTCCCAACAAGAGGATTAAAAAAGAGAGAGAGAGACACACACACACAGAATTGGGTACCTCTTATTGGTTGATGAAGATTGGATAATCCAATTTTAGCTTCAAGTAGCTCCCATAAGATCCCATGTAATCCATGGCTTTAATATTTTAGCTTCCTCAAATAATTATTTAGATAAAGAATCAATGACCTCTATTGTCCATAGTTCACCATAGAGGAATAAAGCTTAGGAAGTGTGACTAAATCTTAACTTAGATGGATAAAATGAATATTGCAGGTGATACTTGGAAGCATTTAGAAATGATTTAAAAATTCTAACCAGTGACATTTGAGTCAAACACCATTATTCTCCACAATTCACCATAGCTAAGGTTTGCCAAGCTTCAAGAAAGGAAGAATAATGCCTTCAAGATGAATAATGTTGATAGGGTCTTCAAGTAAGCTGATGTAGGATGATCTTATAGTGATAAACTAATGAATACTTCAAAGATTTTGAAGCTTTCATCAAGAATTCATGGCTGTCCTGTTTGTAAGAGATAAAAGGGGAAAGCATATGGCTCATAGAGCATGAAACATTGGCAATAGCCTTCCATCTTCAACATAGAAGCCCCAAATGCACAAAAACTCATGATAGAATGAGTATAAAGCTCAAATCCTTGACAAAATTTGAGGTAAACTATTGCTGCCTTGTTATTGCTAGTTCAAGAATGTTGAATATGGTTCAATAAGAGAAGTAAGATTGTTGAATAACCATATTTGAAGCTTGCCCTTGCTATGGTAAGAATTTAGAAACATTGCTAGGCCCCCAATCAAGAGATTAAGTAGTCATGGTAGAGGAAAGGAGGGTACTCAGCCCTATAGATGGCACAAATTTTGCAGGCCACTTTTGCCACGTCAGTAGCAAGAACAACCTCAATGTGGTACTCCATATGCTCTTAAGGTTGCCAGTTAGAAGAATCAAGTGGCCATTGATGGAGAAAGGGCCATGGTTAAGAGATTTGAAGCTCCAATCATCCATGGATGTTTATAGGTAACTTGAAGAAGAAAGAGGAAAAGCTCTATTGCAAAAAAAAAGAACTTTAATCTTCTCTAAAGTTTGTAACCCTATTTTGTTAAGGCACCACCAAACTTGAAAAATTGAGCATGACTTGCTAAAATAGCATAGAGACCGCCACTTATACCCACTCTACATGTACAAGATAGGATTTTTTGGATTAAAATTGAAGCTAAATATGAAGATAAGGAAGGGAAAACAAATCAAAGACCATTGCTCTAATACCAATTGTAAATGAGTAAGCTAGGAGAGAGAGAAGATTGCAAGAGAGAGACAAGATGAGTGCATAAGAGAAAGAAAGTCTAACGAGGAGAGAGAAAGATAGGAAAGAAATGAGAGAAGCCATGGAAGCTATGTGAGAGAATATATAAGATGAAGAGACTTTTGTATTAATAACTAATGATGAAAAATAAAAGTCTCTTACATCTTATGTACTAGCTAGTGTCTTTCCAACATTAATATTTCCACATTATTTTCATTCTTTACAAGATTACATAAGAAATTAAAAATTTTAAATTGTAAATAGACTAATATAAGATAGCTCTGTTCACTCCTATGATTCCATTATGAAGCTTATATGGTGATTGAATCTAGATGAAGAGTTCAAGGCTAGCTAAAAGAACTCTAACTAGGTGAAAGATAGATAATTATGCCTCTAAGAGGGTCTTCCTTTTATAGCGTAGTAATGTGGTCAAGTCAACCTAGCCAACATATCATACTATTCACCTTTACTAGTTATCCAAGGAATCCCCTACAAGGGGAGCCATTGCCTCTAGCCAAGGGCCACTTTCATGACCCCTAGGATCCAAAATAGGGGTCCTTGATAACTCCTATTTCCTACAATTTAATGCAATGTGCCTTAAGTTGCTATCAACTTTACTCTATCTAACCCAAAGACTAGACTTACAAAGGTTACTTTTTTGCCATTCAATCACATAGACCTAATCTAACATACGAGTCAAGATCTACAACCAACGTTTGGATGTCAAAGATTATGTCTTACAATGTTTACCACGTCAATAAAATAAAGATTCCATGCTTCTACTTGGTGAATTACTTGAACCATTACATATTTCTCAAGGAAAATGGATTGATATTAACATGGATTTCATCATGGGATTACCAATAGTGAAGCATGGTTGGAATAGCATTTATGTGGTTGTTGATCGGTTGACAAAATTTACCCATTTTACCCCTACTAAAATCCAAATTACAACCACTTATTAGTTTATCGAGAGTGTGTTCAATATTCATGCAATGCCATTAAAAATAGTATCCAACTGTAATACTAGATTTATGGGCTATTTTTGGCAGAGTCTCTTTTCTTCTATAAGCAATAAGTTGACTCCTAGTGTGGCCTATCGACCCCCTAAACGGATGGACAAACAAAGCTTGTCAATACATGGACAGAAGATTATCTTTGCCATCTTTTCCATAATACTAAAAAATCTTGGGATCAATGGTTACATTTGGGTAAATTTTGTTACAATAATATCTAGCATATGAGTATTGCCATGTCACCTTTTGAAGCCCTCTACGGGTACAAAGTGCAAATACCTTCCACTCTTTTCCACAATGATATAGAATTGTAAGCTAAGGTTGAACTTGAGAAGATGGAAGCTTTGATGAGTCAATGAAAGGAAAATATTCACAAAGCTCAAGATGTCATAAAAGCTTATGCTAATGAGAAGTGAATGCCATTATAATTTGATAAGGGTGATTGGATTTTTCTCAAAAGTACCCATGTCTAAGTATGCCTCTTTGAAGGAAGGTAACAATAAGCTTGCTCATCGATTTATGGTCCTTACCAAAATCTCAAGCGAGTGGGAGAGCTTACTTATAAGCTTGAATTTCCTTCTTCTACGTGCATTCATGATGTCTTTTATCTCTCTCAATTAAATAGGTATATGGGTCTAGCCATTACAATTTTGGAAGATTTGCCTCCAATGGATGAAGATGATCTTATCATTTATGAGCTAGAAAGTCATTGAAAAGAGAGAGAAAGTTTTGAGAAACCAAACACTGTTGGAATAACTTATTAAATGGTCGGGTTTGCCTCTTGAAGAGTGTGGGAGTTTTCGCTCAACCGTCAAGACCCTCGGACCGCTTATTCTTTCAAGCGTTTCAAGCGAGCTCTAATGGCTATCTCTCACCTAGTTGACGCACCGTCGATCCTACGAGTGTAGTGAGCTTACCTTGATGCTCAATCGAGTACCCTCCTCTCTCTTTCACTCTGGTAGCTCCACGATCCTAGATGCTAGCGCAAGCATCCTCAAGCCTCCTCCATCTCCAAGCTCCATCCTCCATAGCCGCGCGCGCAAGAGAAGAGAAGGGAAGGGAAGAGAAGAAGAGGAGAGGAGATGGTGAAGAGCTTCACCCTCTTGATCCCTCGCCCTCACACACACTCACTCTCTCACACTCCCTCTCTCAAGAGCACACACAAGCAAGAAGGAGAGAAGAAGAGAAGAAGAAGAGGACTCCTTTTGCCACACACCAAAGAATGAGCTTCTTATTCATTTTTCAACTTTATATACAAACCCTAAATCCCTTCCGGGCGGTCATCCCCTTTTCCTCTTTTACATGGCCGGCCGTAGCCTAGGCCCTCTTTCCCATTTCCCACCATTCTAATTTATCCTATTCCTACCAATGCATACACTTTGCACAGGAGCGAGCCTGGCACTCTCTTACATAGATTTGGGGGCGCTCCCCTATTTTGATGGTGCGGCCTTTTCCTCTTTTATTGCCGTGGCCCCACACCGAAGCCTTTTGAGGGTCGTGTCTCAATATTTGAAATTTTCAGGGATTGGTTGCCAGTCAAGGCACCTTTTTTGCTCTTGCGCCTTCTTCCTAGTTTCTGCTCCTCTATGCTGCGGTAACGTGGTCGAAAACACGGTAACATTACCCCCCTCCTAGTCAAGTGCCAGTCCCATGGCACTGCGGTGGGACAAGGGGCACGTTAGGTCGGTTGGTAGGCGCAATAGGTAGGTGGGTGGTTAGGGATGATGACCCGGACCGAGTCCGGCATATGGTAAGCTCCATGGAGATACTCGGCATCTGTCACACGGTTGTAGCCGGTCGTCTTGTGAGTAGGCGAAGCGTTGGAAGTAATGCAATGATGGTGTGGGGGAATTTATTCTGGTAAAAACCCCTTGAACTTGGTTTGGCTTGAACCCCGTGGCTTTGATTGAAGATTTGTGCCTTGGATCTGAAGGTCCTCGGGCCAGTGGAATCAATAAACTATCTGTGGATCTTGAGGCGTAAGGCATGGATTGTTGGACGATACACGTCCAATGGCGGACTCACCTTGAGCTGGTTCGATCATAGTGGCCTTCAGCATCAGGCAGGTGGCTGGAGGCCGGCACACTTTAGGTCGTTAAGGGGTGCCAAGGGTGACGATCTTCTGCGAGTAGCCAGCCCCTGAGAGTCGATATATCCTGCAAAAGAAAATTATGCCCTCCCTAAGGGGTGTGCTGCTCGTCATGTAGTGTGTTGTGCTCATGGCCGTGAAACTGGGAAATGGGTCTAACATTGGGCAAGCCCTTGGTAATGTCCCACACTTGAGGACCCAGCTTGTGCTTTGTTGGTGGTGCGGTGTGAGCCTTAGGGTGACAGGTCTGAAAGTCCTGCCCTTGATGTGCCCTAGGCGTGAAGTGGGGGAGGGGGCTAGGGAGATCCCTAGGTGCCCTTTTTTTTTTTTGGATGAGACATAGGCCCAAATATCTTAGTCGGAATGAGGAGGAGAAGGTGGGTGGAGAGACTTGCTCAAAAATTCGCGACTCTGCATGTAATTCTTTAGATTCATACGGACATGTAGAGAGGTAATGGAGAGGAAGGGGTGGTTGCATCTAGTGAACTGGCTGTCGTTCATGTCCTCTAGGAGGACTAGGCAAAAAGAAGGGAGGAGGGTAGCCCTCATCATGAGACGAGCCATGGCACAATTATCTATAGCATTAGGGTCGAAGAATAGGGGAGGCAGGCCACGCTCTTGTGGAGTCGAGTCCTGCTTAAGGAGTAGCCTAAGATAGTTACAGGTGGTTATGAAGGCGGGGTCAGGGCATGAGGAAAAATCCGCAAGGAAGCGCATCATGGATTCGTCTAGGCTTTCTGCGGTAAAAAGAAGGGCGTTGTTGAAGGATGCTACAGTGGAGTTATAAATGACGAGGAAGTCATAGCGCCCGTGGAGGGTGGCATCAAAATCTACGCCTACCCTTCGAGGGTACCCCATATAAGTAGGGTCGTTCCGCTCGAATGGCAGGGTATTACAAAAAGCCATCCAGGCGAGCATGCTTATGTCGCATACTCGTCTCCTCCACAGGGGTTGGTCCCTATAGTTTTGTACAGTGTAGGGGATTTCAAAAACTTTATCGTGCCAGTAGTCGTCCGGTTTAGTGCCCCAATAGGTTGGGGTCTTTTCCCGCTCTTCCAGCCATCTTTTCCCCAGCCCACCACCGATCGCGATCACCTTGTCCATCACTTTGAGGGGCAGGACCCTCCCCAGACTGTTGGGTAGGAGGAAACTGAAGGAGAATGGCTCCTTTGCTAGTTCCTGCACCTCCCACACCACCAGTTCTGCATGGAATCCCGCCGGGAGATCATCTGGGCACGGAGGGAGAGGCGCGGATGGTAGCATGGCTGGTTTGTCTCTCAGTTTCTGTCTGGCCTCCTCCACCAGCATTTTTCACCTTTCTTTAGAGATGGATTTTCCTTCTACAGCTGGGTCTGCTTGTGGTAGATCTTGGGCCTGTGGCGAGGGGGGTTGCAGGACCACATCTTCCCTGAAGCGATTCACATCGATTTCCAGCTCGGCTTCTTCCCCCTGCCGTTCTGCGAGTTCTACTTCTTCCTAGAACCCGAGGGCATCTATTTCCTGGGGGGTCAGGCCGGCTCTCGTTAGGTATTTCCGCTGTTCCTCCAGAGTCAGCCTCCCCTCCGCCGGCAGTGGTGGCATTTGCAGTCCAGCGTGTAGAGCTCTTCTCGCCATGCCAAGCTTCCTCTGTACCACTTCCAGCGACTCTCCTTGTGCTGTGTGGGTGGCGTCCAAGATGGTGTCGAGGAAGATCTTCTATTGAGCGCTGAAGGCCACTTGGACTGCCTCTGCCTTGCTCTTCGCAATGATTTTCTCTTTTTCTGTTAAAGCAAGGCAGCACGCCAGTGTCTTCACCTTCCTCTCGTTATGCGCGGCCCACTCCTCTGTCCTCTTGTTCATCACTTCTAGGCCTTCCTCTTGTCTCAAGGTCAACATCATGATTTTCTGTCCATAATCCTCTAGTTCCCTGACTAGCCTCTCTTGTTCTTGTCGTTCATAGGTCAGCTGATTTGTTAGGTGCTTGAGCTCCTCCTCTTCTTCCTCCGCTTTACTCTTTCTTTCCTCCTGCCTTTTCTTCTGCTCCTCATGCTTTTTCTCTCTTTGTTCTTTTTCCCTCCTTTTCTTTGCTTCAGCTTCTTGTTTGGATGCCTCCTTGGCTTTCTGCAACTCCTCTCTTTCCCTCTGCTCCTCTTGCTTTTTCATCCTTTCTCTCTCTTTTGCTTCTTTCAGGGACTCCTTCTTTGCCCTTTCCAAGTCCTCCCTTTCTTTCTTCCTGCCTTCATCACCCGTTTTCTTTCCTTGTGCCGCATTTTTCTTCATTGTTCTGGTTGCCCTCTTACTGGTTGGTCCTTCCCCTTCTTCTTCTGTCTCTGTTCTGTTGGTGGATCTGTCCTTGTCTTGTCGAGGGGGCGACTTCTTCGGCGTTTCTCCTTCTCCCTCCTCCGGCTCTTGTGCTGCCTTTACTGCCTCCTGAATTAGTGTAGTTAAGACTCCTCCGTATTTGATGAAGGAGGCCTTGGAGGAGGCTTTTTTCCTTTCCGTTACCTTAGAAGCAGGAGAATCTGCTCCTGTTGGTGCACTTTCCAAGGCTAGTGCTTTGGCCGCTTGATCGATAGTCTTCCGCACGTAGCCATTCCAATCCACCTCATCTAGAGTGTGGACTGCTACATTCTCCAGCATGGGCATACTAATCCAATGCATTAAGGAGTTGTATCGTTGGCTGGAGAAGAGCACGTGCACCAACTTGGCCTGCAGCCTGGCGTCAGTGTCGGGGATGTCTTGGATGCTTATGCCGTCGTTTGTAAGTACCTCTTCCTTCTTCATTTTTAGCAAGGCATAAACATCACTTTTTTGCCGTCTTTCTGTCCTAGGTGCTAATCCCAAAGATTTTTCCACCAGGTTTGGGTCCAATTGGACTGGTACCTTCTTTGCGCCCTCTCCTCGGCATACTGTTACAGTGCCCGCTTCCTGGTCCGAATTGTATGTCCTGAGGAATTCCACGCATTTGAAGTGATCAGGCTCCTGCGAGAATTTTTCAATATATTTTGTCAGGTTGCACTGTTCCACCACTCTTTTGGCTTCCTCCTCCTTTGCCACCACGACTTCGATGTTGTGGATGGTTCAGAACTTCAGCTGGCCGAAGGCGCGGTTTTCCAATTGGATGCAATATAGCTCCCTTTCCTCGTTAGTAAATGGGAGCCGATGGGTGCGGTCTTGCTGTGACATTTTCTGCTCCTGCCACAATTCATAACTTCCTTTAATGTTTTCCATATAGCACTTTGCTGTTTTTAAACTCTTAACTGAATTTTTGGAAGCCATTTTTTCCATACTAATGCTTATGTCTTTCACTACTTTTACTTTACCATACCCCCCTTTTTATTCATTTCCTATCTGATTCCCTCCACTGTATTTCCCACTTTTCTTTTCACCGAGTTTTTGTACGTACACACCACCTTTCTTCCGACTGAGAGAAGAATCCTTCCTAGGATTGGGAGTTAAAGGGTGGTGTTGGTGCTGTTGGGGTAGGAATTTACGTGTGAAGAAGCCACGTATAGAATCGTGGGTTGTATTCCAGTTGCGCATGACAATTGAGAGCAGCCAGTTGGATAGAGACCTGGGAGATGTAGGTCAAGAGATCATGAAAGAGATCCCTAGTATTAAGGTGGCTGGCGACATGTAATTCCTCTTTGGTGAGGAGTTGGTCAATATAGGGGTAGGCGAGCACATGGTCGTCCAATTGTTGATTGCGGGTGACGGCCAAAACCCTAAACGAGATGGGTGCCACATAAATGGGGTCGTATTCAATGGTTTTAATTGCCCTGTGTTGCTCCGCATTGGTCATTATTTGGCAACCTTTTTTCTCCCATTGGATTCGCAGAGCAAACCACTGCTATAAGAACGTGGAGGGCGAGCTTGCCATCTGCATGAGCTCGTGCATCTCGTGTTCAGGAGCAGAGCGGGGAGGCTTTCGATATGAAGTGACTAGGCATCTGAGCTCTGCTTGCTCCTTTGAGAGTTCATTGTTAGCTATGAGTTTTGCAGCGATCTTGGGGGATTTAGTAGTTATAAGTTCGTATTCCTCCCATGTGCATGGTAATGCACGAACCTGCGAAGCAAGGGTTCGGTTCAGGAGGCCTAAGTTTAGCCTTTCATAGCTTCTAGCGAATGTGGTGAAAGTGTCGTCCAACATCCTGATGCAAGTTATTAAGTCACCCCCAGAGGTCGCGGCAAGGTCGTTAGCCAAGGAGAGGAAAGTCAGACCTCGTACGAGGGTCTAAGATCTCCTGGTGGGGATGGTGCAACTGGACTGGACAGTGATGACTCCTTTCGTGGTGTCACAGGTTGGGCTTTGTACGCAGAAGCACATTGAGGTGCTGCAGGGAGCTCTGGGGGCCTAGGGGTTGGGCTGGGTTCTGAGTGAGCAGTCATAGGGCTTTTTAAGCCCTCTGGATTAAGAAGGTTTAAGGCTTGTGTCGTTTGCTTTGGTTGATAGATGAGCTGAGGCTTACTAGCCGTGCTGGCAATGGCGTGTGGATTATATGATGGTTACCCTGTGTGCAAGCCTTCCTTTCTAGGGTGATATCACTTGTAGATGAGCTTTTGAGCCGGCCATTTTTAGGCACCCAAATCCAGGGGTTGCCCTCATAGTATCCCTGTGTTTGCGAGATCCTTACGAATCCATCGCAGCATGGTTGTTTGTCTATGGCAATAGTGTCTACACTGCTTCCTAGGCCGGAACGGCTGACGTTTCTGGCGATTAGTGTCTCCTTTGGGTGGTATACCCAAATGCGGTTCCTGCCGTTTTGGCATCCACATAAGTCTGGGCTCCTTGGCCTTGTGAGCATTCTTGGTGGGTTTTGGTCTTGGGTCGAGTGTGTGGCACGAAGCCACATGTTTCTCCCATTTAGACTGGGTCTGGGGCATGGTGCTAGGGGTTTCTACCGGTGGCGTCGTGATGGTGGAGGAATCATGACAGCCCTTGCTGAAGGTTGTTACTATACGGGTGCTATTGATGGCAAGATGAATGCGGTTTAGGTTGTAATCCACATTACAGTGCGTTAGCTTCTTGAAGGTGAGACCCAATAGTGACACATTATCGACTTCTTTAGTGTTAGGCAACACATGGAAGAAGGCTAGTAAACTTTCAGTCTCGATGGAAACAAGTGCCTTGCACTTCCCCAGGAGTGAATAGGAAGCACCCCCAAACGGGGTGAGGTTGGCATTAGTGGGCTATAGCGTCGATTGACCAATGCGTGTCCAATGGTCATGCGTCAAGATGTTGTACTCGGTCCCTTCATCAATCAAAGCGTCGAAAGAATACACCGCGCCCGCTGTGACTGTGATTCATAGATACGCCGGTGCTAGTGCTTCCTCGTCCTGATCTGTAAGATCGGTTACAGTTGCCATTCAGACATTCAACAGGGCTTCTAGCATGGGTGGCTCATGTAATGGATGGGAAGGAGGATAGTACTTCTTTACGTGGCTGCCGTTAAAAAAGCCTACACCTTCACCGTCAAGTGTCTCCAACTCAACATTCCCGATTCTACCAATCATGCGTACTCTAAAAGGACCTAGTCCTCGGAACTTCATCTTATGTTTGTGTCCTTTCATTGAGTATAGTAGAACAAGATCTCCTTGTTCGAAGTCTCGCTGCTTGACATGCTTGTCAAACCACATCTTTCGTCGAGCCTTCTCGCAGATGAGCACGTGGGTGGCTAGAAGAGGAGTCTCTGACAGGCGTTCCAGCTCAGTTAGGCGTTGTGTCCATGATTCCGTCCCTTCCCATAGTTCTTGGAGTGCTATTCTCAGGCTAGGGATAAAGAATTCTACCGATAGAATTGCTTCAGTCCCATAGGTCAGCCTAAAGGGGGTTTGGCCGATGGCTGTTTTATAAGCTGTGCGGTAGGCCCACAAGGCTGCCATCAACTTGTTGTCCCAGTTGCTTCTCGAGGCTAAGACCACCTTAGTTAGGATGTTAATAATAATCTTGTTAGTCGATTCTGCCTGGCCATTAGCCTGAGGGTAGTATGGCGAGGATTTGCGATGGATGATAAGAAAGGTGGATAGGAGATGTGCTATCACTTCGTTGATGAAGTGTGTGCCTTGGTCGCTAACGAGTTCGATGGGGCAACCGAAATGTGAGATCACTTGTTCCCATAAGAACTTGGCAGTCGTTCTAGAGTATTTTTTCGTGTTGCTCTCACCTCTGCCCATTTCGTGAGGTAATTCGTGGCCACTACGATGTACTTGGCTTGCGAGTACTGCGCTGCGGGGCTTATTGGTCCTATGAAGTCAATTCCCCATTTTTCGAAGGGTTGGCGAGCAATACTTGGGGTTAACTCCATTTGATTCTTACGAATCGGAACTTTTGCCCGATGGCACTCGTCACAATGCTTGACAAATCGCTTGGCATCGCGGAAAAGTGTGGGCCACCATAGTTGGGACTGCAACACCTTCCGTGCTATTGTGTCTCTGCTAAAGTGTCCACTTGCAATGCCGCTGTGCGCTTCTGAGAGCACATCATCCATCTCATGTTCACACACACACCTTCGCAGCAATCTGTCCTGCCCCAACCTATAGAGTTGGCCTGCAATCAGCTGGTAGGGCTGGAGCTTCAATATCAAGCGCCTAAGTCGTGCCTTTTCTATTGGTCGCTTATGTAGTCCGTGCTCGAGCACTTGGGCTATGTCATCTGCCTAATGTGGCGTCAGATAAACCTTAAATAGGGCTCTCTCTGGACAGGTGGAATAGGTGGGCGTCAGATAACTCGTCCATGATGCCTTGTCCAGCTGCTTCTCCTGTGGGTATACGGGACATGTGATCAGCCATGTAATGCTATTTTCCCTTTCGTACCACCACGTAGAACTCGAACTCTAAGAGCAGGAGGAGCCATCGAGCTATGCGTCCTGTAGCACAAGGTTTGTTTACAAAATAGAGCAGGGCTTGATGGTCCACGAAGAAAATGAAAGGTTTGGCTAGTAGATAGTGCAGAAATTTCTTCATAGCAAACACCATGGCTAGTCCCTCCCTTTCTATTGTTGAATAATTCATCTCTGTCTCAGTGAGTTGCCTGCTAGCAAAGCTCACTGGGTAGTCCAAGTTATGCTCACCCGGTTGGCACAACACTACTCCTATGGCAAACTTAGAGGTGTCAATGTGTACATGGAAGGTAGTGGTCCAGTCCGGGGCTCGCAGAATCGGTGCCGTCATTAGAGCCTTTTTCAATTGTTTGTATGCCCGTTAGCATGCTTCGATCCACTCGAAGACAATTAGTAGCTTGTACAATGGCCTAGCGATCAGTGCATAGTTCAGTACAAACCACCGATAGTATCCTATGTGACCTAAGAAGCATTGAACTCCCTTGTAATTACTGGGGGGTGGAAGGTCAATGATAACCCTGACCTTTGAGAAGTCCGTGGCGATGCCGTTCTTTGACACCACGTGTCCTAAGATGCATCCGTGCTTTACCCAAAACTAACATTTCAAGGGGTTCAGGGAGAGGCGATATAAGCGACACCGTTCAAAGACCGTGCGGAGTTTGTCTAGATGTTCAATCCAAGTCGAATGGACACACAGGTCATCAACAAAGACCTCCAACTCCTTGCGAAGCATGTCCTTGAATATGGTGCACATAAGGCGTTGAAAGGTGGCGGGGGCATTCGTTAACCCAAAGGGCATGACTACGTAAGCAAAGACGCCCCACTCAGTGGCAAAGGCGGTCTTGTGCCTGTCTGCAGGATGCACTTGCACCTGGTTGTACCCTGAGAAGCCATCCAGGAAACTGTAGGCTTCCTTACCTGCCACCCTCTCAAGCATGTGCTTGGTGTATGGCAAGGGTTAATTGTCTCTCTTTGTAGCAGCGTTCACCTTCTTGTAATTGACGCACACTCGAATCTTGCCGTTTTCTTCATCACAATGACTATGGGTGACACCCAGTCTGTGTGCTCAATTTCGTAAATGAATCCAGCTCTCATCAGCTTGTCGATTTTCTCCTTGACAGCATGAGCGTGTTTTGGATTCATGGGGTACGGTCGTTGCTTGACCGGCGTTGCATACGTCATGGGTATGTTGTGAGTCACAACACTCGGATATACCCCTTGTAGCTCATCTAAGGACCACGCAAATACGTCTATGTACTCCCGCAAAAGAGTGACAAGACTGAACTCCTCTTCAGTAGTCAAGTCCTCGGCAATGAACACCGGTCGGGGTACTTCCCTTTCCAGGGCTAGGTTTACCTCCTTGACCTTGGTTGGCCCTTCGATTGGTTTGCTTGTTTGCTGTTGGCACTTGGCACCTAGCAGAACCGCTACCCTATCCCCTTTTTTGAATTTAGTGAAGCGTTTAGGGAGGTCTTGTGGCTTTCTCTGTTCCTCTGATCGTGCATCCTTGGGGCACTTTGCCTCATCCTGCCACAACCGTCTGCGCCACAGGTGGACATGTAAGTCCCCCTTGGTGCGTCTGGTCATGGGTGGCCTAGGGATTTCTGGGTCGCTATCAGAAGTAACTTCCGATTCAGAGTTAAACCCCCCATTTTCACTAGTAGAGGTGGTCTCCCCTGGTGGCCGCAGTTCAGATGGCGATTCGGTTGTAAGCAGTGATGTCTTTCTTGGTTGGGCTAGGCCGGCTTGCTCAAGGTCTACTGCTCCTATGCATTCCAACCAAGCGCGATCACATTTCGTACACATGACTCCTTGGTCCATTCTAAGGGCCTGTCTCCTCTGGGGCTTGGCGTCTGCCCGTATCTGCTCAATTTCTCATCCTTCAGTGTCATACTCTATGGTATCCACTTCACCCTCACTTTCATCACCGAAGGATTGGCAATCTTCGTATTCATCACAGGAATCTTTATCGCTCGACTACTCATCGTCTCCCAAGGCTTGCTCTGTGTCGTCTCGTTGGTCGGGGACCAAGGCCCAGTTATACCTGAGGTTCAGCTCGTGCACCCTGGTCCACTTCCACTCGGACTCCTCTAAGAGGTCCTGGAGTGGGTTGAAGTTGGCGGTTGTGTTGCCTGCTAGCCGGTCCGTTAAGTACTCTAGTATTCCCTGGAGTTTCCTTTTGTTGGAA
Source organism: Lygodium microphyllum (assembly GCF_053477565.2). Lineage (NCBI taxonomy): Eukaryota > Viridiplantae > Streptophyta > Polypodiopsida > Schizaeales > Lygodiaceae > Lygodium > Lygodium microphyllum. The sequence goes on along the minus strand of NC_141154.1, from coordinate 106,878,290 downwards.
GGCACTTGGAAGGCAACAGGTTCAAGCCCTCCATGGGGGTTTGCTGCCATCATGTAGAGTGGCGTAGGAAGTGTTCCGTTTGCCTTGCTGACCATTTTGATGGCTTGCTCGTATGCCTCCTGGTCGGAGAATGGCAAGTTGATTGTAGCGAGGACGTGCATCCAATCCCACTCATCCTCTGGGTATGGGATATACTTGGTCAAGGACTCATAGGGCTTCCTGACCTGAGTGCTCCCTTTGAGCATAGCAGAGATGGCATCCAGGTCGACTGGTGAGGTCTTCCAAGTGTCCATTTCTATTCGTACGGCATTAGTTCTATTGCCAAGGAAGATCAAGCCATTACCCCAATCTTCGATGACTCTAGCGTTGCGCATCCAGGGTTGGCCTAATAGGACATCGTAGTCCACTCCCTTCATGACTATAAAGTCAACGAAGAACTGGACTCCTGCGATCTTCACTGGCCAATTTTTCAGGACCCTGAATGGTTTCACTCTCATGCTATTTGCTAGTGTGACGTTAAACCTAGCAGCTTCAATAGGCGGGTTTCCCCAAGTTTGCAGCACCGCGTGGCTAAGCACACTAACCCCAGCTCCCGTGTCTACAATTCCCTTCCTTGTTGTGTCACCCAGGGCTAGGACCGGCAGGACTGCATGCATCTCAAAGCCTTCCCAAAAGGCGTTGACGTGTAAAGATTTAGGTACTGAGTGTAGCGTGAGGCTGGGCAATTGTGTTTTTGCATCCTGGACTTGAGGGTCTACAGTGACCTGCTCTTGTGAGCCCTCAACCCACTGCTTAAGGTCTTGCCATAGGGCAGGGTGCTGCTTAAGCAGATCTCCCAGACCAAATGTTATAGGGGTGGTCACTAGTGTGTTCAGGAGATTGCTAAATACTCGTCCCTCCTTTAACCTAGACTGTCCGGGCCAACGGCCACTGCTGATATGCAGCTCTGTTGCGTCTAGGCTTGGTCTTAGTGGCACTGTTTGTGGCATAGTAGCCTCGGCCGACTTAGGTGGAGGCGGTGACCTTGGCATGCTTATGCTGGAGAGATCATCGATCTCGTCCTCCGTGATGGGTTCCGCATCTTTGAGGTGCTGTTGAGCCTCCCTCACCCATTTCTTCACCTTTTCTATGGCCTCCAATTGTCGCTTGGGGTGCGGGTATTCCCCTATCTTGGCGCTTTCCTTTTCGGCTGTCTTAGGGGCTGAAGTTTCTGCCTCCGCGTCTAAGACTTTCTTCCCAATAGTTAAGGTCGTAGCACTCTCGGTCTTCAATGCGACCTTAACGTTCGACCTCTTCTTTTTTCGCCTGCGGATTTTCTTCCCTATTGAGGCTGCGTCCAGGTTGCTAGGTCCTAGCAGAGAGATGCCGGTCTGCTTGGTTTGGGCTCGGGTCATAACTCGTAAGGGAATAGGTGTGGCCTCCCCATCAGGGTTTTCAACACCAAACAGCCCTAATGGGATAGATGGAAAATTAGCTACACTAGAGGATGGCTTCCACTTTGGGCAATCAACGAAAAGATGGGTGATTCCGCACTCTGCACACCTTTGATCAGCCTTGTCCCTGTTTTGCTGCTCTCTTTCAAGGCAACGCGATGAGACATGACCGGGGTGTCCGCAAGTCCAACAAGTGACTGGATCCTGTGGCTGCCCTCCTAGGCCTCTATCCCTTCCTCTTCCCAATGCCATCATCGACACGGGTTGATAATCCATGAGGACCGCATTACCCTCATCGTCATGCGAGACGTAAGGGTATATGTAGGTCTCTTCATCATTTGGCTCCTCCACGTAATGAACTGGAGCGTCGCTTGGTGGGTGGGTCACATAAGGACCAGGCGGTCTAGGAATGCCGGTGGGATTGATGTCCATCCTAGGGACAGTGGGTCGGGTTTCATATCGTTAGGCGTGGGTAGAGCCAATGGGGCTCCCCTTCCAAAGAATGGCTGCGGCCTGTTAGCTAGATAGGGCTGGCCGTAGGGTTGCGAGTATGGAAACCTTCTTGGTAGTCTGCATTGTACGACATTGTGGCCGAATCTCCTGCAGTTGGCGCAAGGTCTTGACCTAGGGTCTTGACACTCAGCCGGCAAGTGGTTTCCTCCATAGTACACGCACTGGATGTGCGGGCACATTGGTCGTCTCAGCATGTCCTGTATCTTGGTTAATTCCATCTTGACCTCCACCAAGCCTTGGTCTGTCTCGATGGCTTTCCCTTTATCTTGGGGTGATGGGTTCGACCGCTCACCTGAGGCTAGCGTTCTCTCTAAACTCTGCAGGTTGGTTTCGTTTAGGTTTGAGCTCCTGGAGCTCCGCTCTTTCAGCTGGTCATCGACTTTGATGGCTTCCTCAAAAACCCTAGCCACCACGTCTCGCTGCAAGCTTGAGTTGCCTGCCAGTGCCTTATACAAGTCCTCATCTCGAATTCCACTGATGAATACAGTCGATACTACTCGCTCGCCTAAAGGGATTCTTTTAAAGAGGCTTCTCACGTAGGTCACATAGTCGCAGATGCCCTTCTTCTCCTTCTGCTTGACGTTCATCAGGCGTACTAGCAAGTTGTCGGAGTATCCGGGCTCAGCAAACCTCTTGACAAAAAGATCCTTGAGGTTATTGAAGTTGGCTCGTTCTATGGCATCCAGGCTTGTATACCACGTCCTATCCTTATCGCTTAAGCAAAGTCCGAATGCTTGCGAACGTTGAGTCTGGAAGTTGAGGCCATTGGCTTCGCAGACTTGCTCAAAGTGCTTGACAAAGCTATATGGATCGTCATGTGGCTGGTACTTGTCGAGTTGCTTGGCGACAATCGGTATTTTGGCTTGGCCCTTTGAGCCCTGGTTTGCCCCTAACCTTGCGAGCAGTGACGTCGCTAGTGCAGTGGCACTCTGCTCTACTGCGGTGTTATCGAGCAGCCTTTTCATGAGGAGTTTGCTCAGCGTCAGGTCTCCCTCTAGTGCTCTTTCCTGGTCCGTTCGGTTTCGGCCAGCCAAGTTTAGCACTCACTGCACCTCATGCAGCTCCATGCTTTGTCTTAGGCTCCTGGCTTGTTGATCCCTATTATACTCGGCTATGCCTTACAATGCCTTGCGGGCTAGCCTTCTCTCCTCCTCTAGGTCTGCAATGATTGCATCTGCCGTTCTGCCACGGTGCTCATACTAGGCATGCGCATCGTAACTGCTCACCATCTGCTGTATAGCATCTGGGAATGCGCTCACATCAAGATCCTCGGTAAATCGATGGTCTAAGCCTTCCTCTATCATGGTCAGATTCTTGCGCCTCGATGCGCTATCGATCAGGTTAACTAGTCGTGATAGGTCCTTGTTGTTGGCGCTCCTCGCTTGGTTCTCTTCTATGCTTTGAGTGTATCTCTACCTCCTGGGTCCTCTCCTATTGGTGGGTTCCTTGAGCGATTTATCTGAGTGAGTTCCCTTAATTACTGAATACAAGTCTCAATTTACCGCCACTCGGTGAGTGTGTTGTTCCTCGTGCACTTGTGCCCAATCAGGCTTTCGGTTTCCTTAAGTGTACTTCAAGTGCAAAATTCAATGTGAGTACAACAAGCAATTCCTTGGCACCCCACTCACTCTCGCTCGTTTTTGGCCCGATAGGCTTGTAGGTCCATTTTTCGGCCGTTTAGTCAGGGTTTAGGGTTCCTTGTTTATTTCCTTGTTCACTTTTGATCTATCGGGTCTTAGTGGTTCAGCGGCTTGCATTCTAGTCCGTGGATCCCTCAGCTGTCTACCGCCCACTGCTAAGCGGCTGTGTACTACAATTTCTCTTATCCTGGGTGCCAGAATCAAGTTCTGAACGCCCGAAGGGCTTCGACAAGTTGTGCTAATGCGCGTTTTCCGGTTGGGTCAAATTTCTGACAACTCTGACAAAAAGCTGCATTCAGACCAAGTGGTCCGAATTGCAGGGTCCGAGTGGGTCACTCGAATGGGCCGAATGGCATGGGTCAAGGGCCGAATCTCTAAATCTGGCTCGAACGATTTTTACTCAAACGGGCCGAATGGCGGGTTTGACAGATTTGGATAGGCTAATTCAGACAGGTCGAACCGCAGTTGGCCGAGGGTCGAGTCCCAGGTGTGGCCGAGTTTCCTATCGTGGAATTTGGGCGGGTCGCTCGGACAGTCCGAGGAGAGTCTCTCGGACGGGTTGACTCGAACAGTCCGAGTGCCGACTAGGGTTCTGGCCGAGTGGCCGAATGGCAAGGGGCCGAAGGCCGATTCTGGGCCTCGGCCCAGAAGCAATAGCTCGGACGGGCCGAAAACGGCGCGACGGAAACTGCGCGATGTTGATCTTGCCCAATTCTTATGATTTACTCAACCATTACAAGCACAAACCTCCAGATACCATCTAGGGGGTTTGAGGGAGGGATTGATATACCTGAATGGGTTAGTGAGTGCGTCGGTGCTGCGATCGAATCACACGGCTTGGGGCTTCCTAGCTCTCTCTCTCTCTTTCTCTCACACTGAAATGGCACAAATGAGTTCTCTTTTGGCCTCGCAGTTCTTATATGCCCTCCGAGCTGTGGCATTGACACCCCTGATCCCTCTCTTATCGATCTTAGTCCTCACTAGCGAGCATTTTGCGCATTTGCATGACTTTTTTTTTCCTGTTTTTACTCTATTTTGAAATAGTGAACCCTACCCTTTTCCAATTCGATCTCCTAGCTCTAACCTACGCTAAATGCAACAAAAATTGAAGACAAAAAATTGGAATAGATTCTGCATGCTTTCCAATCATCAAACAACCAAAATATCCAAAATACTTACTTGTTCCGAAGATTAAAGGCACCCAACTTCCTACCTATCTCAAGCTCCGTTTCGGGGATGAATACCCTACTTCGATGCTCGATGTGAGGCGCGCAAGTGCTCAAGCTTGAATCCGTTAGTCCCGGCAACGGAACCAAAATGTGGGAGCTTTCGCTCAACCGCCAAGACCCTCGGACCGCTTATTCTTTCAAGCGTTTCAAGCGAGCTCTAATGGCTATCTCTCACCTAGCCGACGCACCGTCGATTCTACGAGTGTATGAGCTTACCTTGATGCTCAATCGAGTACCCTCCTCTCTCTTGCACTCCAGTAGCTCCATGATCCTAGATGCTAGCACAAGCATCCTCAAGCCTCCTCCATCTCCAAGCTCCATCCTCCATAGCCACGCGCGCAAGAGAAGAGAAGGGAAGGGAAGAGAAGAAGAGGAGAGGAGATGGTGAAGAGCTTCACCCTCTTGATCCCTCACCCTCACACACACTCACTCTCTCACACTCTCACACTCCCTCTCTCAAGAGCACACACAAGCAAGAAGGAGAGAAGAAGAGAAGAAGAAGAGGACTCCTTTTGCCACACACCAAAGAATGAGCTTCTTATTCATTTTTCAACTTTATATACAAACCCTAAATCCCTTTCGGGCGGTCATCCCCTTTTCCTCTTTTACATAGCCGGCCGTAGCCTAGGCCCTCTTTCCCATTTCCCACCATTCTAATTTACCCGTATTCCTACCAATGCATACACTTTACACAGGAGCGAGCCTGGCACTCTTTTACACAGATTTGGGGGCACTCCCCTATTTTGATGGTGCGCCCTTTTCCTCTTTTATTGCCGTGGCCCCACACCGAAGCCTTTTGAGGGTCGTGTCCGAATATTTGAATTTTTCAGGGATTGGTTGCCAGTCAAGGCGCCTTTTTTGCTCTTGCACCTTTTTTGCTCTTTTTCCTTCTTCCTAGTTTCTACTCCTCTGTGCCGCGGTAACATGGTCGAAAACACGGTAACAAAGAGTTTACTTGTAGCCATCCTTTTATTATCTTAATTATATTCCATGGCTTTTACATGAAGAACAATGAATTTCTAAATAGGAAAACTTGTTGTATTAAAATTTTGTAGTGAAATTAAATTGTCTAACTTGGTCAAAATGACACTTTTATCGATAGAGAAGCTTCTAACTGGTATCTATTTTCTAATGACACATCATTTTGGTGGATTTGGATATGTCTACACCAAGTTATGGCAATTTTTCTACCAAGTACCTTGTTTAGACAATTTTTAGTAGTTGTATCTATTTCACTTTCTTCAAGATGATGTTTCATATGGGATATTCTTAGGCTTATAGACTTCTCTATTTGCATAGATCTACTTACTCACGAGCTCTTTATATATCCCTTATAAATTTCATTTCCATTCCAAGCTTTATGCTGGCTAGGCTTGTAATAAAGCATTGGACTTAATATTAGAAGGCGGATATATATAAAGCTGTGAAAAATTACATGTCCATTATCTTTTGCAGTTAATCAAATGTCTACATTTCATCCATGTAAATAATTCTCATGAAATCTAAGTTACAGCTATGATTGGCTTGATTATGGCTTTATTCATATTTTCTTGTTCATGTTATGTGTTTCTTGGATATGAGTAATTGGTTCTTTTACAGAATTTATCTAGTAGCTCTATAAAAATTAGCTCAATACTAATTCCACATGGTTTACATAGATTGTAGAAGCTTATATACAATATAGCCAAAGGAGAAATCTTATTGTTTTATATCAAAAGATGAGGGGATTAGGCAAGAAATATTCAAGATCTACATTCTTATGAAGATAAATGCAATGTTTCATCCTAGGGCTAGCTTGTTGGTTGAGGAGCATATGTTGCTTGCATATTGAAGTTCATTGTCATGCCCTATTAGATGACCCTAAAGAACACCTTCCTTGATGTCTTGGTGAAGTGAAACATGATATTTTTTTATATGAAAATAATTATGAAGTAAATTTTTAAATGCAATACATTCATCGTGTTTATATAGCCAACCACTAGGCCAGGGGTATTCCCTTGTGTACAAGTCATTATCCTTTGACTAGGCTAAATAAGTTTTTGGAAGACATAACATTTGGATCTATCTTGGACTTAGCTGTATACAATCAATATTGGATACTTTAAACATTTTAATGATGAAGTATAGGTACCAGAGGCCCCTCATGATTATGCATAAGTCCTAAATAAAGTACCATACTAGGATGGTGAAAGTTAATATGTGCACTTTCTAATGTAGCATGTGCTTGTATTGGGCGAGGTCTAGTCGCTTTCTTGAAGTATTTTGATTCATATAGCTCCTTTGTAAATCCTTTCTCTACCACTTTCACTAGTTGAACCATGTTTGATCCCCCATTGCCAAGTAGAGAATGATAAGTGCGATTATTTTGATCTACAGGCTAAATTTTGATGGTCAAGCAAGGTGGATTTAGTTCCTTATATGTGACCAAATATGTTGATTATTGTTGTTATGCTGTGAGATGTGGTCGCTCTCTATGTTAGACTTGGTTGGCATGTCACTAGGCCCTCCTCATTTGGATAGTCCTCTTGAAAGAATTCTCCATGTAGGGTGGCAAGACTTGTTTTGTCCATAAGATCTACAATTATAATTACATGGACTTAGATAGGGCCTCTCTCCTTATAATTGTGTCCACAAGATGATTCAAATAGAAGATTCAATATCTTTTTGTAATTTGGCTCTTGTTGATATTCCCTATTGTTTTCTAGAACCTCAAACATAAATATGCTTGAGGCTAAATCATGGGCCATTCTGGAATAGCCAACCCTATCATTAAACTCTTGGCACCCTTGACCAACTAAATATTATACGACTCTTTTATAATCATCAAGTATTTGGAAGTGGCATGTAGAAAAATCTTTCTAGGTATTGGCCAGTCTCCTAATCACTTCGTTGATGAAAGCTTTTGGCTCTTGTTTTGTGAGCAGCTCTCTCCTACACTAGTATATGCTTTAGAGACCTAAAACATTATTATACAATTAAAATTACATTTATTTAACAATATAATTATTAATATTTTATTACATATTTTAATTTGGCAAGCACATTTTAACAAAGTTTTAAAATTTAATTTTACTATCATAGGCTAATCATTTTGTGATCGTGTAAGAGAATAATTTGTGATGAATATATGTGGATGTCCACATCATTCATAATATATGTCGAGCACTAAATCCTAGGATATCTCTAGTGTAAGAATGCTAGTGTATGGTATAAGCATACTAAATCATGGTTATTATAATTTAAGGATGTTGGTGCAAGACATAGATATGTTATACAATGATTGTTATGATACCTTATTGTCTACATAGGCATGCTACACATTTGCTTACATGAAGTGGATGTTTATTATGAGTTTAAAGTTAAACTTTGTCTTCATATAGACATAATGCATGATGCAAGCGAACTGTATCAATGTTTCCTACCTTATTCTATATTATTTCCTAATCCTAAACATCTTTGTGTAGGATACATACAAATTGACAGCAATGTGTTATTATCCTAACCTTGGGGGGGTTCACTATATGTAAATCCTCTTTATCATATGCATTCAATATATATTTAATATGTGGCTAAATTCCTCATCCAACAAATAAGCTTCTTGAAGATCCTCAATCCAATCAATATGCAACTCTGAAATGGAGGATACTCAGCATGCCCACATCCGAGAGAGTGAATAAACCATGATGTTATCTTTGCCTCGAGTGTGAGACCTATCAAAATCATAGTTTTGCAATATCACCACCCATCTCCTTTGCTTAGGAGTCAAAGTAGACTAGTACTAAAGGACTCGATGGCTGCTCTTTACTTGAAAGCAGCTTCTATACAAATAGTGGTGCGATTTCCTAATAACATGGAGTATAGGCAAGGTCATACACATTCATTTGCATCTCCTTGTCATCAAGCTTACATCTCTCAAAAGCAATCACACCATGCTCTTTTAGCAAGGCTCCACCAATACCTTGCCATTGGCATCGCATTGAATGGTAAACACCTTGGAGAAATCATGGCATACAACAATGGGGACTGAAGTAAGCATTTCCTTCAACTATTTGAAGTTATGATCATCAATGGTATCCCAAAAGAATGATTACTTATTTAATCAATCAATCAAAGGTGCTACAATGGTGGCACAATGTTTAATGAAGCATCTACAAAATGAAGAGAGACAAAGGAAACCACGTAATGAAGTAGTGGTGAATGGAGTGGGCTAGTCCTTAACACATTGCAGGTCCTTCTTGGGGCTAGCTTGTATGCAATTTTTGTTAATAATGTGTCCCAAGTACTCCATCGATGTCTACATGAAGATACACTTACTTTTCTTAGCAAAGAGTTGATGCTCTCTCAATATATCAAACACCCTTCTGACATGTGCTAAGTGCTCCTCTTGTTACTTGTTGTAAATGAGAATGTCTTCAAAGAAAACAAGAACAAACTTGAATAGGAAGGGATGAAGAATTTTTATTCATGAGGCTTTGAAATGTGGTGGGGGCATTAGTGAACCCAAAAGGTATCACCAAAAAATGATAAAGCCCATGATCAATCTTAAAAGCTATTTTAATCTCATCATCCTCCTTCGTATAGATCTGATGTAGTCAAAGCATCAATCTTAGTGAAAAATGATGCCCCTTTCAACTCATCCAACAAGTCATCAATCTGTGGGATGGGATAGTGGTTCTTCACTATTATTTTGTTTAAGTCTCTGTAGTTGATGCACATGCAGAAAGAGCCATCTTTCTTCTCAACTAAAAGTATAGGGGATGTATAAGGGGAAGAACTCAGTTAAATGAGACCCATCTCAAGCAACTCCTTGAATTGCTTTGCAAACTCTTCACGTTCACACTTGGATAGTCTATAAGGTGGCTTGTTCACTAGCTTGGAATGGGGGATAAATCAAGTGGGTGGTCCACTTGCCTCTTAGGGGAAAGGAGTGTAGGTATCTAAAATAAATAGCTATACTCCTCAAGTAAGGCCTGCAAGGTTGAATCCTTAGATACTTTGGAGGGCTAATCTAAATTTTCCTTATTCAAGTGCAAGACAACAATCTACGAGCATTTCTTAAACTCTCATTTGAGTTTCTTGTTGTAATGAGCTAAAAATCAACATTATCTTGAATTCCCTCTAAGAAAATGAGCTATCCATACATCATAAACTCCATGTAAAGTTGAGAGAAGTCCATAGAAAATTTTCCCAATTGTTTTAGTTGATCATAACTCAAGATAACATCAATGGACCCATGTCTAATCTAATAAGGTTAATCAATTCCACATAATTTTCAGCCAAGCATAGGGGTTCATTGTAGGACATACACATGTGTTGATTTCTTCCTCACCATTGCTAATTGAACTTTCAAGGGTGCTATAATTCCATAGGGGTGCATTTCAACTTGTCAATGGTCGAGTTATTGACAAACTATGAGTACTACCATTATCAATAAGGATAAATATATGCTTCTAATGAATATTGCCTCGAATAATGCACAAGGTGCTAGGGATCCTTGAACTTGTCCAAGCATCTAAGGAGATGGAGCAAAGGGTGGTAGTCAACTACTTATGGTCCACATCCTCACTATGTTCCTCATTGTCAACAAAAGGTAAGTCATTCTCATCATTGTGCCAATATTCCATTATATACATAACATTGTGCCAATATTCCATTATATACATGTTATGAACCTTGAACTTGGTTGTCTTATAAGGGCACTTGGAGGCATAACCGGCAGTGTACTTATTCCCACATTTAAAAGATATGCATTTTTCCTTCCATTCCTTCACAACATCTAGGAAAATAAATACTTGGCCACTTGAGCCATTGGAGGGTGATGTAGTGGAGTGTCTATTTTTAGCATACTTACCTGAGCTAGCATTAGAGCCAAGTGTTGTCCCAAATGTGCCCTGTTTTCTTTTAGCATGGAAAGGAGGGTAAGTGGGTATTTTGGGGTTGTTATTAGCATGGAATTTCCTCTAAAACCACCCCCATATGGGGCTGACTGCAATGGGATACGGGTTGTCCATAACTTTGCTAAAAACTCTCATTCTTATGGTACTTTCTTGCATGTCTCTCAACCAATTCAATTGTATCAAATAGTGTGGTAGGATTTTGAGCCATGATATCCATCGATAGGCTCACTTCCAATCCATAAATGTACTTATGCAATTTGGCATCATCACTAATGCTCTCCACATACATGGTCAAGTTCATAACCTAATTTGTGTACTCTTGTACAATGAGATTACATTGGTCAAGAGTGTACCATCACCTTTTCAACCACTCTTTTTCCACGGGGGATACAAAAACTTGAACCATATGAATTTTAAAGTTTTTCCAATCAATGAATTGATAATTCTCTTGATTGATATAGCACCAGTATGTGTGGGCAAAGTCCTTCCAAGTGGAGATAAGTAAATATAATTTTTTGATCAGATGTTCTGGGGTAGATATTGAAGTAGCACTCTAACTTGGATGTCCATTCTTCCAAGTCTAATGGTGAGGGAGATTTCCCATTGTACTTAGTGAGAAGAATATTGTCACATGGAGATCATAAGGCCCATGGAAACCTTGATGTCCATACATAGCTTCTTGCTGTCCATACATGCCATATTGTGGATCTATCCCCAGACTGCCCATTATACACATGTTGCCCATGATTACCATGATGGCCATTAATACCATACTATCCATGATGGGGAAAAGTCATATAAGTTCCATAGGGGCTTTGAGGGAGAGTAGGGGAGCTTCGATCAAGGGTGGGAGAGAGGGTCTCACTGGAGGGTTGATTGCATGGATGATGGGGGGAGCTCAACAAAGGATGGTCATGAGCATGAGAGGGTTCGTTGACTACATAGATAGAAGGGGGATACCCTTGGATCCAAGAATGCCATGTGGACCATGTAGTGGCTCCAGTGATGGGTGCCTTCAAGACTCATTCTTAGATTTATTCCCTTTTTCTTGGGACGAAGTGGTAGCTAGCTAAGATACAAGAGTGGTGAATTGCCCTAAGGTTTGCTGAGTCCTAGAGTTCAAGAGAGACATTTGCTCAATTTCTTCATAAAAATTTGACCTCATTTTATGGTGATTGGTAACCATGTCATTATGCCTCACCATGTGACAAAAAAGCCCATGCCTGACATAAAGTGTGGTTGAGCAGGCTGTAGGGATCCATATTGAGCATTTTCTCATGCATATCACCATGGTAATCTTATGTTGAGCTAGGTTCATCATTCATTGAGGTCTTGGAGTCTCTAATCTCCCTCTAGATCTCTTCATGGGCCTTACTTTAGCCTTTCTAGCTAGCCATTTAGATGTAGTCACAGGACCCACTATCAATAAGTGGGGTGTAACTTTTGGTAAAAAGCTCTGATTTGTGAGATTTTTGATTTAAATCAAAGGGAGAAAGCCCTCTTCAAGATCAGCTATTAAGATTTGTGATAGAAAATGATTTAAAAAATTTGAAATTGGATTTCTCTATGTTTAGAGTGGTCTGCACCCTGTCCATAATGACCTCAGTGCACAAAAATGGTCATAACTTTTAGACATAGCTCCCATTGGGGAGATTTTTGATTCAAACCAGAGGGGGAAAATCCCTCTTCAAGAAAAGCTATAGAAATCACTCCCAAATGTAATAGAGAAATTTCTATTATTGGATCTTTATGATTATTCTAATTGACTATGACTAAAAACACTATCTATCCCTTGATGCAAATGCACTATATGGATGTAATTGGATCTTATGGTTGTCTTGATTGGTTGTGACTAAAAGCGTTGTCTGTCCCTTGATGTAAATGCACTATATGGATGGCTCATAGGCTAAGGGGCCTAAGCAACATCATAAACAACATCATGGGTATATTGATCATAATCCCAACACATTTACATGTTTATTTGCTTTGTTTGTTGAGATTTTGCAGTCAGACCTACTATAGCCTCTTTGTATGAGGTAGTTCTAGGCTTAGAACATGTAGATAGACTGAAGCCCATATGCACAAAAAGGGAAACTGCTACCCATCCAACAACTATAAAGCATTGTACTTAACTACCACTTTAACATATGATGAATGCAATGGCATGATGCTTTCTCTTTTCAGTTAGTGTCTTGTCATTGTCAGTCTATACACAAGATTGTGTTTATGACTCCAATATTCCATCTTGGAACCTAATTCACTTGTGTAACAGTCAAGTCCAGTGTCTCTATCATCATGAGTTCATTCTTCTTCTTTCATCCACCATAGCTTCTTGCCATGCTCTAGATTTGCATCTTTTCACATGGTATCAGAGTGTAGCTGAGCATGGCTTAGCATGTTTTAGGTCTCCTCTTTTCTCTTTCAGCTCCTCTTCATCTTTGGACAACTCAGGATCGGTGTATGACTCCATTTCCAACTTCATCCTCACTTTGCCCTCTTGTCTGCCATAGCCAGACAGTACCCACCTCACTTGGAGCTTCTTGATCTACTTCTACAACCCATATTTCCCCATGCTTCCTTTTGAAAAAAAATTCCTCTGCTCCGGATGTAACTCCCTGTTAGCTCAATCACTGACATTGGTGATCATTCAAGCCAGCATTGCATGATTTCATCGTCGCTGCCAAAATTGCACCTGTGAGAGGTCATACTGATGCTGCCATCGCTACAGTCCAAGATCTTCCTTGCAACTATATGGAAATTGAAGGTTGGCTCATGAGCTCTTTCCCCATCAAAGGATTCATTAAATGATTCCCTCTATAGGCTGATATAATAAAAAAAGCCAGTCGATTGCTAAATCCTAGAAGAAGACTCCGTAGCCATGTCAACATCAAGCTCTTGAAATTCTTCACTTTCTCTCTCTTGCCACTCAAATCATATGCCTACCACTCTAATCTAAGTTCCACTTAGTGCCAACAAAGATTTGAGCATTTAATCAAGAAGATTTGGAAGACCTTGAAGATTTGAAGCACTCATCTGAAGGACAAGCATCAAGAATAGTGAGATTTCATGCTATCACTGCCTGTGTTTTTTAAACACACTGCAAGTCAACTTGGTGCTAGTCATCTTCAGTTAGTTGAAGAATTTTTGAAGCCACTCAAGATCAACTCCTTGCTAGCCATTTGGAGCTGATACCCTATCATGGGAATGTCAAATAAGAAGACTTTTATATGGCTACTTCCAATGAAGAGTAACATTATTCTTGTTGCTCATTTCAATTACATAGAAGATGTTTTTACTCTACCTACAGGAGGAAATGGAGCTGCTCACATTCAAGTGCCATCAATATTTCCATTTAAAGACATGCCTGTTACCTTGGAGATAGTGCAAGAAATTGAAGTCATTTAATGTGCCCCTCAAAGATAATACCTTTGCTTGAGGGGAACATGGGCATAAAGACTGATGTAATTGTTGCAAGAAAAGTCAATAAAGAAGAAGACTAGGAGAACCTAGAAGAAGAGGACCAAATGATCAAAGCGGTAGACACTAAAGCTACAAGCAAGTGAAGAATAAGTACAAGATCAAGCTGGACTACATCAACAAAAAGACCTACAATGAATTCAAAGTAGTGTTACTTTCACTAAAGCCTCTACACACTTTGTACTTTCGGGTTGTGATTGAGGAGGGGTGTTGAGATATTTGCAATCACACCTACTGTAGCCTCTTTGTATGAGGTAGTTTTGGGCTTAGGACATGCAGCAAACTAAATCCCATATGCACAGAAAGGGAAACTGCTACCCATCCAACAACTATTAAGAATTGTACTTGACTACCACTTCAACATATGGTGAATGCAATAGCATGGCGCTTTCTCTTTTTAGTTAGTGTCTTGTCATTGTCAGTCTATACACAAGATTGTGTTTATGAGTCTAAGCTTTCATCTTGGAACCTAATTCACTTATGTAACAGCCAAGTCCAGTGCCTCTGTTGTCATGATTTCATTCATCTTTTTTCATCCACACTAGCTCCCTACCATGCTCTAGATTCACATCTTTTCACATTATCATCACTACATAAGTGAAGCTTAATACCATACATCTCTTCTAACTGCATACACCTCAAGTGTCATACATGGGTACCATAAGCACTGAAAGGGTTTCAAAAGGGGATTATTTCATTGGGAGTAGTGGTAACCATAGGAGGGTACTTGCATCTGCATACAAGTATCAAGGTTTGGATCATTGGGACATGGGCAAAGTTCCCCATGGGTTGGGTTGTGCACCTTCAGGGTTTTAAGTGGTAAGGAAGGGTCACCTCTCTTTTGGCTTACTACCTTACCTGGCATTGGCATTTTTCCTCAGTCAAAGTATACATGGCAAACATTTTCATTAAGCAATCAACATGAGATGCATTGGAAAAGAAACATTGGATCATTTCATGAGATGCAAAGATGAACAAGAGCTTGGATAGGGATTACCTTGGCAGTCAAGTGACTCACTCATTGCCACTTACCCCTTTTTACAAAGGTTTATTACTCATTGGGGATCAATCCAAAGCACATAAGATCAGGAACAAGTTAATGTCAACAAATACAATTGATTTAGGATCAATCATGATGCATTGGGAAGTAAACACACATGGATTTCAATGGGTACATGCATACAATGAATGATTGAACTAGTAAAGCCTATGCAATTGTAATCTAACCAACAAAAGGAATTAAGCTTAGCAAGTGGATTAAGATGAGAGATTAAGATCATATTAACATACCTCTTCAATGTTTAGGGACGATATTTGAAGCATGATCCACAATGATGTCAATTTCTCCATCAAGCAAGCTTGATTGATTAGAGGACTCTAATGGATGAAGCCTTCAAGAATTTGAATGCTTCCACTGACGATGGGGGCTCCCGTGCTTGTTCCCAAGCTTGAACCTCAAAGTTAGAAAGCTTAAAATGGAGCTTTCACAGCTTCCCACAAGAATTTCCTACATGCTGAGCTTCATGTCTTCAATTCGAGTAAAAAGGGGTTGAAAGATCTCTTAAGGGATGAGCTTCCAAAGGTTGTGGGCTAATTTAAGAGCTTGGGCTGAGCTTTAATGACAGTTCCCAAGTAGTGTACAAACAAGGTGCCTCACCATGAAGGAAGGCTAGCAAGAGGGGGTAGGAAAAGTTTACCGAGGGAAAGTATTACATTGGCCCACGGACTCCCTTGCACCAAGTCTAGATGGGGAAGAGTAGGCAGCACTGAGGAGGAGACAGCTGGTAGCTCAGCACAAAATGTGACACATTGCGAACTATTCACTATCCATGTGGCACTAAAGACTAGGCACAAGGATGCTTGGCAAGTGGGAAATCACTCCACGAGGCTTGTGGATCAGCTAAAGGTTGGGGCTGAAAGTTGGTTGCAGCAAGAGCAAGAGATTTAGGGGATAGTCCACCATGGGAACTTGAGGGAAAAAGCTTGTTGGGGAAGAGAGAGAAGTCTAGAGCAAAAAGTAACCGTGATTTTACCGTCCTTTAAACTCCTGAACCTCCAACTTGCCCTCGAACCCCTAAAATTTGCATGAAAATGAGTGACGACCTGCTAAGTTAGACATTTTACCTCTAGATATATCTGAGTCTTTAACCATAGCTCCTACTTACTCCAAAAAGCTGAAACTAATTGTGGTCAAAGCTATTCTACTTGTACCTGTGATCTAAGTAACTAGGGTTTGAGATTTGAAAAGGAACTAGATGGAGGAAGAGGAAAGGAGAAAAGGACCAAATCTTGATGCTCTGATACCACTTATAATGAATGAAGCTAAGAGGAGAGAAGTAAGAAGAGAAAGAAAGACTAGAAGAGGAGAGAGAAAGAAATAAAAGAGGGGATAAGGGAGGAGGAAGCCATGGAAGCTGAAGATGAAGGTGAAGAGTATGTTCTTGATAATAACTAGTTGCCCTAAACTAGGACTCTTACACCTTATATACCCCAATCCAGTGACTAGGTGTCTAATCCCTAGTTCCTATGTATCTTGCTCATTACATAAGCATTGCCAATAATAGAGAGTCTACTAGAAACACCTTATCTTATTGATCAAAAGACAATTTTATAATAATTAAGTTGCAAAAGAAGATAAACAACAAGTGTCAGTCCATCCTCTTCCAATGAAAAATGGTTGATGGGCCTTGCAGCCTAGCCTTATCTCCCTCACGACCCTCAAACCGACACACCAAAAGAGAAAGAGACGTGTTCAAATGGATTTGAGAAGGGAGAACATAGAGGTGGATTAGGCTGATGTGGACAAGTACTTAAGGTGGACGATGGTGAA
Organism: Lygodium microphyllum; assembly: GCF_053477565.2. Classification (NCBI taxonomy): domain Eukaryota; kingdom Viridiplantae; phylum Streptophyta; class Polypodiopsida; order Schizaeales; family Lygodiaceae; genus Lygodium; species Lygodium microphyllum. The sequence goes on along the minus strand of NC_141154.1, from coordinate 106,861,271 downwards.
GTTCATACAACTCTGCTCCCTACCTTCCCTATTAGCAAAATGCAATATGTTTGGTTGACCAATATCCAAGCTCTTTTTAACATCAAAGAGGACTTTAACCTAGCTATTTTAACACATAATCTTGAAGAAGATTATAATTTTATTATTCTTGATTGGGAAAGTATCTATTGGTGAATTGGAATGTCAAGGATACAAACTACTACTTTGGAGCAAAGACTTTGACCATGATCTATAAGGATGCACTTTGATATGAGGCAACACTTCCTTTGGAGAAACAATTTGAAGCAACACAAAGGAAAAGTGAGTGAATCTCACCTTGGAAGATCAAACAAGGATTTGAATCCCAAGTCATTTTAGGCTAATCAAGAATTCAAATATGGAGCGAGGCATAAAGGCTTATTTCAAAAAATATTCATTTGGATAGCATATTCATGGAGACTCTGACCATGATCTACAAGGATGCACTCTAATATGAGGAAACACTTCCTTTGGAGAAACAATTTGAAGCAACACAAAAAAAGTGAGTGAATCTCACATGGGAAGATCAAACAAAGATTTGACTGTGCCAAGTCATTATCAGCTAATCAAGAATTCAAATATGGAGTTAGTAGATAGCTGGTTTCAAATGAAAATAAAAAGGCTTGTTTCAAAAAATGTTCATTTGGATAGCATATTGGTTTTCATAAGAACTTTGCTACAATTTACTAAGTGTGTTGCTATTTTTCATCTTGTTGTCTACAATGATGGACTCATTGGTCATGCAACTGGCATATGAAAGGGAGGTTTAAGCAAGGAGCCTACATTGGGACAGTACATAGAAAACCTCATCTTTCCAAAGTTCATTATTTTCCATCACAAGTTCTTAGGGGACAATGCATAGTTGCCTCTTTTTACATTAAAGACCCTATCAAGGTATCTTGGAGGGTATCCCATTAGATGCAATGAAGAGAAGATTATGTTGCTAGAGAAGCAATAAGCTCTAAGATTTTTTTATCAAGGACCTAGTTTTCATGCACATGATAGATACCATTTAGCATATGCATCTTTTAATGTAATGTGTAGCATCAAGGATCCAAATTTACTTGAAAAATATAGAAAAACATATTTACTTAGATCTAGATACTCTCTACTAATAACTCATCAATATTTCTTGGAAGTATTAGAGCAACAATCAGTCAAACAATTACATAATCAAGCCATACGATCTTCAAAGAGGCCATGAGTAGAATAAGCTTTGACCATTATGATTGTCACTTTAGATAGGAACAATGTTTTTCAAAATAATGAGATGTATTTTATTATATAAGGATATTTACAAAAGTTGATGAGCATTTCATTGTGTCAAATTTTCTATAAGACTCTACAAATATTTCATTGTGTATGGGCCTATGAAAAACTATTGGTTATGGGTATCCAAGATTTTCCTTGTCTTTGTCTAGTTTCTTGCTACATACGATGTTACCAAGATTTGTTTCTTCTATGTCTCTCCAAACATTACATTGCTTTGTTACTTTCACACGCTTTTAGTTCTTCTTTTGTACTAGCTCTATGGACAAGCTTTCTATAGGTTCATTGGGGGAATCCTTCTAAATTGTTAGCTCTCTCTACTCTCTATGTCTTACACGACTAAAATAACTAATATGAGCTTGATAATGGGGTTTCTCCATTCCTTGAGTTGACTATACTAATAGACTACCATATTCCTTAGCAAACCAAGGGGTATGATTATATATATTGTGCTTTCAAAGCATAAAAAAGGGTCACTACACTTCTAAAGAAATGATTAAAACGTATCAAACTTTAGGAATAGAATTTACCATGTAGTGGGTAATATGTTGTTGATTTGTGCATGTGCTAACCATTTAATTTTTGAACTTGTCTAGTGCTATTTTAAGGGCTTATATTCATGTATATTCTAGATTTGTATGTCACAAAACTTAAAGATAATATTTAAAGACTTTCAAACATTGGCCTTGTGTAATTATGATTTATCAATGATTGCATAGCCTACAACTGCATTATCGATGCTGGTGCGCAAATCGGATGCTGGACATGTACATAGCGAGCGCCGGAAGGTCCCCAAGAACTAAGAACTCTACTTAAGCTCAAAAAACAAGAAATAAGATTTGCACAACATGAGGCAAAAAGACAAATTGGGTACAATCTCCCCCCATCCTTGTTATATAGAATAAGGATGTCATATAAAGGGGTTACTTACAAATAAGGGTTGTATTTTATTCAAGAAAAATTCACAGATTAGGATATTTATAAATAGGCCATGAACGCATATTATATAGAGAATATATATATAGTGAACCCCCCCTCCCCCCCGAGGTGTGAGCGCTTCACAATGCATGTATTTATAAATTTTATTCATCTCAAAGCTCAAAAATAGCCCAATTTTACAATAAGCATGATTTAGCTTTTGTGTTTGCTTTTATCCAATAAAGAATAAAGTAGTTGGGTGCCCCAAAAGTCGAGCTGTGCCCAAATACAATGTCCAATAACAAAACATTTAAACTATGCATCCATGTGCATACAGTATAATATATATTTATCTAGTGCTTCAATAAATAAGTGTGCCTAAATAAATATTAGTGCCATGCCTTTAATGATAACACATGCACCCATAAAAAATGATAATTTATTCTAGGTAATTTAAATACATGCTATCACCCCTAGTGCTTCTCAACACCACCACTACTGTTTGCTCTACACATTAACTAAAGCATTTACAATTGTTAGAAAATAGTAAAATTAAACTGACAAAAGTGAATACCTAACAGTCTTCAACTACAAAATAAATAAATAGGTTGGAACTCTGTCCTAACCTTAATTTAATACAAGTGCACTCTAAACTCATAAATGTCCATTAATTTAAATATGTATTTTGCAGAATCACTCGCTATGGAATCACCCACGTGCACATTAAATTAACATGATGCCCGAAAAGGATAGGCTTTCCCGTCAACTTCTCGCACAAGGAATCCACCTTGTGTACGAGCCCCGAAAAATAAATATAGTTTTATGGAATCCACCACAAAACCTCACGAAATCCACCACCTTGGAATAAAAAACTAACGGAATCCATTGTGGTCTCACGAAATCCACTGTGGAATATTCCTTTTGGCATCATATCCCCGAGGTGGGATAGCAATTGTCCTCAATTGCTATTAGCTCAATGTGGAGTGAGTAGTGAGGGGTACGCACTTAGGTCGCGGGCGCGTCTCCATTGGGCCTCTTCACCATGATGATTTTTAAACTTAACCAAATATCTAGAGTATCTATGGCCAGTTCTAGTGGTCATAAAGTCAGTGTCTAGAATAGTTTTAGGTTCAAGGATTTTAATTTCTTTTTCTAACAAAGGAGGGTTTCCATAAACAGGGTGAACATGTAATTGGCCTCTAAAAGGTCGTAACAAACTGATATGAAAAGTATTGTGGATTTTCTAGTGTTGGGATAGTTCAAATTTAAATGCATTGTCATTGATTTTGTGAATGATCTTGAAAGGTCCATAAAATCTAGGGGCTAACTTAACAACAGGGTGTTTCTCAACACTTTGTAATCTTCACTTTTCAATGCTTAACCAAACATAATCATCAACTTTGAAACTCATAGCTTTTCTTTTCTTATTAGCTTATTTAGTGTATAATTACTGGGCTTTCACAATCATATCTTTAACTTCATAAAAAATAGTAGCATGCATATTGGCAATATCATCAGCAGCCTTAACTTTGTTTGACAATGATGTAACATGTGTAGGCAATCTATGTCCATAAATGATTTCAAAATGTGCTTTCTGTGCACCTGATGTGGTGTATTATTGTATGAAAACTAAAGCAAATGCAAGTATGTATCCCATGTTTGTGGTTTTGAAATTGTGTATACACACAAAAGATCTAAAATTGTACTGTTAGTAGCTTCTGTTTGCCCATTAGTTTCAGGATGAAATGTAGATGAGAAATCAATATTTGTACCTAAATTAGCAAACAAAATAGTCCAAAGATTATTGCAAAATCTAGAATCACGATCTGAAATAATAACTTTTGGTAAACCATGGTTAGTGAAAACAGTTCTCAAAAATAATTGTGTAGCTTGAGATGCATTTAATGTTTTCTTGCATGGAATGAAATATGCTTGTTTGCTAAATCAATCTACAATGGTCCAAATCATATCATGATTAGCTTGGGTGGTAGGCAAACCAGTTATAAAATCCATTGAATATGTTTCCATGGTTGTTCAAGAATTGGTAATTTAGGTATTAACAAACCATATTGCTTACCATGGTGTCGCTTAACTCTTTAACAAATTAAACACTCAGATATAAAATTAGAAACATCAGATTCCATCTGTGGCCAATAAAAATCTTCAACCAATGTGCGTAAAGTAGAAATAATACCTCTATGGCCTTGATATGGGGGCCAATGAATTTTGTGCAACACAAATTATCTAAATGGAACAGTTACACACAACCTTTTCTCATAAAACATAAATCCATTAGAATAAGACAATGAATATGTTGGAATCCGATTATTTGCAACTAATTTATTCCAATCAGCTTGAAAATTGGGGTCTTGATCATAGGTATCTTTCATAGGGATAAGGGAATCAAAAGATATAACGGAGATATTATGGATACTTAGTCTTCTACTTAAGGCATCAGCAACAACATTCTCTTTTCCGAGTTGATATTGGATAGATGGATGAAAACTTTGAATAAAATTAGCCCATTTAATATGACAGTCAGAGATTTGTGGCTGACTAAGGAGATGATTGATACTTTGTTGGCTAGTTTTGATCATGAATTCAAATCCCATTAAATAGTGTTTCCATTGACGTAAAGCTTGTACTACAACTAACAATTCCTTATCATAGGTAGAATACTTTAGCTCAAAGGGTTTAAGTTTGTAGCTAGAATAGGCTATGGGATGTGAATCTTGCATAAGGATAACTCCTATCCTAGATCCACTAGCATCAATGACTACTAGGAAGAATGGTCTATTAAAGTTAGGTAATTGTAATACAGGTGCATGTGTTGAAGCATGTTTCAGTAAATCAAAAGACTTTTTCCCTGGGGGATCTACTAGGATTTACTGTATGGTACCACGTGAGTGTAAGGGAGGGGGGTTATTTAAGGGAAGTAAGGTACATTTTATAAGGTAAGGTCCCATAAATAAAGGGTAGATAAGGGGTATTTTCATATATGTCTTGCACGTAGGTGACGTTTCCTTATTACTACTAATGAATCCCCCTTGACTTTTGCTGATTATCAAACCAATAACACCATATTGGGAAATATGGAAATTTTCCATAAGTTTGGGATACGTGGTCAAATCTTTGTATTTGCTATAAATTGAAAAATATGACTCCAAAATCGAGTGGTCTATAGCTCAATAGATTCCATGTTTAAAGCACTTTCCAATGATAGGTCAGATCCTATGGTTTTGAGAAACTTATGGGCATGTTATCCAAGTGCCACCTTTTTAGTATTCAAAAAATAGGAATTGGGAGATTCCCACACACTAATATTGTGTTCAATGATATACAATACATTTCTTTAATAATTTTGTTAAAGGTAATGCAAGCAATGAAAAATTTCTCACAAATTTTGTGTAAAAGCTAGCAAGACCTAAGAAAGAGCGTAACTCATGCATATTTTTAGGAATCGGCCAATTCAAAATTACTTCTATCTTTTTAGGATCAACTTTAATACCATTAGATGAAACAATATGTCCTAAGTATTCAATTTGGGTTTGGAAAAATTCACTCTTTTTAGGGTTATCATATAATTGATTCTCTTTCAATAATTTGAAAACCAAAGATAAATATTCATAATGTTTGTTCTCATTCTTACTGAAAACCAATATGTCATCAAAGAAAACAATTACACAATGCTGATGCTTCAAAAATATGCAATTCATCATACGAGTGAATGTGGCTAGTGCATTAGTCAAACCAAAAGGCATAACAAGGAATTCATAATGACCAAATTGAGTTCTAAATGCAGTTTTGAAAATATTAGGTGTATCCAGTCGTACTTGATGATATCCAGATTTGAGATCTATCTTGCTAAATATTGTGGTCCCTTGTAGTTTATCCATGAGGTCGTCTACCCTAGGGATCGGATATCTATTCTTAACAGTGATCTTGTTTAGGGTATGATAATTAATGCACATCCTATAGGTATTATTTTTCTTCTTAACTAATAGAACAGGTGCACCAAAAGGAGAACTACTGGGCCTAATGAGTCCTCGGGTTAACAATTCTTCAACTTGGACTTGGATTTGTTTCTATTCAATTTGATTGTATCTATAAGGTGCTTTATATGGTGGTTGAGTTAAAAGGTGGATTTGTCTAAATGCATCCTTGATTGCCCCGTGGAAAAGAACAGTGCATAATGCACTTAGGTAACAATTTCCTAGTTGTGACTTGTGCATGATATAATCTTAGATGCTCTTTGAATGTTGTCCAAAATAGTCGCAATGCATGGGAAGGAATTTATGATCTTGTAAATTGCATGCGATGATAGTTCATTTTGAGATGGGTTAAGTGCTAAAGGACGAGTTAAATCATTAATAGACTCATGGCAATCGCTCATGCATGGGTGGTAAACCAGGTGGTAAGTCAACAGCAAAACAAACTTTAAATTGTAAAAGAAATTGTGCGTGCCTAGGATACATCTGATTTTTCTTAGCTTTAATTTCATTTACCCATACTAAGTATGATTTGCTACCTTTTCTTAATGCACGTTTAGCATGTGTGTGACTAAGCAAAGGAAAATTATCTAAAGTGTGTGTGCCATGTAATGTGATTTTTTTTCCATTAGAATGAGTCTTCAATATTGAATACATGGAATAATCTATATCGAGATTATATTTAAGATGCCAAGGCATTCCTAAAATAATGTCACTAGATTGCAAAGGCAGAACCAAGAAATTTTTACGCTCAACATAATCACCAATTTTAATTTCTAAATCATGAACTTCTTGTGTACCATTGTATCTAGTACTTAAGAATGTAGCCTTTATGTGATAATGAGTTGGAACAGTATGTAAATTCAATTCTTTGATCAATTTTGCAAAAATACAATCGTGTATGCTCCCATCATCATGTAAAACAATCTTTTCATGGCCATGCACAAAACATTTCATCGTTAATATTAAAGAATGAGGATTTGACATACCTAGTAAAGTATCTGAAGTAGTACCGATATCGTCATCGTCTTCCGTGAAGTTTGGCATTTCTTCATGGTCTTCATCTTTAGTCGCTCCCAAGTAGTTGATGTGAATAATTAGCTTTTTGGATTGGCAATTCACCGCTAGATGTCTAGGTTGGTGGCACTTGTAGCAGACTATAGGCTTAGCTTTGGAAACATTATTGGTAATGGTTGGGAGTTTAGGTATGTTGGGATTTGGTTGGAAAGATGGCTTAGGATTTGAATTTGTGTTTGATGGTAAAGCAGGGGGTCGTGCCCAGGATTTACAGAAAGAAGAAGGAATAAATCGATTTTAATTGAATCTTCGAAAGTTAGAATTGAATTGCTTTGTGCCAAAGTTACAGTTAGTTAGAAATTGTTGTGGTTGCTTCTCTTGTCCACAAATTTTGTCTTCAGCATCATGGACTAAAGAAATCGCATCCTCGAGAGTCATTGGCTTGAACATATTCACCTCCGCATAGAAGTGACCAAGCAGACCAGACATAAACTTGTGCTTGTGGATCGCCTCAAGTACATCTTCAAGCATTCGAAGTTGCAATAAGGTATTCCAAAAACGCTTAGTGTATTGTGAAATAGGCTCACGATCTCTTTGTTGCAAAATATCCCACTATTTGATTGCTTTTTCATGGAATTGAGGTGGAAGAAAATTCTGCAAAAATTTCTTTTGAAAATCCTCCCGAGTAGTAGGACAATCAATACTTTTGTAGACAACAGTCCACCATATCGATGCTTTGTCCACTAGATGGTTAGTGACACACTTGAGTTTATCTTCTTCGGCATATCGTTCTTCATGGAAATAATCATCAAATTGATTGATAAAAGCGAGAACATTTTTTTCGTCACGTAGCCCTTTAAAAGTACAAAATTTGAAATTTCTTTTACTTATATTAGCTTCTTTTATGATAGATTGTGCTTCGAGTGTCGCGTCGATCGTACGCCGTATAACATCTTTGGGTTGCGGTTCGTCTTAATCAAGAGTGGATCATTGAAGAGTAGCCAGTTGAACTTGCAAAGTTTGACGTGCTCTTTGTTCCTCTTGAAGCTGCATCATAATTAGGTTCAATTTTTGCTCCACCGTTGGTTCTGTAAATCACCTTCGGCCATAAAATCTTCCATATTTTGATTGGACATCCTACAAAATTTCAAACAATGTCACACACTCGAAATCTTATAAGCGAAATGAGTGTTGCTCAAGGTTGGGTTTACAAGGCTTGCTTCTTTTTTTTAAATATGGATTTTTGTGATCTTTCTTTTTACGCATACGAAAATTGATGAAGTCCTTGCAACAAATACTTCGTCCTTGTTGACTGCATATAGCAATTTGTTTGTTGAAAATTGGCTCTATCAGAGTGCGGGTACGAATAGGGGCTTGCTGGAGTTACAAAACTGGTTTAGGGTTGGTTCAGTGTGAACAACTACTATGGGAAAGATTGAAAATTGGAATTTCGAGTCTTAGTAAGCTTAAAAGCTTTAAGCTTTATAAAAAGCTTTATGATTTTTTTGGGATTTCATAAGATGGCGGCACGTTCTAGCTGATGTCGACGCCATTCAGTGCATACTGTCGTCGCTCCACGATGGAATTTGGCGAGTTTAAACTTTTTTTTATAAATCTTATCAAGATTTTAAACTTAAATTGACTTATCTTTCTTCTCTGCTAACTTTGAGAAAAAACGTGTTCATAAGGGAGCTTTGGAAGTGGTCCTCCGTTGTTAGAGAGTGGTCCTTTGTGATCCGACATCACAACAGGGCATGCTGGTATTGACGATTCATCGCGAGAATGATTGTAGAGCCCGTTCGTTCCAGGAGCTTTTCCTTCACGTGAGATGGTAAGCAATTGGAAGTCCTTGATCTCAACTTTGCACTGATACCAGTACTGTGCAAATCGGATGTTGGATGTGTACATAGTGAGCGTCGAAAGATCCCGAAGAACTAAGAACTCTACTTAAGCTCAAAAAGAAAGAAATAAGATTTGCAGGACATGAGGCAAAAAGACAAATTGGGTACAATCTCCCCCCATGCCTTGTGTGAGCGCTTCAGAAACAGAGAGCTGTCTGCAATCATTCTGGGAGAAAAATAGGGCCATAGTTAGCTAGATTCAGCCAAATCCGCTTCTAATAGATATGGAAACTCTTCCAAAACTGAAGTTGGCCTCCAAGAAGCTTCCTCAAGTGGTAAACCTTGCCACTTAATCAAGTATTCCATGATGGAACAAGAGTGAAGCTTCTTTTTCCTTTGTCCAATGATTTGCTCGGGTATGTATTGAATGATGCCTTCTTCATTTATCAGTGGTAGCTCCTCAACATAATCCAGTGATGATCCAATGAAGGGCTTCAATTGGCTCACATGGAAGACATTATGAATTTTCGTGGATGGTGGTAGTTCCAACTGATATGCCAAGTCTCCCACTCTTTTGATAATCCGATATGGCCCATAGAACCTGTGTGCCAACTTATTGCTAGATCCATCCTTAAGGGTGGCATATCTGGACTTGGGCACCTTCAAGAGTACCAAATCCCCTTCTTGGAATTCAACATCCCTTCTTTTGTCATCAGCATAAAGCTTCATTTGATCCTAAGCTTTCTTCAAGTTGAATTTGCACTGCTAAAGTAAGGCCTGCATTTTATCCAATTCCTCCTTGCTTTGTGGGTTTATTTTATCATTGAAGATAACCATGGGGAGGGGTACCTTATATCCATACAATAGCTCGAATGGTGAAACTCCAATGCTAGAGTGTATAGAGTTGTTATAGGCAAACTCAGTCAGATGCAACCACGAATCCCAAGTGTTTTGCACATCATAACAGAAATGGCTCAAGTAAGTTTCCAACCACTTGTTAACCCTCTCTGTTTGGCCATCAATTTGTGGATGATAAGCAATGGAAGGAGCTAACTGAGTGCCATGTGGATGATAAACAATGACCTGTGGTAAGCCATGTAATTTGAAAACATGTTCCATGAATTGGCTAGCTACTTGAGAAGCACTATATTGAATCTTTGTAGAAATGAAATGGGATGCCTTGTGAGTCTGTCCACAACTACATAGATGTTGTTCCACCCCTTCTTGGTCACCGGTAAGCCAGTTATGAAGTCCATAGTGATATGTGTCCATTTGCCTTCAGGCATAGACAATGGTTGTAGTAAACCAGCTAGTTTTAAGGTGATGTCTTTGTTTTGCTGACATGACACGTAGCCCAAAACAAAATCTTTTACATCCTTCCATAGGCCCTTCCAATGGAAGCTTTTAGCAATTTTGTCATAAGTTTTAAAAATGCCCAAGTGACCAGCTGTAGGTGAAGAATGCATCTCTTACATGACCTTTTTCTTGAATGGGGAAGTGTATGGGATGGCAATCCTGCCCTAAAACCATAAGAGACCGTTCTTAACCTTATATGGAGAATTCTCTTCTACATGCCCCTGCTGTAATTTCTGGAAAATGTGGCTGAAATCAGTATCTAACAAATAGGCCTCCTGAAGCTCTTCTATCGAATCACTATGAAGTTCCGTAATGGCTGAAACTTTACAAGCCCACATTCTTGATAATGAATCAGCAACTACATTGTCTTTTCCCTATGTATGTGTAATGTCAAAGTCATAGTTCTGCAATGTAGCTACCCATCTGCGTTGTTTGGGGGTAAGATTAGATTGGGAGAGGAAGTATTTGAGGACCCTATGGTCGCTCTTGACCCTAAATTTGCTGCCATACAAGTAGTGGTGCCGTTTCTTAATGGCATGAAGGATGGCCAGCATTTCTTGGTCATATACGTTCATGGTCATCTCATTTTCAGCAAGTTTGCGGCTCTCAAATGCTATAACCCCATGCTCTTGTAACAATACAGCCCCTATGCCTCTGCGGCTGGCATCACACTGAATGGTGAATTCTTTCGAAAAATCTGGGCAAACCAAGATGGGTGCCGAGGTAAGCAATTCTTTGAGTTGATTAAAGCTCTTACCAGCTATGACATCCTAGGAGAAGGCCTCTTTCTTAAGTCTATCCATCAGGGGAGCTGCAATATGGCATAATGCCTAATGAATTTGCGATAGAATGATGAGAGACCAAGAAATCCTCTAAGTGAAGTGGTATTTGCAAGTGTGGGCCAGTCTTTAAAACATTGCACTTTCTTAGGATCAGCCCTAATTCCATCCTCACTAACTATGTGCCCCAAGTATTCCACCTCCGTCTGCATGAAAGACCATTTTGTTTCCTTGGCAAAGAGCCTGTGCTGCCTCAATACATCAAACACCTGCCTCATGTGCCAAAGGTGATCCTTCAGTGATCTACTATAGATGAGGATGCCATCAAAGAAGACCAACACAAATTTGAAAAGAAAGGGCTGAAGTATTTTTTTTATTAAGCTCTGAAAGGTGGCCAGTGCATTAGTTAACCCAAAATGCATGACCAAGAAATGGTAAAGCCCCCTAACAGTCCGAAATGTTGTTTTGACTTCATCCCTTGCCCTCATGCGGATCTGGTGATAGCCTAACCTCAAATATATCTTTGTAAAGTACTTAGCCCCCTTGAGCTCATCCAGCAAGTCATCTATGCGTGGAATAGGGTACCTGTTCTTCACGGTGATCTTATTAAGATCCCTGTAATCTATACACATCTTGAAAGATCCATCCTTCTTTTTGACCAATAACACAGGGGAAGCATACGGTGAAGAACTGGGCTCAATGAATCCCATGTCCAGTAATTCTTTGACTTATCTGGCAACTTCTTCTCTTTTGCACCTAGACAATCTGTAAGGCGGCTTGTTCACAGGCTTTGAATGTGGCTCCAAATCTATGGGATGATCAACCGCCCTATTAGGGGGTAGTGCTGTGGGCACTTGGAAGAGGTCCTTGTACTCTTCTAAAAGAGTTTTCAATGATGAATTCTTTATTGTTTTAGTGGACTGATCTGAATTTTCTTTATTCAATTGCAATACAAAGATTTGGGACTGTTTCTTGAACTCCTTCTTGAGTTGTTTGCTGGTAATGAGCTGAAATTCACTATCATTTTGAATTCCCTGCAAGTGAATGAGCTGTCCCGCACTGACAAACTCCATATATAGCAAGGAAAATTCCATGGTTATAGTGCCCAAAGTTTTCAGCCAATCACAACCCAAGACAATGTCTATAGGCCCCATTTCTAATGCAATTAAATCCAATTGCTATCCAAAATTTTCAGCAAACTGAATATGAACAGTAGGGCATACTTGTGTGCTAATTTCTTCATCCCCATTGGCAACTTGCACCTTTAATGGTTGCTGTAAATCAATGGGAAAACACTTCAGCCTGTCCATGACTGCTCTGTTAATGAAACTATGAGTGCTACCACTATCCACGAGTATAAACACATCCTTCCCATGAATTTGGCCCTTAATATGCAATGTATTAGGGCTTCTAGATCCTGTCCAAGCATCCATTGATATGGTATAAGCAGTGGCAGCATGTGTTTCAGCATGTGGTTCAATCTTTCTACCCAGATTCAGTGATAAATGGCCACTAGGGTCAAAAGGAAACGAATCAGTAGGGTCAAAGAATTCTTCTTGAACAAACTCTTCATCAGCATCATCTGTTTCAGCAGTCATCATGAAAGCATGTGTATCTTCAGGGTCCTCCTCTGAGTCCTCAAATACCAACATGCTGTAAACCCGTGCCTTAGTATTTCTAAAAGCACATTTTGAAGCATGATCAGCTGTATACTTCTCAGCACACTTAAAACAAAGCCCCTTTTCTTTTCTTTCTTTATACAAATCCATGGGAATGGATCTTGGAATACCAAAGGCTGAAGCATTTTTATTTATGTTGTCCCCTTGCCTATTATCCATTCTTGGGCTATTTGCTATCCTTAAATTGCCTTGTGGTCTTGAAGCATAAAAAGTAGGGTATGTGGGAATTTTTGGAGTGCTGAATGACATGTTACCACCACCATAACTAGTCCCAAACTGCCTTGGCCTTACAGCACCTCTTTGATGTCCAGAATATGACTGCATGTGTCCTCTTTGCTGCCCAAACACTGGCTGAGATGCCCCTCTTTGCTGTCCATACTGAAATGAAGCATCCCAAGATACTTGCAAGAGTACCTTTCAGTCAATTCAATAGCTTTGAATAAATCCGATGGGTCTTGAGTTGAAACATCAGCCGAGAGTTGGGGATCCAGCCCATACACATACTTGTGTAACTTGGCATCATCACTAATCGACTCAACATACATGGTAAGGTTGAGGAACTGATTTGTATATTCTCTAACAGTAAGAGCACGCTGTTCAAGGCCATACCATCGGCGAGCAAGCTTTTCTTTCTCCACCGGTGAGACAAATACTTGCACCATGAGTGCCTTGAATGCTTTCCATGAGTTTACTTGCTAATTTTCTCTGGGAAATGGCCAACAAATGGGTAAGATTTGAAGAGGTGGACCAAAGTTTGGCCAAGTGGTCATGACCTTTTGGGGGGGGGGGGGGGGGGGGGGGTTGTAGCATTTTAATGTAGCATAAATTGTGGGCAAGAAGAGATGAGGAAAAAGCATGGGAAAGAAGTGTCTGTTTGACGCCCGAAATTTGCACCATGGATGGATGAGAGGGTGATGGTTGGCTCAAGCAACCTACCCAATTGATCATGGGGGTCAACTACTCCCTCCCTGCTGACTCTATCGCCACCTCTCGCTCCTCAAATGGTGGCCTAAATGGAGATCTCTGATTTTAGTCTTTCTCTCTCCTCCCTGTCTCTCCCTTAAGGGATTGTTCTTATGTGGAAGAAGACAATGAAGAATGCTGGAGAAAAGCTTGTCTGGATGAGACCGGATTGCTTCCGTATGGATGAAGACATGAAGAGTGCTGTTCTTGAAGATGTTGAGCATTAAATGCATACTGGAAATCAATCCCGTAATCAAGACCAAGAAACCGAGACCTGAAAATAAGCAGTAATGCTATTTTTATGAAGAAAATTTATCTTTTTATGCTATTTGCTTTATGAAATCTTCTTCATATGGGATGAAAGTTCATTATAATATTGTTTGCTATGAGTTTCAACTATTTGCAACCTGAGAATCAGAAAATATAAGGCTACATGGCCAGAATTAGTGTTAAAATACATGAAAACACGTGTTTTAAGGGTAAAATTGGGTTTTTTGCTATATAAATGAGAAATATGATATGTCACACCAACTAAATCTGAGTTTTTGCCGTCAATGAACCTAAGGGACATAGCCCACAATCAACTTTCATTTTCAATCATTATTTATTAAAGAAAGATAGAGAAAAATGCCCAAAAATGGGTTTTAAAATTAGGAAAAAAGAAAATGGACTGAGAAAAATTAAGAAAAATTATATCTATGTTTGTGCAATGTATAACACTGGCAAAGCACAAGGTTGGCCTTGGTTTGTCCCCGTTTCTATGTTTTGTGCGTACTTATTATTCTTTTAATAGGGAGAAATGCATAGAAACCCTATTTAACTGATCAATGATGCAAAATGCTAAGAGTTGGATGAAAAGGGACTGAAACATTGAAAGATAAGAAAAGATTTGATTTATGCATTACACTTGGCATATAGGAAACAGTTCGAATAAAGAGGATGGTAGCATGAGCATATGGCTCGGTGCCTTCTTTCAACGCAGTATGCACTAGTAAAATTCATGGAAAGAATGCTTTATGCACTATGCACGATGATGATTTTTCTTTTGTCTGAGCACATAACCATACACGATTCGCATTAGGCATAATAATTAAAAGGTATCAGAAAAACCTCCTGGATGCATGGCACCTGTCTTCCTTAGGTTGTGACCAACGATGAGCATGAGAGGATGTCCCAAGCTGTAGGTTAGTCGTTGGGTCCTAAAGGGAAATTGTAGTGAGGAATGGTACATCCTGGAACGTAAAATATTGGTACCTTGAGAGGAGTTTTTGCTCGTTTGTGTTATATGTCTAGCAGTGCATCAAAGAGCCAATCCCTGAAATGTAGAAGAGCTGCAGTAGGGCTCCAACTATTAGTCGGTGGAGTGCCTCCTATGTGTGTATGACGAGGCGTTATGCCTATGTACTTTGGGTACTCCCTTGGAGGAGTTTTAGGGAAACGTTGGACTATAAACTATAAACACAGGAATTAAGCTTTAGGGCAGTTTGTCCTTCAGCATTAAATTGACGCTCCTGGTCCGCGAGGCCGTGAGGGTGTTTGTGTGTCATAAGCATGAGGTCCGGCTAGTGGCATAGCCAGTGCCGGCCCATTTCAGGTCCCATCAGTGGTGCGTCTATCGGGAACCACCTATAAGTGGTGGTTTTCGGACCTAGGGTTTCTAGGGACCAAAAGAAAGTTGGTTTATGTCCTCTAACAAGGACCGTCAATCCAAAATTCAAAGAGCAGAATGTGCTGAGAGGGCTAGGTGGCGGTTAGAGATCGTAAGCCATTATTCTCCTCAAAGGAGTAGCCCCGTACGTATAAGAAGCAGTGGTCTTAGTCACCCAACTGCTCCACATATTCTGTTAGGTGTAGGAGGAAGCGTAAGTTCTTCCTCTCCTCCACCAAGTCTACCCACTTCAAGTGGGGGTGTCAATCCGTCAGTTCAAGCTCCTACTGCTAATCCGATTGTCACCATGGCATAGCCTATTGCAATTCCTATAGGGACGCCGGATTTACCAGCTCTAGGAGTTCCCTTGCCCATTTTCAATGGGTTAGCGGAAGAGGATGCAGAATTTCACATTTGTGAATTTCAAAGATTGATGTTCAATTATCGTATCCAAGATGAGGGAAATCTCATGATGTTCTTCAATATGACATTAAAAGGAAGGGCTGCGGTATGGTATCACATCATAGAGTCTGGAACCATAACCACCATTGATCAATTCTATGTAGCTTTCCGAGCGGAATATGCCCCTGAAAGAGGTGGCCAATATTGGTTGCAGGTCTTGAATGTAACGCGCCAAGATCCTCACGAGAATGTGAAAGCATATGCCAAGAAGTTGAAGGAAGTATTTCATAAGTTGCAAACTTACATTCCCATTCCACCAGCTGCCCAATTGCAATATTTTTTGCTTGGGTTGGATTTTAATATCCAAGTACAATTGAGCAGTGTGGCCTTGGTAGACATAGACACCGCTATTACGCGGGAAGAGGGAGTAGAAGCATGATTACAAATGGCCTATTCCTCTTGAATGAATGTTAATGGGGGTTTAGTACCTGGCGGCAATCCATCATTGATGAATGGAAGTCAAGGGATGCCTATGACTAACCCTAATGGGAGAGGGAGTGTGGTTTTGAATGTACCTTTACTACCGGCTCCTCCCAGTGTGACTATGCCTATGGCAAGTCAGTTGGCTCCATCAAATGTTGGAGGCCAAGTTTCAAATTCTAACGTTGTTCCTGTGGGTCAACAGCCAATGCCAAATCACATTATTAGGCCAATGGAACGACGGGTCGACGATCGAGGCTATGAGTCAAGTGCATCTAATGTCCTTGGCGAAGTTAAGGACATGATGAAGCATTATACCGACATGATTTCCAAACAATATCGACAAATATCTGTCGACGTTAATTTCTTGAAGAAGCAGCAAAATTTGATAGGGAATCGATGCCCTGAAGAGGGTGGACCCTCTAGATTCAGTTGTAAGTGGTGTGGTGGACATCACTTTCCCAGATTCTGTCCAAATGTGACATGTGACATTTGTGGGAAGTCAGGCCACTTGGCTGCTACCTGTTGGAGTAAGATTAGTTCTCTCCAACAAGGGAGTAAACAGCCAGGCCCAGTGAATCATAGAGCGCAAGGAAATAACTTGCAACAGAATGATGCACCAAGACAAATATTGCAGAGGGGAAAAACAACTATGGAAGAGTTGCCACAAGGCAACGGAGTCAGCCTTATTGAGACTGTACGGGTCAATGATGCTGAAACGTCTAACTTAAGAGCCATGACAAGAGGCCAAAAGGCTAAAGAGGTTGATAAAGATAATGCAAAACCGGTTGAGACAAACCCTAAACAAGGGGGTAAGGGGACACAAGTCCAGAGTCCTAGCATAGAAGGGGGACCGCTAAAGCCGGTTGACAAGAAAGGCGATCCTAAAAAAGATGAGGAAGCGCCAAGAAAGAAGCACCAAAACCAGTCCAAAGACCAAAAGAGAGGATGGTTTGGCTAGAAAAGAGGGCTTTGGCTACCTATCATGATTTTGATTTAGCAAGTTCTCTTTGCGAAGTCAAACCAGACGTAAATCTTCTACAGTTAATCAAATTATCTCCAGGAGTACGCAAGGAATTTAAAAGATACTGCGTATTGGGTATTTTGTAGAACCTTTGGGCATAGCACGAGTAGGGGAAGATTGGTTTGATCATGCTGAAAAGAACTGTCCTAGGGTTCTAGCTTATGTGGATGGAATATTAGTGGAACATGCCATTGTAGACACTGGATCCTCCGTCAATATCATGAGTTCAGAATTGATGGAGAGGTTGGGTCTAGGCATCCAGAGAGACAGCTCCACCCTTCTGAGAATGGCTGATGATAGTCTAAGACAACCAGAAGGTTGCGTTACTAAGGTCCATGTTACAGTTGCAAGTGTAGAATGCTTATTGGACTTTAGGGTGATAAGATTTGCAAGATGTCCTAGCTATCAAGTCTTGCTAGGTAGGCCTTGGATCTTACGAACAGACTGTCAAGTCGATATACCCGTTGGTAGAGTGGTTCTAGGTCGAGGTGCTAATCGAGTAATAGTCTATGCTTATCCTAAGTCTCCTCAAAGTGAGAGAGCTCCTTTATCTTCTACTGAATTAGAGACAGTTGACGATCCATCTGGTAGTGAGACATCATCTAGTGATGAATCTAAAGAGGGGTCCACTACAGAGGATATTTATCAGATAACTCTAAATGATCCGATAGAGCCTCAAGATAGGATAAGAGACGCGGATGTGATTGAGTTGAACCTTGGCACGCTGAATGATTCGCGGCCAATTAAATTAGGTTCCATGCTTAGTTCAGCAAAAAGGGAGGACTATGTGTCCTTGATTCAAGAATTCCACGATATCTTTGCTTGGAGTTATGATGAGCTGAGAGGTATTCCTCCTATCCTGGTTGTTCATACTATTCCTGTAAAAGAAGGCAGTCATCCTGTGCGTCAAAAAGTAAGGCGTATGCCTTTTGAACTGAGGGACGGGTTGTTTGAGGAGTTACAGAAGTTACGAAAAGCTGGTTTAATCTTCCCTATACAACATACAGAATAGTGTTCACCAGTTGTTATCAGGAAAAAAGAGAATAAAAATAACCAGATCCAATTATGTGTAGATTTTAGAGAGCTGGATAAGCAGACGGTTAAAGATTACTACCCGTTGCCGTTTATTGACCAGATTTTGGATCAATTAGTGGGTAGGGAAATATATTCATTCATGGATTGCTTTGCAGGATACAACCAGATGGCAATTGCAGAAGAGGACAAGTTGAAAACAACTTTTATTACTGTCTTTGGTACTTTTGCGTACCATGTGATGGCCTTTGGTTTATGCAATGCACCTGGATCATGGCAACGAAAAGCAGACAAGACCTTTGGTGACATCTCCCCAGATGAGTTGAAAGTGTTCATTGATGACCTGGGGGCAGCCACTGTAAGGGAAAGGATGTTGGTTATTTTAAAAAAGTGCTTTGAGCATTTCAGACAATTTTGTATCGCTCTTAACCCACGTAAGTGTGTTTTTGGAGTGCCTTATGGGCTATTGTTAGGTCATGTGGTCAGTTCAGTAGGGATAGCAACTAACCCTGAAAAGATCAAGGTTATAGTCGCTATGAGTCCACCACGCACTCCGAAAGAGGTGCATAGCTTTCTGTCATCGATAGGGTACTATCGGAGGTTTATCAATGCCTTGGCCGAAAGAACGTTGCCATTAACGAACTTATTATCCTTTAGCTGTCTATTTGAATGGAGTGACCCTTGTAAGGTAGCTTTTGAGGATGTGAAACAGGAGCTAGTAAAAGAACCTGTTCTAAAAGCACCTAAAAGAGGCGAGGTGTTATACATATTTTTAACAGCCACCATGCATAGTATAAGCTGCTATTTAGCCCAAATCTGAGAGGAAAAGTGGTATCATCCGATAGCTTTTGCTAGTCGAAAATTGGACATTTCAGAGATCAATTATACCTACATGGAGAAGTTGTGTCTTGCGATGGTCTTTGGGACGAAGAAATTCAGGCACTACATCCTCTATGAAAGGTAGTGTTCTATACAAAGGCGGAAGGGCTTAGATTGCTTATGAACAAGTTACAGCCACCTGATCGTTTGGCAAAGTGGCTAATCACTTTGCAGGAGCTCGATTATGAGATTAAGAGTAAGCCACCGAGGTTGCAGGGTATTGTGGAATGCCTTGTGGATTTCGGGGAGCTGAAAGAGACTTTGCCTGAAGGAAGTGATATTGAGGAAATGTTTAAAATTGATATAGCTTCTATCCCGTCTTGGTATGCTGCTATTACGCATTATCTATCAATAGGAGAGACGGGAGCTAGTTTGTCAAAGTCTGAAAAGAGGAAAATCAAACAACAGGCATTGAAGTTTTCCTTGATCGCAAGGACACTATATCGGCAAGGTGTTGATGATATCTATCGCCGATGTGTGATGATTGACGAGGTTCCTTTTATCTTGGAGGAGTGTCATGACTCTACATGTGGAGGGCACTTCGCAGGACGGGTAACGACGCAGAAGCTTTATGAGCTAGATATTGGTGGCCGTTCATCTTCCAATATTCTTTTGAGTATGTAAAGAAATGTGATACTTGTCAAAGACATGACAGTAGAGAGAATAGGAAACTCCCACTTATGCCTATCATGGCTATCCTTCCATTTGAGAAGTGGGGCATTGATTTTGTGGGTCCTATTACCCCGTTGTCTACTACCCAGAAGAGGTACATTATAGTAGCCACTGATTATTTCACAAAATGGTCAGAAGCGCAGGCGACGAGGTAGGACAATGCCAAAGAAATTGCAAGTTTCCTTTTAGAGCAGATTATCTGCCGCTTTGGTCCCCCGAAGGAAATAGTGTCGGACCGTGGAACACATTTTTTAAACAAAGTGATCAAAAGCTTGACTGAGGCTTGGCAAATCAAGCACAATAAAACGACTCCTTATAATCCGCAAGTAAATGGGCAGTTGGAAAGTACCAATAAGCAGCTTGTGGGTATCTTGTCTAAGATAGTCTCTGAGAAGAAACGAGACTGGGACAGGAAGTTGTATGTGGCAGTATGGGCATATAATACCACGTTCAAGCGAGCTACCGGCCATACTCCATTTAAATTGGTTTATGGGGAAGAGTGTATGTTACCCCTTGAAATTGAATTGTCAACCATAAGGTTTGCAATTAACCACTCTTTAGAAGATGAGGATTCCCTTTTTGAACGTTTCACGACTATAGCCCACCTGGATGAATTGAAATTGCAGAGCTTATTACACCAGGAGGTAGCCAAGCGTCGGATGAAGCAGTTGCATGACCTTAGGGCGAAGAAATATGCCTTTAAAAAATGGCAATTAGTTCTATATTATGATGTGCATAGGGAGCTATTTCCAGGGAAGTTGGAACCTAAATGGGATGGGCCCTACAAGATTGTTAGGTTGGGGAAAAATAGGTCTACGGCCCTATTAGCTGATCTACAGGGAGTAGAGTTTAAAAATAATGTTAATCTTAATAAGACTAAACCTTATTATTTCTAAGTATGTTAATACAACGGAAATGCATTGCAGGTCCATACTGGGAATGATTTGAGACCTGCAAAAGAGCTTAAAATCCGGTTGATGGGGCGGTTAATCCCTTATTTGGAGCACCCATATCTGGAGCAGAGATACCATCAAGGGAAACTCATCTGGTGGAGCAAAGGATACAAAGTGATTGAGCAAGAAGATGGAACCTTTGTGTGGGAGATCAAAGTCTTCTGCCCCATCACTGCTTACGACTGTTGACAAGTATCCCTATTGAGTTCAATGAAGGAGGTGGGATGGAGCCGTCAGTTCATTCTCTCAACATGCTAAACTTTGATTACCATAATTACGAATAGAGGAGTTCATGATGGCCGGCTGTGTAAACTCATTGTGGACGTACACATTATATTTTGACAGAGCGTCCAGGGGCCCTAATAAAAAAGGGAGCGTTGGAGTAGTAATCCGAGATCCCCGACGTAGAGTTACGATGAAGTTAGCTGCTTATCTTCGGGTAGGATTCACTAACAATATGGCAGAGTATAAAGCCTTGATTATGGGACTGCATATTGCCAAGCAAGGTGGTATTCGTCGGTTGTTGGTAAAAGGGGATTCCCAGTTGATCTTGAATCAACTAGATGGGACATACACAGTGCGGAATCCCATTCTTTGTATGTATTATCGAACTGCTATGACCCTACTTGAGGAGTTTGAGAGAGTGTCTTTTCAGTTGATTTCACGTTACTGGAATCAGTTTGCAAATTCATTGGCAAATCTTGCTTATGAAGAAGACATTTTCTTTAATTGTGGTCTTAGTTTGGATATTGTGATCAATGATGAAACAGGACCCAGTCGCTTGTGGGGAATGTTATCAAAGCATGCAATATATGGCAAACAATGGGTGATGCAAAGAGTAGCCTAGACCAATCTACCGTTATTATCCTGGACCCATAGGCTGATTAGACAACATGTTATGCGTACGCCTCTTCCTATATATGCAGGAGGGATGGGTCACAACCTTATGCATTTAGTTTAGGGCTGCGAGCCCTGTGTTTTCCTCCTTGGGAAGGAGCTTATTATTGTATATCTGTACTACTCCAGGGAAGGATATGTAGGTGCTATTCTGTTTGATCTCATTAGGCCAAGAGGGCCGATTAAGTTTTGTAGTGAAGTGCTTTATTTCATTAGGCCAAGAGGGCCAATTGTCTGTTTAGTGCAGGTGCGGTTAATGGTTTCTTGTTTTAGCTCTGTGCTAAACAGGTTCGACAGAAGAGCTTAGAAGGAGCCTTTGTTGCGCGGAAGCTTCTCGTGGCCCTATCCAGGTAATATCTCTCCTTTATGAGTACTATGGTTTTTATGCTATATGTGTTTGTGTACTTGTTAGAGGGGATTTTTTTTCCTTGTTGGGGACCGGCGTTCAAGGCATGAAGTCCCAGGTTTAGGTTAAGTATGTTTGAGGGAGGTCTAAGTAGTCGTTGCCTCCTGTAAAGACATTGACCGACACCAAAAGACCTGTTTTAGACGGAAGTCGTAGTGACCTTGTTCTACTAGCCTGCTAGGCGGCCGTTCTAGGAGTTCTTGTTAGTTGTGGGGCAATTAGAGAAGCATGTAGAGGGAAAATGATGATGATAAAGAGGAAAAGAAACCCTGAATATCCCAAAAGAAAATAACGATATACAATGGTGTGTAAAAAGGGTTTCTAACCCCCTATAAAAATAGAAAAGAAAAGAAAGAAAAATTTATAAGTAGTTGATCATCGCCTTGAGAAGGCTTGGTAGGTTCTTGGGTACCGAGACAGGTCCTAAGGCCGATGCCTTGTCTTCCTAGGGGTGGCTTCTTGCTAGAAAAGATGAAAGTAAGGAAGGCTAGAGTGAAAATAAAAGTGAGCGTTAGAAAAGGATTAAGTGTCGCCTAGCGAGGGCTTGGTAGGTTCTTGGGTACCGAGACAGGTCCTGAGGCCGATGCCTTGTTCTCCTTGGGTCACTACGCTCAGTTCCCTCCTTTTTACATGCCCGAGTATGGAAAATAAAAACCCTAAAAGAATAAATGTGCTAAAAGAAAATACTTCTTGATCAGGCTAGGAGTCCTCGCCTAGTAGGAGCTCCTGGTTATGTTGTCCTTAGTTAGGTAGGTAGTTCAGACCACCACTTAGGGCAACCTCTTTGATAGTTCTTTTTAGTTTGGACGTGTTGGAGCAGTCGGTTAGTGACTAGCTTCGGATCTTTTATCAGATTATGCAAGGCCTACTCCTTGTGGATGTCATGCCTTAGTTTTGTCAGGGGGTAGGGTGAGCATTGTGCTGTGTTTACTATGTATCTATTTTGTATCAGCTTGATGCTTCCTTTGGTTGTTTTGTGCAGATCTACTGTGGGATTCGACAGCAAGCTGAGTCACCCTATCCCGTGGTTGCCAATGAGAGCGGAGTTTTGATGCCGAGAAGTGCTTAAAAATAGCTAAAAATTACGAATATCAAGGAAAAAATATTCAACATCAAAGGCGGCGGCTCCGGCTAGGACGATTTTAAGCGTCAAGTGCTTTAAAGGCGCCCGAGCGACACTTGTTGATTTTTGATAATTTTTCAGACTGTCGTGCGGGTTGTCAAGAGTTGCTGGCCAATGCGGGATGTCAAGCCGGACTCGTAGAAATTTACAGCACTCGATTTGGACACTGAATGGGGAAATTGCCAACAAATGGGCAAGATTTGAAGAGGTTGACCAAAGTTTGGCCAAGTGGTCATGACCTTGGGGGGGGCGGGGGGGGGGGGGGGGGGGGGGGGGGGGGGGGGGGGATGTAGCATTTTAATGTAGCATGAATTGTGGGCAAGAAGAGATGAGGAAAAAACGTGGGAAAGAAGCGTATGTTTGACGCCCGATATTTGCGCCATGGATGGATGAGAGGGTGATGGTTCGCTGCAAGCAACCTACCCAATTGATCATGGGGGCCAACTACCCCTTCCCTACTGACTCTATCGCCACCTCTCGCTCCTCAAATGGTGGCCTGAATGGAGATCTCTGATTTTAGTCTTTCTCTCTCCTCCCTGTCTCTCCCTTAAGGGGTTGTTCTTATATGGAAGAAGACAATGAAGAATGGTGGAGGAAAGCTTGTCCGGATGAGATCGGATTGCTTCCGGATGGATGAAGACATAAAGAGTGCTGTTCTTAAAGATGCTAAGCATTAAATGCATATTGAAAATCAGTCCCGTAATCAATACCAAGAAACCGAGACTTGAAAATAAGCGGTAATGCTATTTTTATGAAGAAAAATGATCTTTTTATGCTATTTGCTTTATGAAATCTTCTTCATATGGGATGAAAGTTCATTATAATATTGTTTGCTATGAGTTTCAACTATTTGCAACCTGAGAATCAGAAAATATAAGGCTACATGGCTAGAATTAGTGTTAAAATACATAAAAACACACGTTTTAAGGGTAAATTTGGGTTTTTTGCTATATAAATGAGAAATATGATATGTCACACCAACTAAATCTGAGTTTTTGCTGTCAATGAACCTAAGGGCCATAGCCCACAATCAAATTTTATTTTCAATCATTATTCATTAAAGAAAAATAGAGAAAAATGCCCAAAATTGAGAAAAATGGGTTTTAAAATTAGGAAAAAATAGAAAATGGACTAAGTAAAATTAGGGAAAATTATATCTATGTTTTTGCAATGTATAATAATGGAAAAGCATGAGGTTGGCCTCAGTTTATCCCCTTTCTATGTTTTGTGTGTATTTATTGTTCTTTTAATAGGGAGAAATGCATAGAAACCCTATTTAATCGATCAATGATGCAAAATGCTAAGAGTTGGATGAAAAGGGACTGAAACATTGAAAGATAAGAAAATATTTGATTTATGCATTACACTTGGCATATAGAAAATAGTCCGAATAAAGAGGATGGTAGCATGAGCATATGGCTCGGTGCCTCCTTTCAACGCAGTATGCGCTAGTAAAATTCATGGAAAGAATGCTTTATGCACTATGCACGATGCTGATTTTTCTTTTATCTGAGTACATAGCCATACACGATTCGCATTAGGCATAATAATTAAAATGTATCAGAAAAACCTCCTGGATGCATGGCACATGTCTTCCTTAGGTTGTGACAACAATGAGCGTGAGAGGACGTCCCAAGTTGTAGGTTAGTCGTTGGGTCCTAAAGGGAAATTGTAGTGAGGAATGGTACATCCTGGAACGTAAAATATTGGTACCTTGAGAGGAGTTTGTGCTCTAGCAGCGCATCAAAGGGCCAATCCCTGAGATGTAGGAGAGTTGTAGTGGGGCTCCGACTATTAGTCGGTGGAGTGCCTCCTATGTGTGTATGACGAGGCGTTATGCCTATGTACTTTGGGTTCTCCCTTGGAGGAGTTTTAGGGACAGAAATTAAGCTTTAGGGCAGTTTGTCCTTCAGCATTAGATTGACGCTCCTGGTCCGCGAGGCCGTGAGGGTGTTTGTGTGTCATGAGCATGAGATCCTGCTAGTGCCATAGCCAGTGCCGGCCCATTTCAGGTCCCATCAACCTCCACCATGTATGTGTAAATCCTTCCAAGTGGATCGTTGCAAAATGGATCTTTTGGTCATCATTACGGGGTAGGATGTCAAAATAGTTCTCAAGCTTGGAGAACCACTCTTCAAGTTCAGCTGGGGATGACGATTGACCATTGAATTTTGAGAAGACAATCTTGTCTCTCAGCTCTCTTTCATGATTAGGTGGCTGTCCCACATATCCAAACTGAGGCTGATCCATTTGGCTACCTAAAAATGAACCATTGTTAGAGAAATTTCTACCAAAAGATGGCTGAGCTCGTATGGATGGCATGGGGCCTTGTGATGAATGAAAATGTTCCCTCATTGCATTGTTCATGGGCTCCTCCTGTCTATGTGAAGGCTCTCCCTGTTCAAAAGTGCTATTAGGAATGCCCATTCTCCCCAAAATGCCTTGATTGGTGGAGCTGTCACTCGTTCAGCATGCATACCCGATCTATCTAAATGTTCCTTCCCTTTCATTTGAAATTCCATCCACTTAGTAATCTGGGCAGCAAGGGTGTCCATAGTGGTCTTCATTTGACCAATGCTTTCTATCAATTCTCTATGTCTCTCAGCATGCCTTGTCTCATGCGAACTGAGGGTATTAGTGAGTGCACTGAGGCTGTCCATGCCATGATAATAATCTTCATCTTCCACCTCAGGGTTAGTTTCAGTCCTCGGGGTGCGTGCATCCCTTATCTGTTGTTGCTACAGGTCATCATTTACCTTAGTTTTTCCCTTATTCCCTGCCATTGTTAGGTGCAGTCCCGCTAGACCACCTATCACTGTTTTGGTTGTAACTTGAGCTAGGAAACTCCGATTGACCTACTTTTTTGTTCAAACTGGAGCCAAGGATGCCCTCTTCAAATTGAGCATAACCATGCACTCCCAGATTTTATAGAAAAAATTTTGTAATAGGAAAAGTACTGTTGTACTATGCAGTCCAACAGCCTGTCTACACTTGTAGGAGACCTGTTTTGACTTGTAAGTATTTTATGGAGTCCCAATAGAGTTCCAAAACAGATCCAAGCCCTTAATAGGACCTGTGGGCACTCTACAAGACCTGCACCTCAGTTCTTGAGAGTAGGTTTACCCCTGTAAAAACTACTTACAGCACCCTGTGAGCGTTAAGAAAAAGGGTTACAATGGATTATCTTGTCAATGCATGACTGAGGGGTCATCCCATGTGGCATAATGCATTGCCTAATCATCCAATTTCACTGTTTGTAGCCTTATTCTAGAACTGAGCATGTCATAAGCATCTCTTAGCACCATTTTCCATGCATAGCCATCTCTCATACATCCAAAGCATTGCATTCACTACCATTGACTACATATGTATTCCCATGTCTGCAAATACATCCTTAATAGAATTTCCATACATTTGCAGCTGGTAATACTTCCATACATCAGTGCCAAGTCAATATCTCAGTTCTTCAAGTGAGTACATGCACCTGCAAGAAACTTGGGCTCCGGATCACCGGGAGGTGGGCAAAGTTCCCCCCGGGTCGGGTTGTGCACCCCTTCAGGGTCTTTAGTGGCAAGGGGGAGTCACCCCTCTTTTGTCTTGCCACCTCGCCTCTGGCATTGGGATTTTTTCTCACCCGAAGTATACATGGCAGACATTTATTATTTAAGTAATCAACATGCTATGCAGGGTGGGTTGGAAATAATTCTTTTCATGAGGTGCATGGAACTGAATTGGGAATAAGAAGAGGGCTTACCAAACAGTGACTCACTACTAACTCACCTCATTTACAATGGATTTCAGGGATTAATATTTGCTCAAGCAATCATCACAAGTCAAGAGGTTAGGGTGAGGCAATCATTGAATAGTAATAAGAATTTCCAGCACGGAATGGATCATCTTAAATGCAAGGAAGCCTAAGAGAATGACTGAAATTAAATTGACAGCATGTGGGCATTGAGATCTGAAAGGAAATACATGATTGACTACTTGAATCTCTTCCAACAATAGGCTTATTAGGCTTAGCAAGAGGATGAAATTAGAAGAGAGCTCAAGAGTCAATTACCTCTTAAATTAGTGAAGCTGGCTAAGAATCAGTAGCCAATGTCCCCATGGTCGGTCTCCAATACTCCCATTAGCTCCATGATGACAATTTCAGCCAAGAATTAAGTCTTCAAGCTTGATTCTTCAATGGGGTGTCAAGATTGTGGGAGAGAAGGAAGGAGTCTTGCTTGAAGCTTTCTTGCTTGCACAATGGGGGAAGACACACAAGGGTGGAGGCTGAAAACAGTTTTCCTCTTCTTAGTTGTGTAAGCCAAAAGAACTCTAGTACAAAGAAATAGAAGAACCCTATATATATGGGTCTCAAACCAAACTCAACTAACTAAGGTGGCATACTAACTGAGCCACGAACTAGAGTAGATAAGGATAGCTATCATGTAGCTATTATTCATGGGCGGTGTACCAACCGCGTCTGCAACTGACAAGTCGGTGACATAAATACACAACGGTCACCCTGGCGTATCACGAGTGGAGCTCGATATCTCAACACTCCCCCTCGAGCTCAATCCCAATTCCTGCACACCAAGCAGGTCTCTGAACTTGCGCAGCTTCTCTGCGCCCAATGCCTTCATGAATATGTCAGCTACCTGATCCTCTGTACTGACATAAACTAAATCAATAAGACCTAGTAAAACCCTCTCTCGCACATAGTGATAATGCACCTCAATGTGCTTTGTTCTAGCATGATAGACTGGGTTATTTGCCAAGTGTATACTACTCATCTTGTCACAATAAATGACAACTGGCACATCTGTAGACTGATGCATATCATAAAGTAGCTTATGCAACCAAGCTACCTCACATGCAGCCATTGCTGCACCCCTGTACTCAGCCTTTGTGCTCGACAAGGCAACTGTAGGCTGTTTCTTGCTGCTCCAAGTGACTGCAGCACTCCCAAAAGAGAACACATATCCACTGGTAGATCGTCTATCAGAAATACTACCAGCCCAATCAGCATCAGTGTATCCATGCAACTGTATCTGAACCCCAGTCTCATAAAATAGTCCATACTGCAATGTGGACTTCACATACCTGAGTATGCGTCTAGCTGCATCCAAATGTGGTTTCCTTGGAGCCTGCATAAACTGACTTACCAATCCAACAGCATAGCTCAAATCTGGCCTGGTAATAGTCATATAAATCAAACTTCCTACTATGCGTCTGTACATAGTAGGGTCTTCTAGAAGCTCACTTGCATCTGTGCTCAGCTTCACATTCTGCTCCAAAGGAACTAAAATAGGCTTACAGCCTGTCATCCCATATTTGGACAGCATGTCCAATCCATACTGCCTCTGCAAGAGCCGTATCCCACTTGGTGATCTAATCACCTCAATGCCCAAGAAATAACGTAGCTCTCCCAAATCCTTCATCTCAAACTTCTGCTTCAATAGTATTTTCACATGAAGGATATCTTCATCACTGTCACCTGTCATAATCAA
The DNA here is from genome assembly GCF_053477565.2 of Lygodium microphyllum. Classification (NCBI taxonomy): domain Eukaryota; kingdom Viridiplantae; phylum Streptophyta; class Polypodiopsida; order Schizaeales; family Lygodiaceae; genus Lygodium; species Lygodium microphyllum. The sequence continues at coordinate 106,832,428 of NC_141154.1, read as the reverse complement.
ATCATCAACATAAATGACAAGTAGCATAATACCTTTCTCTGTTTTTCTCACATAAAGTGAGAAATCTGCCTTGGAAATCTGAAAGCCAATAGTGACAACATACTGTCCTATCTTGTCAGACCATGCTCTAGGTGCTTGCTTCAAGCCATACAAGGCTTTCTTCAACCTGCAAACAAACTCAGGATGAATAGCATGCACATAACCTGGTGGCTGCTCCATATAGACCTCTTCTTGCAAATCACCATTCAAGAAGGCATTCTTTACATCCATCTGATGTAAAGACCATCCCTTTGATGCAGCCATAGCAATGACTGCTCTTACGGTTGCCATCCTTGCAACCAGACTGAATGTTTCTTCATAGTCAATGCCATATGTTTGTGCATACCCCTTGACTACTAATCTTGCCTTGTATCTATTCACAGAACCATCTGCATTGTGCTTCACCTTATAAACCCACTTACAGCCAATTGCATTTTTACCTTTAGGCAAAGGTACCAATTCCCATGTAGCATTTGCTTCCAAGGCATCCATTTCTTCATCCATGGCTTTCTCCCATTTTTCTTTTCCCAAGGCTTCCTCAAAAGAAGTGGGTTCTGGTTCCTGTATCACTTTAACCATATATGCATAGTGAATGGCTGTAAATCCATCATATTTCAGCCTATCCACAGGATACCTAGCTCTCGTAGACCTGCGCAAAGTAGGTTCACTCCCAGGTGCTCTCAAAACATCCCTGGTCTTCCTTACTCCAGGTGTAACAATAGAAGGAATACCCAACTCATCATCAATGCTCTATTCTGAGCCACTGGATTCACCATCCACATAAGAGTGACCTACATTTACATCAAACATGGGCTGATCAACCTTCTCTTTTCCTTTTCGTGATACCTGCATACCACTATCTGCATTGCTTTGAGAAGATTCTCATGATCTCAATCTGCCTGTGCACGGCGAAGAATGTGAACCACTGCTAGAGGACGCTCCATGTCCACTAATATTTTGTGACTGTTGCTGTGAATTCTGTGCAGCATTACCATTTTGTGCATCTACATCATCAATCACATTTACTGGTTTATACCAGCTACTCATCTCATCAAAAACAACATCTCTGCTCACTGTAAACTTACGAGTAGAAGGGTTATAGCATCTATACCCTTTTTGCTGCAGAGAGTAACCAATAAAGATGCACTTCTCAGCTTTTGGATCCAACTTGGATCTCAACTCATCTGGCACATGTACATAGGCAATGCAACAAAAAATTTTCAAATGAGAAATATCTGGTTTCCTACCAGTATACTTCTCCTCTGGAGTCATCCCATGTATTGCTGCAGTGGGAGTCCTGTTCATTATATAGACTGCTGTAGCAACTGCTTCAGCCCAATAAAAATCTGGTAAGTCTTTTTCATTGAGCATGGCACGAGATACCTCTCCAATATGCCTATTTTTCCTTTCTGCAATTCCATTTTGTTGTGGGGTATAACTGCATGAATATTGCCGCTTTATGCCATGCTCCCGCAAGAACTTTGCAAACTCATTTGAGAGGTACTCTCCCCCTCCATCTGACCTTAGGCATTTTATTTGCAGACCTATTTTCTTTTCAGTCATAGCTTTAAGGGTTTTGAAATGCCCAAAAACTTCACTTTTCTTTTTCATAAAACACACCCAAACTTTTCTGCTATAGTCATCAATAAAAGTGACAAAATAATGATAGCCTCCAAGAGATGCAGCTTTAGTAGTCCACACATCAGAGTGGATTAATTCCAATGGCTTCTCACTCTCTTGAACATGTCTAGGAAATGGTTTCCTTGCCTGTTTTCCAAACTGACAGGCTTCACATACCTTATGCATTTCTGCAACCTTGAATTTGGGCAATCCTGCAACAATATTTTGGGCCTGCATTGATTTAAGTCGCTACATTAACATGACCAATGCGTTTATGCCAGATATCAATATCTGCAACTACACCAGTCCCATGTGCAAACATTGCTGCACTCAATTCAGGCATGTCTACATCCAATGTAAACATTCTGCCCTTCTTCTTTCCTTTTGCTATCAAGCGACCTTTATTTTTCATATCCTCAACAAAGCATCCATGAGGATTAAATCTGACCTGCAAGCCCTGCTCAACCATTTGACCAACAGAAACCAGATTCTTGGTGATGTTGGGAACATGAAATACATCGGACAGGTATTTCTTTTTCCCATCTTGCATAGACAAAGAAATTTTTCCAATCTGCACAATAGGATGTGCAGTATCATCATCAGTCTCCACAAATCCTGGTTTTTCCATTTTCCTTGCATCCTCCATCCATTCTGCATGACCTGTCATGTGGTTTGATGCACCTGAGTCAACATACCATACATCGTTGCTTTCTTCTACACTTGTCACAGAATTGTTTATGTGCTGCACCATAAACAGATGCTCATTTCTGTCATCACCCTGTCTACTAGAAGATGCATAATTTCCTTGTTGCAGTTTTCCATTCATGATGTCATTCTGCTTTTTATAGCAGTCTTTAGCCATATGGCCCATTTTACCACAATAGTAGCATTCAACATTACTGTTTGCATTTTGGCCTCTTTGCCATCCACCACGACCTCTTTGGCTCCCCCTGCCTCTAGAGTTACCACGTCCTCCTCCATAGGACTGGTTTTCTTGAGTTTGCTGCATATTCTGATTTCTACCACGGCCTCCAAATCGGCCTCCTCTACCTCTGCCTCTACCTCTTCCAGCATTTGAGTAGAAGACAGCTTCTTTTGAAGTTCCTCCTGAAGAAGATGCACCACCATTTCTTTGCTCCTTAGAAATTAGAAGAGCAATCAGCTCCTCAAAATCAGGAAATCTTTCACGAACTGAAATGGATGTCCGAAACTGTGCATAATCCTTTCCTAGACCATTCAAGGTCACAGAAACTAAATCATCATCTTCCACTGGCAACCCGATGGAAGCAAGTGCATCTGCAATCTTCTTCACCTTCATGTGGTAGTCATTGATGCTCATATTTTCTCTTTGCACATTATGCAACTCTTGCTTGAGCTGCATTTTCCTAGCTTGCGTATTTGTGCTATACATTTTTGACAAAGTATCCCATGCCTCCTTTGGCGTACTTGCATCCTGAATATACACAATCATAGAGTCTGAAATGCTGATAGACAGCCAATACATAACTTTCCTGGCTCTCTCATGCCATGCTTTAAATGCCTGCATTTGCTGTTGATTGGGAACATCAGGAAGAACTGGTTCTTCTTCATTTCCTGCAACAAATTCCCAATATCCTTTTCCCATAAGGAAATTCGTCATTCTAAACTTCCATGCTTGGAAGTTGTTCTTGTCAAGCTTTTCAGTGACAATCTGTGAAAGAGAATCAGATGCCATTACAGAAGTCTGCAAAAAATTCTGTCACTGCAAAAACCACAGCTTCACCCTCACAAGGGAAAATCTGCAAAACTGGCGAAAGTGGTATTTGACCACACAGTCACTTCCTAGTGACGATTTTGCATCAACAGGCAACAGGGATGATTCTGTAACTCCCAATGTCTCTGCGCACAAGCATACAATGCAATTTTTACAGTAACTATTCACCGACCTGTAGAACAGTGGCTGCACAGCATAAAACTGGGCCTTTTTCTGAGTGCGTGCAGAAAACTTCCGCCTCCAAAACAAGCCCCGAAATGGCCTCAAATCAAAAAAACAAGGGCGTCTCAACCTGAGACAATGCACTCCTACACTTTTCGGCTGTGCTACCTGCAGAGATCTGCTCCCAAAACAGAAAATGAAAGCAACACTACTCCTCTTACCAGAACACCGCAAGCTTGGCTTGCTTTCTTGAGCTCCTTACCACGAACAAGGCTCTGATACCATGTCAAGATTGTGGGAGAGAAGGAAGGAGTCTCGCTTGAAGCTTTCTTGCTTGCACAATGGGGGAAGACACACAAGGGTGGAGGCTGAAAACAGTTTTCCTCTTCTTAGTTGTGTAAGCCAAAAGAACTCTAGTACAAAGAAATAGAAGAACCCTATATATATGGGTCTCAAACCAAACTCAACTAACTAAGGTGGCATACTAACTGAGCCACGAACTAGAGTAGATAAGGATAGCTATCATGTAGCTATTATTCATGGGCGGTGTACCAACCCCGTCTGCAACTGACAAGTCGGTGACATAAATACACAACGGTCACCCTGGCGTATCACAAGTGGAGCTCGATATCTCAACATGGGGAAATGAAAGGTTGAACTCCAGTAGTTCTTAGCATGCCTTGAAGATCATAGAAGAAGAATGCCCCAAAATCTCATCCCATAATGCCTTCCCGTGCTCCATAGTTCTTCCCATTGAGTAACAAGCTCTATTGACGGTAAAGAATCCAATCTTGAAGCCACGGGACCCAATCTTGAAGGGAACTTAAAGAAGATGAAGGCCGTGGTCTATGGCTATGGCTGCCCCAAATGTCCAGCTTGCAATCTTGCTTCCATCTTCAAGTACGGGCCTCTTAATGCTTGCTTCTTCAAGGATTCCTGTAGGTACAAGTCCCTAGGGCCAGGAAAGGCAGAAGCCCCCAAAAATCAGTGAAGGCTGAAGGAGAATCCATGGCTGTCCATGGCCTGCACCTGTTAGGGTTTCAGAGGCTCAAGAGGATGAAAAGGAGGCTTGAATCTTGATGGAATGATCTGTCAGATCATGAGGAAGAAGACCAGGATGAAGAAGGGGCTTGATCTGCTCTGTTAATTTGGCCCAGGATGCAGCTCGTAAATTGCACCGAAAATTGCGGGCTGCTTTCTGGAGGAAAAGGAAGAGTCCAACCAGTCCCTAAACAGCTTGAGTTGGTGATTTTAATCCCTGTGAAGCTTAATGAAAGTGATGAAGATCATTGGAGCTGAGGTTTGAAAGATTCATGGTGTTTCTCCTCCATGGAAGCTTGGTAGGAGCTTGAGAATGAAGAGAGAGAAGACTGCATATGAAAAGTAACCAAGACTAACTCTTTCCTACTTCTTGTGACCACTTTTCTAAAATTTTACCTTCAAATTTGGCCCAAAATGATCCACGACCTACTAAATGTGGTATTCCAGCCTCCAATCTTGGTCCAAGGACTCCATTAATACTCCTGGTTGCTGTCCTCTTTGTCCTTGACCTGTGGCTCTTCAGTGCTCCTCCATTTTTGTGCATGTCACTGTGTACCTGAAGCTTCTTGGATTTTAAAACTGAAAATGATGGTAACTGAGCATGTAAAGTAATTGGATTAGAACTAGAGCTTTGATACCACTTGTAATGAAGGAGACAGGAGAGAGAGAAGAAGAAGAGAGTGTGTGTGTGTAGAAGAGAGAGAAAGACTGCAGGAAGAGAGAGAAAGAGAGTGACGAGGAGAGAGAAAGACTAGAAAAAGAGAGAAAGAAGCCATGAGAGCTTGGAGAAGGAGATGAAGACTTTTAATTCCCAAATAAGTTTGGCTCATTTACTTTTAATTCCCAAATAAGTTGAGTTAAGCCCTATCCTTGTGCATGTAGGATTCATCTTATTGAACTGCCATGAGCAATTAAGTTTAGCACTTTATATGCCTATCTTATGACTATCTTTAAGATGAATCCCTAGGAGTGCAACTGAAACCATCCATGATACCACGCAATCTAGATGCGAGGCCTTCTTAAGACGATGATGCCGTGCAAAGTTCTACTCTTGGTAATTCATTCCAATGCACTTATGCAAGGCTTATATTTTTCTTTTGTATGAGGAACATGAAGTCATCAGGCCTAATGAAAGTGTGAGCTACTTCTCTCCAAAGGTTTATAGGAGCCTAATACCCAGCTTAGTATTGCAATGACCTAAACATACCTAACCATTATCGTAGCAACTCACAATCCTCATGGACTTGATTCAAGCTTTTACTCCTACCTTTCCAATTTCACAAATTTTGTGATACAAAAAGTATGATTTTTGCTTAATGATGGATATGATTTATTGTCATGATAACCCATTTTTTAGTTTCTTTTACCTGTTAAGCATGCCAATGCTAGTGCATAAATCTAATGCACTACGAGTTCAATCAATAATGTCCTTAATTTCAGAGTGCACAAATGTGAAATCTTTTGTATAAGTTATTCATTCTAAACATGCTAGAGTGCAATAAAACACAATTTCCAACATGATTGAATCAAGCAACCTAATCGGTGGTTAGTTATCATAGATTTTTACTAGAATACTTTTCCTTTCCCAATGAAGTCGAACTATGTTTTTAAGAGTTCCCATCAAAGTAGGACTTATGGGATGCACCTGGTTACTAAGTGACGCAGTTCCTTGACCCACAACTCCATCGGTTGAAATGGGGTTCACACTCGATTGGACCTTACTTTGCTTGGGACGCATCATACAATTCGTCTTTTTCTTCGCGGCTGTGGGAGCTCTCGCTCAACCGCCAAGACCCACGAACTGCTTATTGCTTCAAGCATTCCAAGCGAGCTCTAATGGCTATCTCTCACCTAGCCGACGCGCCATCGATCCTACGAGTGTAGTGAGCTTACATTAGTGCCGATATGAGTTGCCTCCTCTCTTCCACACACTGATAGCTCCACAATCCTAGTTGCTAACTCAAGCATCCTCAAGCCTCCTCCACCTCCAAGCTCCATCCTCCATAGTCGTGCGCACAAGTAGAGAAAAGGGAAGAGAAGAAGAGAAGGGGAAATAGTGAAGAGCTTCACCCTCTTGATCCCTCACTCTCACACACACTCACTCCCTCACACTCTCACACTCCTTCTCTCAAGAGCACACACAAGAAAGAAGGTGAGAAGAAGAGAAGAAGAAGAAGACTCCTTTTGCCACACACCAAAGAATGATCTCATATTCACTTTTTGAACTTTATATATACAAACCCTAAAATCCCATAAGCACCCATCCCTTTTTTTCATAACCGGCCATTGTGGCAATGTCATTTTTCCATTTTCCTCTTTTAGCCTTGTGCCTCTAGCCTACACTCATCTAATACTTTATAATTGGCACAGGAGGGAGCTTGGCACTCTTTTACAAGAATTTTCTGAGTTTTTTGAGGTGTCTTTTTCTTTTAAGGTTGCGCTTTTTGCCCCAGTTCATCTTTAGAGGCCGCCTGCGTGTCTTTGCTCTTTTTCCATCTTTCTTTTACTTTTTCCTCCATTTTTCACCATCTTGACTTGGGGTTAACATTACCCCCTCCTAGACGGGTGCCAATCCCATGGCACTTTGGTGTGGGTGTAAGGGTGAGGGCCACGTGTAGGCTCAGGTGCTTGTGGAAGCTCAAGAATGATGTTCGTCGGAGCAGCTCACTGGATTGCATGGGTGGACGAGGGCCTCTGAAGTTGGTGATTGGGTGTTTTTTGTGTACCTGAAGAAGAAGGTGCAGTGCTCTACCTAAGGGGAGTGTTGTCCTCAGCGTGTTGGTGCAATGTGCTTGTGCTAGTGGAGTGGGAAAGTGGGTCTAACCGCAGGCGAGCCCGGGTGATGTCCTACACTTGAGGACCCCATTTGTGTCAAGGGTGTGTGGTGCCAGTGGCTTAGGGTGACAGGTTGAACCATAGGTGAGTGTTACCTCCCTAGGTGTGTCTTGTCATTGATGTGCCCTAAGCATGACGTGGGGGATCAAAAGGGCTAGGGGGTTAGGAGTGGAGCCAGCCGACCAAGGTCACTAGACACACCTAACTTAAGGACCCCTAGGTGCAGTGATCGTTTTTTTTTTTTGATACATTTCGGGATAGTATTACATCAGGAGCAAGATAGCCAAGTCTAGTTCTCATCGTTGGAATGAGGGGGAGAGGAGGGCGGGCGGATGGATTTGCATAAAAATTGGTGGCTCTGCATGTACCCTTTCAGGTTTATGCGGACGTGGAGAGAGGTGGTGCATAGGAAGGGGTGATTGCACCTAGTAAATTGGCTATCGCTCATATCCTCTAGGAGAGCTAGGAAAAATGAAGGTAGTAGGCTAACCCTCATCATTAAGTGGGTCATAGCGCAGCTATCAATAGCATTAGGATCAAAAAAGAGGGGAGGCAAGCCGTTTTCATGCGGTGTCGGATCTTGCTTAAGTAGGAGTTTAAGGAGCCTAAGATAATTACAAGTGGTTATGAATGCAGGGTCTGGACAGGAGGAGAACTCAACGAGCGCGTCATGGAGGCGGGCAGGCTTCCTAGATCAAAAAGTAGAGCTCCTCAAAGAAAGTGGCATTGGAATTGTAGATGATGGGGAAGTCATGCCTCCCATGGAGGGTGGCGACAAAATCCACGCCCACCCTACGGGGATACGCCATAAACGTGGGGTCATTTCGCTCATAGGGTAGGGTGTTACAAAATGCCATCCAGGCGAGCATGTTGGTATTACATATCCGCCTCCTCCAGAGGGGTTGGCAGTCGTAACCCCTTACCGTGTGTGGCACTTCGTATATTTTGTCTTGCCAAAATTTGGCCTCCTCTGCGCTCCACAAAGTGGGGGTCTTTGCCCTGTCCTCCAGCCATCTTTGGCCTAGTCGGCTGCCAGCCGTGATCACCATCTCCATCACTTTGATCAACAGGACCCTTCTCAGGCTATCAGGCATAAGGAAACTGAAAGAGAAAGGGTCCTTTTCCATTTCTTGCCGTTCCCAGACCACTAGTTATGCATGGAATTGCATTGGGAGGTCTTTGGGGCATGGTGGGAGGGGTGAGGATGGCTGCACGACTGGCTTGGCCTGCAGCCTTTTTCTGGCTTCTTCCACCAGCTTTTTTCGTCGCTCCTTGAGGGTGGCATGTCTGTCCAGGGGCAGGTCGGGTTGTTGTTGATCTTGTTCGTGTGGCGAGGGGGGCTACAGGATTACATCTTCTCTGAATCTGTTCATGTCGATTTTGAGTTCAACTTCCTTTCCCCTATCGGTTTTCTTGTAGTGCTCTTTCTTCAAAGCCAAGGGCATTTGCCTCCTGGGGGGTTAGGTCCGCTAGTAGTAGATACTTTCGCTGCTCCTCTAGGCCCAGCCTACCTCCGCAGGTTGGGGTGGCATCTGCAGTCCCGCATGCACGGCTCTGCATGTGATGCTTAATCTCTTCTTCACCACCTCCAACGGCTCCTTTCCCTCTGGTTGAGTTGTATCCAGCAGTGTATTGAGGAAGGCCTGTTGTTGGGCAGTGAAGGCTATCTGGGCGGCATCCGCTTTGCTTTCTGCCGAGATTTTTTCCTTCTCCACCAAGGCAAGGCACCGTGCGAGTGCCTTCACCCGTGCCTCGTTCTGCATAGCCCATTTCTTGGCCCTTTTGCTCATTCCTTCCATGCTCTCCCCCTGCCTCTGAGCTAGGGTTATGAGCTTCTATTCCTAGGCCCTGAGCTCTTTGCTCATGCTGACTTGCTCTTTCTTCCCAAGGCGTAGCTGATCGGTCATGGACTCGATCTCCTTTTTTTGTTGCTCGCTCTCTTGTCTTCTCTCCTCTTCTTTGGTGCTCAGCTCCTCCATCATTTGCTCAATGGTGGCTGTGTTTGACTCCAGTTCCTTATATTGCATCAAGAGGAGCTTGTACTCTGGCTGCATCTGCACGAGTTCCTGATTCTCGTCCTGCAGTTGCTGCTTGTAGCTTTCTTCCCTATCCTCTTTGGTTTTTAACTCTTGCTTGAGTTCGAATATTTGGCATTGCTGCATGGCGATGATGCGGGTTTTCTCCAGTTGGAAAGCTGCCATTGACTCTTTCTTTTTTCCTCCTTCGCTCTCTCTAGTTGGGAGAGCAGCTCAGTGACGTATTCATGGTAAACTGGTTGGTGGCATCATTGTTGTGTGGGTGGGGGTGGTTGAGGCCTCCATACGCGAACGCTTTTGGTCCTGCCTCGATTCAGCATCTGCAGCTGGCCTTTTTGGTCCCGTGGTCATAGTTTTCGTGCTTTTCCCTTGGGCCATTTCCTTGCTGATGAAGTATTGCATCCAGGCCACCAGGTTGGACACTTCCAAGCTAGTGGGGATGCTAGGGGTGGACATAGTGGGTTCAACACGGGGTGCCATGAGGGTGGTGATAGGATGCAGGGGTGCTTTGCCTTTTCCTTCTGGAACTGTGGGGGGCGCGGGTTCTGGTACCTGCATGCTGGAGCTAGGCCTCTCTTCCCTTGGCTGATTCTAAGCTTCTGGGTCATCTGCCCTACACTGCTGCTCGATGGACCGGCATGTAGCTTCAGCCAAGTTCTCCTCCTCTTTTCTTCTTAACTCCTCTTCCTCCTCCGCGACTCTTCTTTTCCTTTCCTCCTCGGCCTTTTTGTATTCTTCCTCTAGTTTTTCTTTTTCCTCCTGCTCTTCTTTTCTTCTCCTTTCAGCCTCTTGCTTGGATGCCTTTTTAGCCTGCCTAACTTACTCCGTTGTTTCTTCTTCTTCCTGCTTCCTCCTCCTTTCTCTCTCCTCTACCTCCCTGAGGGATTGTCGTTTCACTTTCTCCAAGTCTTCCTCTCTCTCCTCTACCTCCTTGAGGGATTGTCGTTTCACTTTCTCCAAGTCTTCCCTCTCCTTTCTACGGCCTTCATCCTGTTTCTTTTTCTTTTGCGCTGCTTTTTTCTTAGTCTCCTTAACCTACTTTTTGCTTTTCTACTCTTCCCCTTCTTCCTTGGTCTCCGTCCTTTCACTGGACTTCTCCTGGTGTTGATGGGGAGGTGATCTGTCGGGTGTTTCTCCCTCCTCCTCTTTTGCTTCCTTCACGGCCTCCTAGATAAGCGCCGTTAAGATGCCCCCGTATGCGATGAACGAGGCTTTGGAGGAGGCCCTCTTTCTTTCTGCGGCCTTCGACATCGGGGATTCTCCTCCTGCTAGCATGCTTCCTAAGGCAAGCGCTCGGGCTGCCTGGTCGATAGTCTTGCGCACGTAGCCGTTCCAGTCGACTTCGTGCAGGGTATGGACTGCTACATTTTCCAGTATTGGTACACTGATCTGGTGCATCAACGCATTGTAGCACTGGCTGGAAAAGAGCACATGTATGAGCTTCGCTTGTAGCCTGGCCTCTGCATTGGGGATGTCCTAGGTACTGATGCCATCATTTGTCAGCACGTCCTCCTTTCTCATCCCCAGTATGCCATATACGTCCCTCTTTTGCTTCTTTTCCACCTTTGGTTCCAGTCCCAATGCCTTCTCCACCAAGGCTGGGGTTAGACGAACCAATACTTGCTTAGCATTCTATCCTCTTCCCAGTGTGACAATGTCGCATTCGCTGTCGGGGTTGTAGGACCTGAGAAATTCCACACAGCTCATGTGATCATGTTCTTGTGTGAAACTTTCCAGGTACTTCTTGAGGTTGCAGCTTTCCACAATGCTCATGGCATCCTCTTCCTTGGCCACTAATTCTTCCAAATTGTGAATAGTTCAGAATTTCAATTGATTATAGGTGCGGCTCTCCTCCAGTTTGATGTTGTACCGTGTTCTCTCCTCCTCCATGAAGGGGAGTCGGTGGGCTTGGTCCTGCTATGACATTTTTGGTTCCTATCATAAACCATAATTTTCATTAGTACTTGCGACATAATAATTGCTGAAAAAGAAAAAACTCTATGCTTTTGAATGAATTCATTAAGGTCTAATGTAGATTCTCTTTTTCAGACTTTGACTTTTTGCCTTTTAATTCAAAATTTTCATGCCCTTTTCCTACCCCATCCGTTTTTCACAATGTATGTCTACATACTTTATTGACTTTGATTTGATTTACTGCTTCTGATCTGATTCACCTTACCCCCTTCCCTTTCAGTTTGAGAAGAATCCTTCCTAGGATTGCGGCTTAGAAGGGGAAGGGCTTTCGGCACGGAGGTGTAGGGGCTACTTGTGAAGGAGCCAAGTATAGAAATTGGGGTTGTATTCCAAATGGGCTTCATGGTCCAGGTCAGAGGGTTTAATCCCCACTTGGGTGATGTATGTGAGAACGTCAGTTAGAAAGTCGCCCGAGTTGACTCGACTAGCAATGTGTAACTCCTCTTCGGTCAACAAGCGGTCGAGGTAGGGGTGTCCCTTGATGTGTTCTTCTATAGGACGGCCCCGCACTGTGGTTAACACTCGATATAATATTGGCATGACATATGTGGGTTCGTACTCTACTGTTTTGATAGTGCGTCACTGCTCAGCGTTGGTCATTACTCGGCATCCTTCAACTTCTCATTGCAGCCTAAGAGCATACCAATGCCTTAAGAACTGGGATTTCGTCTCTACAAGTTTTGACAACTTTGCCACTTCTTGGTCAGTGATGGCAGAGGTGGTCCGCTAATCATACGATAGGATGAGGCGTTGCTTGATTGTTTACTCTTTTGAGATCTCACTGCTGAGTAATTTAGCAGCGAAGGTAGCAGATTTGGCAAATGCAAATTCAAACATTTCCAAAGAACAAGGCATCGTTTGAACTTCGGCTGCAAAGGATTCATCCAATAGGCCTAAGTCGAGGTGATCGTAGCTCAGAGCAGGCAACACAAAAGTGGCGTCTAGTCGTTTAATGCAATCCATCACATCATCCCCTATTTCGTCAGCTAAATCAGCTGCTAGTGAGAGAAAGGATTTCCTCTCTTAAGAGGGCCTAAGGCTTGCGGGTGGTTGGGGTTTGGTAGGACTTGAGCCTTTGGCGACGGACAGTTGCAGTGATGAGTGTGCTTGAGCTTGTGATTGGGTCGCTAGGACGGAGGCTAGGTTAGCAATGGCCTCGAGTAACGGCAGGTTGCTTTCAGGATGGATTTGGAAAGTTAGACTGTTTCTTGTGAGTGATGATTCTTGAGCCGGCGGTTGTTGCTTGGGTCGACAGGCTTGGATGATTTGCGTAGGTTCGTGCCTGGATAAACTTGATGGTTGCAGGTCAAGGAAGCTCTGTGGCTTGTGGTTTTGAGGTTCTGTGGGTTTTGGGATGATCAGGCTTAAGGCTGGCGTACGAGTGGTGCCTCTGGCCGTGTGGGCCTTAGGTATCCATAGCCAACCATTGCCCTCATAGTAGCCTTGTGCACGCAAGAGGGCCTTGGGGACCCATCTTTGATTGATTGAACGTCTATTCCTATAATTGTGTTTGGACATCCTAGGTTTAGATTTTCTGGTCTTATGAGGGTGGAAGCATCGACTCCTAGGCGGGTGTTGCGGTTGTTTAGGCATCCATTGAAGGCGAGGCTGTGGGGCCTTAGCTTTGGCTACTATGGGTTGCGGTGTATGAAGCTTGGGGAGTGGTGGCCGCACACTATCCCCCTCCTTAGAATTGCCTACAGGTGTTTCTATCGGTGGCTTGGTGGCTTGTGATGAGGTTGCGCAGCCCTTACTGAAAGCTGTAACAATGCAAACGTTGCCTATTGTTAGATGGATGCGCTGCGACACGTAGTCAACATTGCAGTGGGTCTGATTTTAGAAGGTGCACCCCAGTAGTGACCCTGTGCTTGCGTTTTTAGCATTTGGCAACACGTAAAAATTCATCGGAATAGTCTCAAACTCGATAGAAGCGGCTGCTTTGTACTTGCCGAGTAGTGCATAGGAATGGGCCCCATATGAGCTTAATTTTGCAGCGGAGTGGGTTGAAGTTGTGGTTGGCCAAGTTGAGTCCAATGATCGTAGGTCAAGACGTTGAAGTCTGCTCCCTCATCGATCAAGGCGATGAAAGCACATGTTTGTTTTGCCATGACCGTGATACAAAGGTATGCGGGTTCCACGGCTTCCTCATCCTCGTCATTGATTTCAGTGATTGTGGCCACTCGAACTTGGACAGGCGGTTCTAACATCGGTGGCTCGTGCCAAGGATGCGTAGGAGGGTAGTACTTCTTGACATGACTGCCATTGAAGAAGCCTATTCCTTCACTGTTTAGGGTCTCAAGTTCAACGTTTCCTGTTTGGCTGATTGCACGAACTTTGAAGGGTCCAAGACCTCTAAATTTCATCTTTTGCTTATGCCCTTTAACCGAGTAGAGGAGCATTAAGTCACCCTGTTCGAACTCGCGCTGCTTGACATGCTTGTTAAACCAGCTCTTGCGTCAGGCTTTCTCACAGATCAGTGCATGGGTGGCAAGAAGACGAGTCTCCGAGAGGCGTTCGAGCTCAACTAGTCATTGCATCCATGCCTCCTTCCCTTCCCATTGCTCTTGAAGCGCTCTTCTCAAGCTAGGAATGAAGAGCTCTAATGGTAGAATCGCTTCTGTTCCACATGTCAGTCTAAAGGGGGTTTGACTGACAGCCGTTTTATAAGCAGTTCGGTAAGCCCACGAAGCTGCCATCAACTTGTTGTCCCAGTCACTGCGTGATGTAGAGATACCTTGGTTAGGACATTGACAAGAATCTTATTTGTTGATTCGGCCTGGCCGTTTGCCTGAGGGTAGTATGGCAAGGATTTGCGATGGATGATGAGGAAGGTGGACAAGAGATACGCGATCACTTCATTGATGAAGTGCGTGCCTTGGTCACTGACCAGTTCGATGGGGCAACCAAATCGTGAGATTACTTGCTCCCATAAGAACTTAGCCGTCATTCTAGCGTCGTTTTTTTGTGTGGCTCACGCTTCTACCCACCTAGTGAGGTAATCCGTGGCCACAATGATGTACTTAGCCTGCGAATACTGTGCCGTAGCACTGATGGGCCCAATGAAATCAATTCCCCATTTTTCGAAGGGTTATCGAGTAATAACCGAGATTAATTCCATTCGATCTTTGTGAATTGAAACCTTCGTCTGCTGGCACTCATCGTAGTGCTTGACGAATCGTGTTGCATTACAGAAAAGCGTGGGCCACCACAATTGAGACTGCAATACTTTTCGTGATGTCGTATCTCCGCTAAAGTGCCCTCCGGCAATGCCGTTGTGCGCTTCTGAGAACACATCGTGCATCTCATATTCGCACACACATCTGCTCAACAATCCATCTTGCCCCAGCCTATAGAGTTGGCCTACAATCAGCTGATAGGGCTAGATTTTAAGAATTAATTGCCTAAGCCGGGCTTTTTCTATTCGTCGTTCAGGCAGTGCGTGCTCAAGCACTTGGACTATGTCATCTACCCAATATGGCATTAGATCAGCCTTAAATAGGTCTCTCTCGCTAGAGAGGTTAAACAGATGGGTGTCGGGCAGTTCATCAATAACACCTTGTCCAGCGACTTCTCCGGTGGGAATGCGTGACATGTGATCGACCATGTAATGTTGTTTTCCCTTCCGTACCACTACAGAGAAGTCGAACTCTAAAAGTAGAAGGAGCCATCGAGCTATGTGTCCTATAGCACAAGGTTTGTTTACTAGATAAAGCAAGGCTTTATGGTCCACAAAGAAGATGAAGGGCATGGCCAAAAGGTAATGTCGAAATTTCTTCACTGCGAATACCATGGCTAATCCCTCTCTTTCCGTCGTTGAGTAATTCATTTCTGTCTCCGTGAGTTGTCTGCTATCAAAGCTCACTGGATAGTCTAGATTGTGTTCGCCAGGCTGGCACAACACTGCCCCCACAGCAAACTTAGAAGCATCGATATGCATGTGGAAGGTGATGGTCCAATCTGGGGCTCATAGGATTGGTGCTGTGGTTAGAGCCTTCTTCAACTCTTCGTATGCCCGTTGGCATGCTTCAGTCCATTAGAAGACAATAAGCAGCTTGTACAATGGTCTTGGCGATCAATGCATAATTGAGTACAAACCGCCGATAGTACCCAGTATGGCCTAGGAAGCATTGAACTCCTTTGTAGTTGCTCAGGGGTGGAAGGTCAACAATGACACTGACCTTAGAGAAGTCAATGGCAATGCTGTTCTTCGACACCACGTGCCCTAGAATGCATCCATGCTTCACCCAAAACTGGCACTTTAAGGGGTTCAAGGAGAGACGGTATAAATGACACCGCTTAAAGACTGCTTGGAGTTTGTCTAAGTGTTTGATCCAAGTCGAGTGGACACAGAGGTCGTCGACAAAGACTTCAAACTCCTTGCGAAGCATGTCCTTAAAGATGATGCACATGAGGCATTAGAAAGTGGCAAGGGCATTAGTCAACCCGAAGGGCATGACTATGTAAGCAAAGATGCCCCACTCAGTGGCGAAGGCAGTCTTATGCCTATCCGCAAGATGCTCTTGCACCTGGTTGTACCCTGAGAAGTCGTCTAAAAAACTGTAGGCTTCCTTGCCTACCACTCTCTCAAGCATGTGCTCGGTGTATGGCAACATATAGTTGTCCCTCTTGGTGGTGGAGTTTACCTTCTTGTAATTGACGCACACTCGGATTTTTCCATTCTTCTTCATCACGAGCTCAATTGGACTACAAGTGTGCTGATGGAAAAGTGATTACAATACCTCTTGCTGAAGCTTTAGGCAAAGAGAGGTTTCATCTACAAGTTCATGACTTGAAGAGGCTTTCAAAACTGAGCATTAGTATGTCAAATCATCAAGGCTCTTATCACTATGTGAGTGTGGATCAAAGGAGGAAATCAAAGAGCGTAGCCTTAGCATGAATTTAGCCTACAGCACGAGGGGTATTCGTGAGTGAAGAGGAGCTCCTGATGCAGGTCTCTGACTATAGCAAGAGGGGAGCAAAGGTTTTCCAGGCTAAGAAGTACAGAAAAGGTGCTTGGATCAACTGTGGAGCTATGACACATGACAGCAAGTCATGCATGGAAAGGCATGATCGAAAGGTGGGAACTAAATGGGCAAACAAACACATTGTGGGTGATGAGAAAGTTGAATCATATAAGCTAGATTATGATGGAAAGTGCGATCGATGGAATGATTATGATGCTTCTACTTATGCTCCTATGATTGATTACTATGAGGCAAGGGATGAGGCCACATGAAAGCATCAAAAGGAGTAGCAATTAAAGAAACTAGAGGTAAGAAACAATGGAGAAGCAACAGCAGCTGATGAACAAGAAAGTGAAGAAGAGGAAGATGAAGATCTTGAAGTTGATGAAAGCAAACAAATGGACTTTGCAAAAGTGGAGAAGCGTGTGCAAATAATGGGAGGTGGTTGCAATAGGACAGTAAGGAATCTGCAAATTCGAGAAGATACAGCTAGAACCTGGATGTTAATTCTGCATATTACAATCCCAAATCCAGATATATGCGAGAAGATCCTCTCCCCAATAGTGATCCAAATGAAAAGCTCTATGCGGGTGATAATCAGAATAGGACATGGCATGTACCTGGCCAAAGAACCAAGAGAATTTGTAAAAGTATTGCAACAAGCACGATGTGAAGTTGATAGGAGACGATGGAGTCACAGGATGGCAAACTAGTTCAGCGTTGACACAACAAAGAATGCATGTGGACAATAGAATCCAGCAAAACAATATCTTTAATATCTTTAAAGCTATTAAAGTCTAAAGGATTTTGTTTTGGCGCCTTAATAACTTAGGCTTTTCAGCCTTAGAGAGAAGTTGAAACTCATAAAGCTTATGTTTTTTGGAAAGCATGAATAACTTGAGAAGTTTGCCCCATTTTTTCTTTTACATGTCATTTTATCTCCCGAGATTAGTCTTCTTAGGATGGAACACTGGGCGCCATTAATAGCGGGTGAAAGAAACTTCTAGCCCTGGCAATATTGTCTCCTTCGGAAAATTTGCTCTTCAAGCTCTTGAACCCACATGGATCACAGCCCGACAAATAGAATCAAGTAGGAGAGCAATTAGTCATTATGCTCGACGTGGCGTTGTCTATGTAAAGCAAATAGAATTGCATTACGAAAAAAAAGTCCCTTCACTTATCCTCTGTGCGAGCCTCATAACCTTGAGGTCACGGGTTCAAATCCTATCTCTGCAAAGGAATATGTTCATTCATCTTTGAAATAGTCCAATATGACCCTAATCCCTTCAATCCAATTCTTTTTCTCCATTGATTTACCGAATTAAAGACCTATTTCTTAAGAATTTCAAGAAACAATCAAAATCTGTACTGAACGGATGACTTGGGGAACGAAGTAAAGATAAAGGGATTGTACCCCCCGTCCCATGCGAGTGGCAAAATTGGCGGGTGGATCTTGTTTCAAGTCCATCGAGCAAATGTTATCTAATATCTTACTTATCACCAAGGGGGGGGGGGGGGGGGGGGGGGGGGGGGGGGGGGGGAGGGCCATCAAATTTGAAGAGAGACGCTTGAGGTTGAGCATTGAGCCCCTCACCTACATTGAAGTTTTCGCCATCAAGTCACTTATGAAGGTGGCTTGAGTTTGAGCTTGGTGCTCCTCGCCTTCCTTGAAGATCATCATCAAGTTCTATGAAGTGGCTTTTGAGTTCAAGCTTTGAGCTCCTTGCTTTCCTTGAAGATTTTTCCATAAATCTTGATATTGCACCTTCTTCTCTTCTCTCCATCAGTCACTTTCATGTTCATATGTCTTTTGGTCATATTCGAGAGTGTTTTGATCTTGTATCTTATCTATATCTTTAATCAAAGAATTTGTTTTCTCATTCGTCTTGATTCTAAAATTCTTTTGGCTATATTCCATGCGACATTTAGTGAGCCTGACGTGAAAGTGTCACTTCTAATCATCGAGATGAGAGATCCACCTTCTTCATCATCTACATATTCCTTATCGACCGATGAGATGAAGACTTTATTACAAACTCTTTCTTCAGTCATTATGATGCAAAAACAGTAGATGCAGTTATCTATGTAGTAGCAGCAGCAGCAGTTGCATCAACAATGACTGTTGCATCAAGAAGAGGAGCATATGCATGGTGTGACCAAACGATTGAGGTTGTGGTTAGTGAGCAAAAAACATTAAATCCTTTGAAAGCTAGATGTACTTCTTCGGAGTTTCGACCAACTGGAGAGCAAATATTTTTGACGGCTTGTCAAGCCTGATTTTTGCAGGTTAGAGTGATGGATTTATTTGTATAGGACTCTAGCTGGGATTCTTTCAAGAAAGCACTCAAAGACAAATATTTTCTAGAGCTTTATGGTATTGTAACGTGAAAGACATTCAGAGAGTGGGTTTATCAGCCCAACAAAGGACTTCTCGCTTCTAAATTGTTGCGGGAGTTTGAAGAGTGATACAACCAGTTGGATGCACTAGAGCAAAGAACTCTAAACTCTGATCCTGCACTTCAGCATGAGTTGGGGGAATCGCTAGAAGACCATACACAGCCTATGTGTTTGAAGACGGATTGGCAAGATGCTTTCAATGCAGTTTCTACATTGACAAAGAGGCAGAGATGGAAGGCTTGCTTGCAAAATGGAATGCAGTCACCATTAGCAATGTCTTCTCTTGCCATGACCTCTCCTACTTCTCATGTTGCACCATCCAAAATTTCTTAGTCTGTGTCTATGCCTATTCCTATTGCGATTGTCAAATCAAGTACAAAATCGAGTGTTGAAGATATGACGAAGGAGATTTTAAAGAACTTAATAGACCTACAAAACAAGATGACTAGAAGGGAGCAGTAGCAATTAGCTCTAGTTTCAACCCCAACTTCATCTACCCCTGCAAATTCTTCTAGGATGGCAAAATCTTAGGGAATCGAAGCACTTATTGAGGAGAAGCAAAAAAGAGATGGGTGATTCTTCAGAACTAGAGCAAAGTATGGCTGATTTTCGGAAGCCGAAAGTACAGGAAGATCAGACAGCCCCAAAGACAAAAGATTTGAAGCCGAAAAAGTAACATGGTTTAAGCAACATCTGGAGTCCCCCCTAAGAGCACCACTAGTGTCTCTCTTATATAGTTTCTCAAGTTATTCATGCTTTCCAAAAAGCATAAGATTCATAAGTTTCAACTTCTCTCTAGGGATGAAAAAGCTTAAGTCGTTAAGGCACCAAAACAAAAGCCTTTAAACTTTAATAGCTTTAAAGCTATTAAACATATCATTTTACCCACTTTTATCGTCAACGTGCTTTTTTTGTTCATCAACGCTAAATTAGTTTGCCATCATGTGACTCCATCATCTCCTATCAGCTTCATGTTGTGCTTGTTGCAATACTTTTACAAATTCTCTTGGCTCTTTGGCCACAGGCCACATGCCATGTCCTATTCTGATTATCACCTACATAGAACTTTTCATTTGGATCACTATCAGGGAGAGGATCTTCTCACATAGATCTAGTTTTGGGATCGTAATATGTAGAATCAACATCCAAGTTCACCAAGTATTTAGTTATATCTTCTTGAATTCAGAGATTCCTTATTACTATCCCAGTGTTGCCACCTCCCATTGTTTGCACATGCTTCTTCATTTTTGAAAAGTCCATTTGTTTGCTTTCATCAACTTCAAGATCTTCATCTTCCTCTTCTTCACTTTCCTATTCATCAACTATAGCTTCTTCATTGTTTCTTACCTCCAGTTTCTTTAACTAATGCTCATTTTGATACTTTTTTCTGGCCTTATCCCTTGCCTCATAAGAATCAATCACATGAGCATAAGTAGAAGCATAACAATCATTTCATTGATCACATTTCCCATCATAATCTAGCTCAAACAACTCTTCTCATCAGCTGCAATGTGTTTATTTGCCCATTTAGCTCTCACCTTCTGAGACCTTTCCATGCATGACTTGTTGTCATGTGTTATAGCTCCAGAGTTGATATAGGCACCTTTTCTGTACTTCTCAACCTAGAAAACCTTTGCTCTTCTTCTCTTGCTACAGTCAGACCTACATCAGGAACTCCTCTTCAGGAACACCCGTCATGCTGCAGGCTAAATTCATGCTAAGGCTACAATCTTTGTTTCCTCCTTTGATCCACACTCACATACACAAGGAACTTTGAATCATTCCCTATACAGGAAAAAAATGGCATTCCCTATCAATTCCCTAGTTAAAAATACACATAAGTAGGGAAAGTAAATAATAGAGAAAATGGAACATTCCCTAGTTAGAGAAACTAGGGAATTGCATATGAAATTTCCTACATAGGGAAATTTCCCTACCTAAGAATATCCCTAGTCAGAGAAACTAGGGAATTGCATAAGAAATTTCCTACATAGGAATATTTCATATGCGATTCCCTAGTTTCTTTAACTAGGGTAGGGAAATTTCCCTACCTATAAAAATTTCCTATGCAATTCCCTAGTTTCTCTAACTAGGGAATGCTCCACTTTCCCTATTATTTACTTTCCCTAGTTATGTGTATTTCTAACTAGGAAAATTATAAGAAATGCCATGGATCAAGAGGGCAATCTATCTATAACTATTATAAGAGACCTACTATAGTACTCTTAACACCTCTAGACTTGAATTTTTGGACTAACAAGGCAAATCTAAAGCTTCATTCACTAAATAAAATGATAATTTGTCACCACTCGAAGCATAACAATACTCAAATATAAACCTAGTGAACATCAATAAGGCCTATAATCAAACAGAATCTTTACACATTGGCATACATAAGAGTGTTCACCACTAGCAACATGAGACACCTAAGTCTTGTAACCATAAACTTTTAAAATTGTAGACCTACAAGTAAGTATTGAATGATGTACTGATTCTAGTGAGCTCAAAGAAAGATCATAAGATTTTGACTATTAGTACTAACAAGCAAGACCAATATCACCATTTAAAGAATGATATAACATGCATGAGAAGATTCATCTCTAGCAACATGAGACACCTACATGTAGCCAAAGACTATTAAAAATGTAGACCAACAAAGCAAGTACTAAATGATGTATTTGTTCTAGTGAGATCAGATAAAGAGTATAAGAATTTGACTATTAGTATATTGACCGAGAGGTCTCATATCACTATCTAAAGCACATGATATACATAGCTCTAATTGAGAGAATTTGAGATGAATGATACCTATTAAACAAACTTCCAACTATTGTATTTATCCTTAGAATTATAAATTAAGGTGCTAGTACCTTGAGATGAATATGAAGCATCCTAATCATAATAAATATGTAATCTCCAATTCTGATTTGTATTTATTAAAAGCTAGGACCAATTTAGAGTTTTAGTAATACTAATATGCATGGTACATCTTCTCCATGACACCATCAAATATCTAATTGTAGCCATCAACTCTTAAGAAATGTAGCCCCCACAAGTCTATATACACTCTCACATGTATCTATTCAAATCTACTCATATAGAAATATGTTTTCCTAGACAATAATAATCTATAATAAATACTCAATGAGATAAGTGTGTATAAAAAAATAAGAATAATATGAGCCTTTGACCTCCACATCTTAAGGATTTGGGGAATTGAGTTGATGGTGGAGTTGATGACTTCTGAAGCAGGTCTGAGAATGTGTTGTACCCAATATGGATCCTAAATAGAGTAGTCATACATCTATGATTTGAAAATGATGCCTGTAAAATATTACACGGCGCAGCGAACAGAATCTGAGAAAGAGATAGAGAGTACACAACAGATAAGAGGAGAATCAGTAAATTCTTTAACTCCAAACAACTGATACAAAGATGGCTCTGTCCACCCGTGCCCTTCCACTGTGTGAAGCTTAGATGGCGATCTAGACAGAAGATAGGTGAAGAGCTTAAGGCTAGCTGGAATAACAACTCTGACTGGGTGAAAGATGAGTGTAAGATGGCTGCGAAGGGGTTTAGCTTTTATAGCCCGCGAAGGTCGTTAGGTTGGCCTGCTGACCGACCTACCATATGAGCCTCCACTAGTCGGCCAAGGAATATTCCCTTTACCATCGGGCCGGGGGCGCTGCCCCCGGACCCCCACCAGGGGGGCCGCTGGCCCCCCTGGGACCCCCCAGCTAGGGGCCACTTCCGCGGTCCCCGGACCCCACAATAGGGGCCCCTTTTAACTCCCTTACACCGCAACTCGATGCAATGCGCCTCGAGTTGCTACCAGCTTAACCACTCCGTCTAACCCAAAGATTAGACCCACAACAGTCACCTTTTTGCCATCCGGTCACATAGACCTCATCTGATATACAAGTCAGGACTCAACCAATGTCCGGGCTCACACTTGGCTTCTTCTCATAATGGGGACCTTACAACTTTGAGCACCATGGATCATTGGTAGCACCTAATGAGGGTGGGGCATTGATCATATCTAACATGCCACCCAATTGTGTGGCTATTTAGGGGGAAAAAAGAACTATGATGGCTAGTTGTTAGCATAGCAAACTAATGAAGATCATCGGAGATGGCAATAGAATTACCAAGGTGAAAACACAACAGTTCACGTCTTAGTGGGGACTTATAAAACCAATAGGAAAAAGTAGCAACAAACCTTGAGAAACATCAAGTTTGATGTCAATCAATAGAAGAAAAGTTGCCACAAGTGCAGATGGCTAGCTAATATTAATATAGGTTCAATTGGAAATGTATTTGATGAGGAAGCAATGATGAAAATGGGATAATGACCAAGATGATGTAATGAAAAGGCTAGAATGTAGTAATGGAGAGGCCAACCCATGACATGTCCTTTTATAGGCCACTTTGATCCATTTGTCCTTTCATCCAACAATCTTTAATACATTTTACAAGTGTACATTTTGGAAAGACCATAATGTCTAGGGATGCCATCTTTGCTTGGTACATCTTTCATTATGGCTATGTGTAAATGGATTGAGTATTCAGATGATGTCATTTTGCTACAAGTTGTCATACAACATTGTCCTCTCAACAACATTGAACATGCAACCCAAAGATAGAGCAAATGTGTAAGATAAGATAATGCCCATGCACTAACATGGACTGGGCATCCTAAATTATAGTTTAATTTCTTTCTCTCTCTATGTTCATGTCTTCCTTTCAGTCTAGTCATACACTTCCACATTCGTTGCACTTTGATAGTAACCTTTGAAATAGGGACCCTTACTCTACACTCAAGAAAATTATAGACCATTTTATGCCTTTAGTTTTGCTACTTCACTTGAAGTCATTGTAACTCTAGAATAGTTTTCGTGAATATGAATACATTTCATAAGACTGGCAATGCACAAGGCAATAAGAACTAATCTTAGTTTTAAAAGCATCACTTCAATGATTTTAAGATTGATATATCTTCATCCAAGAAGTCACATGTTCAAACATGGAGCTCTAACACATGGGATATTTGATATGGTTGGTGAACATGCATGGATTTAGTGTTTAGGGAGAATTGCTTCTCAAGGTCAACATGAAAGAAAAAACGAGAGAAAGAAGAAATAAGAAAGAAGTAGAAAGAGAGGTCTAGACCAAGAAAATAATTGCAGGCATTGCACGTAAAGCACAAATTTTAACTGTTTATGCATGCACTAATGACTTTAGATCATGCAAATAATAGGTGATGCGGAGTACAATTCATGATGCATTAGAAACTAGTCATTACTATAAGCATTGCACACATAAACTATTTTTGTTGCAGCCAATAGGACCTTATCTAGTTTTCATCTAGGCTAAAGATGTCCATAAGAATAAGGAAGTCAAAAGCAAGATAGAGGAAACCAACAATTGGATCCAGAGACATCTTTGATACAAATAAATATGGGCACATACCTATTTAGCATCTATTGATATACATTCCTCCCCTTATTTGAATCTGGAAAGGTTGCAAGAAAATGCGGTAGGTCAAATCTTGTTTAAATGCAAATCCAACAATAGGACTTCCAATCAAAGTCTACCATAGCCTGTATAGAAAGGAGGTTAAGCTCTCTTTGTAGCCCCTGTTAGGAAATTTGCTTCAAATTCCCAACAAATGCAACATAAAATGATATATAAGCAAGGGGAGTACAAAACACAAACAGTCCATTGATACATTGTTACTAGTACTCCTTAGTACATCCCAATAATTGACCTCTTATAATCTAGGTATACTTCCTTGAAAGGTCTTTTCTTGCAAGGCTTCACAAGCTTCCCCTGCAAGTGATCCACTACCACCTCAACTATTAATGATAGATGAGATCTTTGTCACACCTCAACACCTATTCAAAAAAGGATTGATGAAATAAACCCACAAGGAAAAATGCTTTCTTACATTGAAAACAGAAAATTTCATACCAAAAGAAATTGCATGTGTATATACTCATTCCATACCAAAAGTGTGTTGAACAAACCCCTTAAATTACCCACAAAGTCTAAAATTTTAACTTGGAATAAGCTCTTACAATTTTGTATACAATTGTGTCTAGCCTTATTAAGGAACACAGACACATTTCTACCTTCCCCATAGCCTATTTTTGGTCAAGCAGGAAACCAATTGTAGATATTTGGGCTTCTTATCTTGCGTTCATGTGGATCTCAAAAACTAGTACTTTAAGAGCAAAAGAAATTTCTATAAACTGCGTCAAACAAACTCCTCTTCTATTCACATGATAAAAAGGTATCATAAAAACAAAAGCTAAACAATTCCATGACTACAAATGCATACCATAATCGAAGGCGTGCAGAACCCTTGCATATCATAACCTCAAGGTGTGTGTTCCTGCTGTACATTTGTGCACTGGTGCTTATTTCAGCACCCCCACATACCTACTCCAAAAAGCTCGTTAAGCATGCCTTGTCCAAATGATTCTCTACAAGCTCCACCAAAAAAATAAAAATCTTGTGTCACCTATTGTATCCTCTGTTAAATCCTTTGTTAATTCAATTTTGGTGCTGGTAGACTTGCCATTGGCTATGCACCTCTACATGTTTCAAAGACCGCAGCCACACGGGGACGAGGATCTCCAAAAATGTTTCAACATACTTGTAGTCAGTGGAGAAGAAATGGGTTAACACCAACAGAGATGGCTTTCAACGTGCTTGGCTACCACGCTGGTGCCCTCAGGGCCTTCTTCAAGGGGAGCATCCTCTGTGCTATTGTCGCTAAACTTGGAAAGGGAGACGAAGATGTACAAGACAATGTACCATTGGAGTAGGGCGTAGGCAATAGCTGCATCCTTGCTCGTGCGTAGATGATGTACCACTGGAGCAGGGCCCATAGCTAGAGTAGGGCATAGGTCTTGCTCCAATGGAGTAGGGTGTAGGCTATGGCTATGCTAGAGTAGGGCGGAGGCGATGGTTGCAACCATAGGGATGAAGATATTGGTGAGGGTGCCTGAGAGGATTGGGCCTACGCGTGCAAGGGCCAAATAGATAGGGATGAGGATCTTGGTTAGGGTGCCCGAGAGGATTGGCATTGTGGGAGGCGAGGTCTTGCCCGCATCGTGCAAGGGCCAAATATACAAGGATGAGGATCTTGGTTAGGGTGCCTAAGAGGATTTGCATTGTGGGAGGTGAGGTATTGCCCGAGTCATGCAGGGGCCAAATAGACATAGGTCACATATCTCTTATACCCAAAGATCTCTTTCCCTCATGTAAGAAGCACCATAACCAAATGTATCTATTACATTGATATTATATCTCAAATAAAACTTTAGATTTAGCATGGTAGGTTAAAAAAATTTACAATGAAAAAATAAAGGAAGTAGGGAAATTTTGCATGTGAGTGGAAAAGAAAAATGAGGACTTGTAGAGTCAATTCTCACCCACCATTAGCTTGTGTGGACCAGAGGGGTGGATGCCACTTTGATGGCTAGATTTTTCCATTGCATAAGTCTCAAGAATGAGATCCCTAGCTTCCTAACTGAGCAAGAATTACCAATGATAATGTTCACTACAGCTACAAATAAACCTAAGCTTAGGATATTCTCATTTTGGTTCAATTAGTGTTTTTCCAATATTATCTAGTGGATAGTAGGTACTTAACCGACATCAAATTCATCCTAACTTGTTTGATAAAATTTGGGAAACAAATTACCACCATGTCATCTAGCTTCAGGCTTGCATGCACAAACTATAATGCCACCTTATCAATGGACTTCCACAACCACAACAAGGTCAATATTGAACACCTAAAGTGCACTCAAGACTTGCCTGTTAGGAAATTGTACTATCCTAGTTTAAAAGTGCAGGCACAAAGACCATTGATCAAGATTTTTTGCAATAAACATTCTCACAGTGGCAAATATGAGATAAGGCATGATTTCCTTATTAATCTGCTTATATTGCAAACCAACAACAATTGATATCTATTGTCCTAGAAAATCCTCTATTTTGCATACATTGCCTATGTTTATTTGGCCTATGCTAAATGAGGTGATCCAAATCAAGACAACCTACTTCTCATGATAGTATCATAATTCTAGGATGTCATATTGATATGTATTGATATGAAACCACTACTTTAATTGTGTTGATCAAGCACAATTTACTCAACATCATCTTGAGAGGTGGGGTGGGTCACATTAGGAAAGAATAGAAAAATTAGTACATGATTTATCCTAAAATCATCTAGAGAGGTGGGGCGGGTCAAGAATAGAAAAACTAGTACATGATTTATCCTAACAAGTTTTACTTGGATAGTATTTGGAAAAGAGAGTTCCACCACATCAAGCTTCGAGCATGTGACCTCATCAACAACCTTTTTGAATCTCAAGAAGGTTAAGCTCAAACCCATATATGTGATCGAGGCATTAATTGCAAGATTTTCTCCATTTTAGATGTACAACCATTTTTTAAGGTAATCAACATTATACTGTTGCAGCTACCTTCTCTACTACAATAGGTGTCAAGTCCTCTACCACAATAGGTACAAAAGCTAATTATTTTTAGGTACTCCTTGATGTCAAAGAAAGTGGGGTAAAACATATATGCCTTGAGAACCCAATCCATTTGACTCAGGGCTTTGATATCCAAGTACACTTTGTCCATTACAATCCTTAGTATTTCTGATGCCAGGAGGCATATTTCACGGTGGATTCCGTAAACTTTGATGACCGGGGCTCATACACAAAGAGGATTCTTTGTGCGAGAAGTTGATGGGGACGCCTGTCCTTTTCGGGCGTTTCATTAATTTAGTGTGTACATGGGTGATTTCATAGCGGGTGATTCCGCAAAATACATATTAAATTAATAAACGTTTATGAGTTTAGAGTGCGCACTCGTAATAAATTAAGGTTAGGATTTATTTCTAACCAGTTGATTTATTTATGTAGCTGAAGACTGCTAGGTATTCACTTTTGTCGGTTTAATTGTATTATTTTACTAACGATTGTGAATGCTTCAGTTGATATGTAGAGATAGCAGCAGTGTTGGTGGAGAAAAGCATTGGAGTCTAGCGAGTATTCGACCTATGGATTATATTTTGATAGGCGCCACACATATATTTTGTCATGTCTATTGAGGCATCGATTATTTATTATTATTTTGTATGCGCCTATGTGCACGAATATGTTATTTCTATTTGGACATTGTGTTGGGCGTGCCAGACTCTATGGGCACCGTCCATTAACTTTATTTCCTATTTTTGTAAAAGCAAACTCAAAAGCTAAAAGCTTGTCATATTTTTGTAAATTGGGCTATTATTGAGCATGAAGATGGAAATATACATAAAATACATGCTTTGTGAAGCACTCACACAAGGCATGGGGGAGATTGAACCCAATTGGTCTCTTGCTCTTGTCGTTCATACTTTTTACATTGTAATTTGTGCAAAAAGGTAGAGTTCATTGTTCTTGGGGACCTTCCGGGATTCACTACGTGAGCATACTGCGACCGATCTGTGCAGCAGTGGTATCAGAGCGGAGTTGAGATCAAGAGCTTCCAATCGCTACCAATCTCGTGCGAAGGCGGAGCTCTTGGAACGATCGGACTCTACAGTCAATCTCGTCGTGAACCGTCGATACAGGCAGACTTCTGGCGACCAAGAACCCCTGTTTCTGTCATCAGATGCAATTGGAAGAAGAACGAAGGGCTAGGCAAGCATTGCAAGCGCAACTGGCAAAATTACAAAGAGCGTCTACCGACAAAGAAGAACCTCAAGCTGAAGATTTGATTCGATGTACCATCGACGCCACTCTTGAAGCTCAAACCATTCGCAAGGAATCAAAGATAAGTAAACGAAGTTTCAAATATCGCACTTTCAATGGCATATGAGAAGGAAAGACTGTTTTATCATTCATTAGTCAGTTTGATGACTATTTCCATGAGGAAACATATCCAGAAAAAGATAAAATCAAGTGTGTTACTAATCATTTGGTAGACAGAGCATCACTTTGGTGGACTGTAGTACGCAAGAGCATAGAATGTCCTGCTACTTGGGAAGATTTCAAGAAGAAGTTCATGTAGAATTTCCTTCCACCGCAATTTCATGAGAAGGTTATCAAGCAATGGGATCTACTTCAACAACGGGATCGTGAGCCTATACCTCAATATACAGAGCGTTTTTGGAATGCACTCCTACAGCTACGCATGCTTGAAGACGTACCAGAGACGACACATAAGCGGAAGTATATGTCTGGACTTCTTGGACATTACTACGCTGAAGTGAACATGTTCAAGCCTGGTACCCTTGAAGACGCCATTTCACTAGCTCACGACACTGAAGATAAGCTACGCGGTAGAGACAAACGGCCACAGCAATTCCAAGCCAATGGTAATTATGGATCTAAACAATTCAATTCCAATTTTAGAAGATTTAATCCATGTTGTTTCTCTTCTTCATCCTTCCGCAAGAATTGGGCTAAACCACCTGCATTACCATCCAATGTCAATCCAAATCCTAAGCCTATTCCACAGCCAAATCCAAATGTACCTAGACTTCTTGCCATTGCAAACAATGTAACCAAAGCCAAACCAATAGTATGCTATAAATGCCACCAGCCTGGACATATGGCAGCAAATTGTCATTCAAAGAAGCCACCAGCTCATATCAACTATCTTGGAGCCATGGACGAAGATGAACATGAGGATATGCCTGATTTCACTGAAGATGAGGATGACACTACTACTACTTCCGATACTTTACCAGGTATGCCTACTCCACATTCATTATTGACTATGAAATGTTTGGTGCATGGAAAGGAAAAGACTATTTTGCATGATGATGGTAGTACTCATGATTTTATTTCAGCAAAATTGGTAAAGGAATTGAAATTACAGACTGTACCTACGCATTATCACATAAAAGCTGCATTTTTAAGCACTAGGTATAATGGTACACAGGAAGTGCAAGATTTAGAGATTCAAATTGGCCAATACACTGAAAGAAGAAATTTCTTAGTTGTTCCATTACAATTGAGTGACATTATTTTAGGAATGCCTTGGCGACACCAGCATAACCCAGATATAGATTATTCCACACACACAATGAATATTAATTTTCAAGGAAAATCTATTACATTATATGGTATGCATGCATCTAATGTTTTTCCACTACTTTCGCATACTCAAGCTAAACGTGCATTACGCAAGAGTAGTAAATCATATCTCATTTGGGTGAATGAATTGCAAGTAAAGGAAAATCATATGCACCCTAGGCATAAGGAATTTCTTGCATATTTTAAGGATTGTTTTGCAGAAGACCTACCACCAGGTTTACCTCCTTCACGACCAGAAGACCATAAGATAGATTTGATCCCTGGCACACAACCACCTTGCAAAGCACCATATAGGCACAACCAGATAGAGCAAAAAGAAATCCAGAGTCAAGTTGAGGAATTACTAAATAGAGGTTTGATTCGACCTAGCAGTTCTCCATTCGGTGCACCTGTATTGTTAGTCAAGAAAAAGAATAATACCTATCGTATGTGTATTGACTATCGAGCTTTAAATAAGATCACTGTAAAGAATAGGTATCCTATTCCTAGAGTTGATGACCTTATGGACAAACTGCAATGATCTTCTAGATTTAGTAAAATTGACCTTAAGTCTGGTTATCATCAAGTGAGGCTAGATAAATCTGACATATTTAAGACTGCATTTAGAACACAGTTTGGTCATTACGAATTTTTGGTCATGCCATTCGGATTGACTAATGCACCTGCTACCTTTAGTAGAATGATGAACCGTATCTTTTTGAAATATCAATATTGTGTAATTGTTTTCTTTGATGATATTTTGGTGTTTGGTCAAAATGAGACAGAACATTATGAGCATTTGTCATTGGTTTTTCAATTATTGAAAGAAAATCAACTGTATGCAAATCCTGAAAAGAGTGAATTCTTTAAGACAGAAATTGAGTATTTAGGTCATATTGTATCATCTGATGGAATTAAAGTTGATCCTAAGAAAATTGATGCAATATTGAATTGGCATGTTCCTAAAAACGTGCATGAGTTACGTTCATTCCTTGGCCTTGCTAGTTTCTATAGGAAGTTTGTACGTAATTTTTCATTACTTGCTTTACCATTAACAAAACTTCTCAAGAAAGGAATTGTTTATCAATGGACTGAAAATCAACAGAAATCCTTTGACTTACTGAAACATGCATTAACCAATGCCCCTGTTTTACAGTTACCTGACTTTAATAGACAATTCTTTCTAGTAGTGACCGATGCTAGCGGATCAGGAATAGGAGCCGTACTAATGCAAGACAATCATCCTATAGCATATTCTAGTTGTAAGCTGAAACCCTCTGAGCTGAAATATTCCACATATGACAAAGAATTATTAGCAGTTGTACAAGCATTAAGGCAGTGGAAACACTACTTAATGGGTTCAGAATTTATGATAAAGACCGATCAGCAAAGTATTAGACATTTACTTAGCCAACCCCAAATCTCTGACCGACATATCAAATGGGCCTCCTTTATTCAAAGTTTTCATCCTATCATTCAATACCAACCTGGAAAAGAAAATGTAGTGGCTGATGCATTGAGTAGAAGACCTGCCATTCATAATATTTCTATCATATCTTTTGATTCTTTAATTGCTATGAAAGATACATATCACCAGGATATTACTTTTCATTCTAATTGGAATAAATTAGTTCAAAATAATTTCATTCCTGTTGATTCATTTTCATATAATGATGGATTTATGTTTTATGAAAAGAGGCTGTGTGTTACTATTCCATTCCGATCTTTTGTTTTGAATGAAATTCATTGTCCCCCATATCAAGGTCATAAAGGTATCATATCTACATTACGTATGTTAACTGAAAATTTTTATTGGCCGCATATGGATGCAGATATATCTAACTTTGTTTCTGAATGTTTGATTTGTCAAAGAGTTAAGAGACATCATGGTAAACAGTATGGATTACTTATGCCTTTATCTATTCCATCTAAACCTTGGGAACAAATTTCTATGGATTTCATTACTGGTTTACCAAATACTAAATCTAACCATGATATGATTTGGACAGTTGTAGATAGATTTAGTAAACAAGCATATTTCATTCCATGTAAGAAAACTTTAACAGCATCACAAGCAGCACAATTGTTTTTGAAAACTGTTTTTTACTAACCATGGATTGCCAAAAGTTATCATTTCAGATCGTGATTCTAGATTTTGTAACAATTTTTGGATTACCCTGTTTGCTAATCTAGGCACAAAGATTGATTTCTCATCTGCATTTCATCCAGAAACTAATGGACAAACAGAAGCCACAAACAGCACCATTCTAGATCTTTTACGTGCATATACTATCTCTAAACCTCAGACATGGGACACTCATTTGCATTTATTACAGTTTGCATATAACAATACACCACACACATCTACAAAGAAAGCACCGTTTAAAGTCATTTATGGATATAGATTATCGACACCTGTTGCATCTTTGTTTAATAAAATTCAGAGTGCTAATGATATTGCTAGTATGCATAACAGTATTTTTGATGAGGTTAAAGATATGATTGCTAAAGCCCAGCAATCATATACCAAACAAGCCAACAAGAAAAGACAAGCCATGAATTTCAAAGTTGATGACTATGTTTGGCTGAGAATAGAAAAACTTAGACTGCAAAGTGTAGATAGACATCCAGTTGTCAAACTAGCTCCTAGATTCTATGGACCATTTAGAATCATTCATAAAATTAATGACAATGCATTCAAGTTAGAATTACCATCTCATTGGAAAATTCACAACACATTTCACATTAGTTTATTGAGACCATTTAGAGGCCAATTACCTGTCTACCCTGTTTATGAAAACCCACCTTTATTAGAGCAAGAGACTGAAATACTTGAACCAGAAGCTATTATAGACACTGACTTTATGACCACTAGAATTGGCTGAAGATATTCTAGATATCTAGTTAAATTTAAGAACCATCCTGTAGAGGAAGCACAATGGATGCACGCTAGAGACTTAAATGCTTTCCCCACTCTGTTAGCTCCACATTGAGCTAATAGCAATTGAGGTCAATTGCTATCCCACCCCGGGGGTATGATGCCAGGAGGCATATTTCACGGTGGATTCCGTGAGGTTTTACGGTGGATTCCGTAAACTTTGATGACCGGGGCTCATACACAAAGAGGATTCTTTGTGCGAGAAGTTGATGGGGATGCCTGTCCTTTTCGGGCGTTTCATTAATTTAGTGTATACATGGGTGATTCCATAGCGGGTGATTCCGCAAAATACATATTAAATTAATAAACGTTTATGAGTTTAGAGTGCGCACTCATAATAAATTAAGGTTAGGATTTATTTCTAACCAGTTGATTTATTTATGTAGCTGAAGACTACTAGGTATTCACTTTTGTCAGTTTAATTGTATTATTTTACTAACGATTGTGAATGCTTCAGTTGATGTGTAGAGATAGCAGCAGTGGCGGAGAAAAGCATTGGAGTCTAGCGAGTATTCGACCTATGGATTATATTTTGATAGGCGCCACGCCTATATTTTGTCATGTCTATTGAGGCATCGATTATTTATTATTATTTTGTATGCGCCTATGCGCACGGATATGTTATTTCTATTTGGACATTGTGTTGGGCGTGTCAGACTCTATGGGCACCGTCCATTAGCTTTATTTCCTATTTTTGTAAAAGCAAACTCAAAAGCTAAAAGCTTGTCATATTTTTGTAAATTGGGCTATTATTGAGCATGAAGATGGAAATATACATAAAATACATGCTTTGTGAAGCGCTCACACAAGGCATGGGGGGAGATTGAACCCAATTGGTCTCTTGCTCTTGTCGTTCATGCTTTTTACATTGTAATTTGTGCAAAAAGGTAGAGTTCATTGTTCTTGGGGACCTTCCAGGATTCACTACGTGAGCATACTGCGACCGATCTGCGCACCAATTTCTAACCTCAATTACACTTTATTATAGGTGACATGGGCAATGTGTCCTTTAACTCAACTATGCTTGAAATAATTGATCAACATAGTTACCTTTATAGGGCTAGTGCATTACCAATTAATCTTTGGAGAAACAAAAAGAAGAATTTTGTAAAATTTTGTAAAAAATGATGAGAAGTGATGTTTTATTATTGAGTGACTACTTAATTTAGGCCTAATTTATTGGTACCCATTTCCCATAAACTATTTGTAATTTTGCAGGAAGTATATATATGTTCTTGATATGGCTATTTGTAATTGCCTAGTATGAAATGTGAGGAGCTGAGTTCCCTAGTTGTGTGGCCTAAAATTCCCTACTATGTTGTATGGGAAACATGATTCCCTAGTTATATGACCTACAAATCCTAGTTTAAGATGTGGGGAATTAAATTCCCTAGTTATATGACCTACAAATCGTAGTTTAAGATGTGGGGAATTAAATTCCCTAGTTATATGACCTACGAATCCCTAGTTTAAGATGTGAGGAATAAACTCCCTAGTTATATATAAGGAGTTCATACATGCATGCCTAGGATTCCCTAGCATGGGATGTGGGGAAAGTAATGTCCTAGTTATACATAGGGAATCTATATACACGTACCTAGGAAAAGTTAGAGAATTTCCTACATTCCAAGAGTTTTCCTATGTAGGAACTATTCAAAACCTCCTTGTGATAGTGATAAGACCCTTGATGATTTGGCATACTAATGCTCAGTTTTGAAAGCTTCTTCAAGTCATGAACTTGTAGATGAATCCTCTCTTGGCCTAAAGCTTCAACAAGAGGTATTATAGTCACTTTTCCATCAACACCAACAAACCAATTGAGCATTCCGTTTGCAATTCAAAGGATCAAAGGAAAAGGTCACAAGTTTTACATCGTCAATGAGTATTTCTTGAATAAAAAAAGGTGAATTTACACAAGATCTAGTTATGCTTGTGCATGATGAAAGCTTGTGGTAAAGTAGAATCTTTACGGTTGGGAAGGTTAGTACACCACCTAACACTCAGCATTGGGTTGTTGTCAGATCCCATTATTGACAGTACCCTCATGGACATGTATGTCAAGTGTTCTAGCCTACAGTTGGACTCTAAACAAATTCCATCATCTGTTAAGCTATCTAGTATCAAAATGGAATCTACAATAAAACTAGTCGAATGGGAAAAATATATTGGTGGATTTGTGGGAGGCTACGCCTTTTGTCAGTTTTACCAGGCTTCCGTCTTCAAAATGGATATTCCCTTCATATGTACTTGTTTATCCATGCAATGTGGCCTATCAAGAATATGCTTTGGAAGAGAATTTCGTGCCCAATCATTCATGTGGTTTGAAAAATGTAAATTAAAATCCATGCAATGCAATCAGTCAAACAATGCTTCCACAAAAATTATGAATGCACTGAAGAAAATGTGCCTAGCTTATCTACATGTGCTCATGCATCATGCAGAATGCAAACGAAAAGACACACACAACAGAAAATAAATTCCTAATAATCACAGTGACTAATGAGATCAAAATCTTGGCGAAAAACTCTGCCATCCACTTTGCACTAGTGGACGCACAACATCACGACAATGGGTGCTTCCCAAGGATGGGTGGCCT
The DNA here is from genome assembly GCF_053477565.2 of Lygodium microphyllum. Lineage (NCBI taxonomy): Eukaryota > Viridiplantae > Streptophyta > Polypodiopsida > Schizaeales > Lygodiaceae > Lygodium > Lygodium microphyllum. The sequence goes on along the minus strand of NC_141154.1, from coordinate 106,796,983 downwards.
CAGTTAGCCAAGAGATTTCTTCAAAGTTGTGTTAATTAGGAAACCACATATTAACTCAATTAGAAAATCAAGTAGAACCCTTGCTTCCTATCATTTTAGAGGACCAAAGTGAGACTATGCCTTATGGATAGAGTGGTTGATATGCTACACTCCCCCTCATTTACACTCTTTGAACTAAGTACAACACAAGTCCGCTTCAGTTGGAGTGGATTTGTGAAAAGAAGATGCTCAAAGACTGATGGTAGAATACCATTAGGTGACCTTAGCTTATGTAGGGGCTTGGATTCAAGTTGATTCTTGTGGGTATCGCCAGAACCTTCCTATGCGAGGTGGTGGACTCAAGCAAACCTAGGTGACAAGCTCTTAGAATATTCTGAGTTCTAAACAACATCGCTTAGAATATCTCTTGATAGACTACCAAAAATTTGTGGCACTAAAGGCTCTTCAGTCGAGCATGCCATAAGCTTGATGGAATAAACTTTTCATATTGAAAAGAGAAAACATACAATATATTTGTTTGAAAGAAGTGAAGCTAATCAAACATAGTGGGATTAAATCCAAATACATGGATGTAAATATATGGGAGGATTTGGATGAGATGGCATGCTCCACTATTATGTTGATACTCTTAAATTCCATGTATTTAATGTGAAAAACGTAGAAAGTGCATATGGTAGTGTATGGAAAAAGCCTGGTGACATGTATGAAAAAGAAAGTGCATCCTTGTAGGTTTATTGGTTGAAAAACCTCATTAATCCTTTGTATGCAAGGGGGCTTTAATGACTGATCATCTCAATGAGTTCAATAATATTTTTAGCTAATGACATCTCAAAAGATTATCTTTTATGATTCAGTAAAGACATTGTTCTTGTTAGTCACATTGCGTGAGACTTGGGATATAATAACTCTACACCTACAAGTGGTCTTTAAAGTGCTAATGTTGAAAGCAATTTGCTTATTGATGAGGTGAATAGAAAGAATAACTTAGGATCAAAGAGCTCCAATGTGCTCATGGTGAACAACAAGTGGTCTTTAAAGTGCTCATGTTGAGTAGTTTGGTCACTGAGGAGGTGAATAGAAAGAATGGCACATTATCAAAGAGCTCAAATGCACTTATGGTAAGAAAAGTACTTAGTTATGTAATGGTAGTTGATTTTTTTCTAGTACACACATTACTTTTAGAAGTGGGCCATACCACTAAAAAAGACAATTTCAAAAAGGTATAGAAGAAATTTATCTTGCTTTCTTTCTTCTTTAATATTTTTATCTTTATTTTCTTCATTTTTTATTATCCAACTGTGAGTAATTGCTAAGATTACAAAGTAAGAAAATTTTATACTTTTAATATTTATATAGAAAATAGTAAATAATATTAAATATTATATTATATTTTTAAATCTAAAATGGTGAGATCATTGTTTCATATGAAACTTGGGAGTGTTCATTATATGTAAGTCCTCTATATCACATGTATTTAAGGCCTATTTAAAAATATCCTTATTTGTGAATTTTTTAGAAATAAAATACCTCCCTTTTTTATTCACTTTGTAAATAACCCCTTTATATGGTAGCATTATGTATATAAAACAATGTGTAAAAATGGTATTTTAAAAATCTATTTTTTTCAACCCACGTGATATGCTTACATATTTGTAAGTAGTCCCTTTCTCCTCTTCCCTCCCCCCCCCCTCCCCCCACCCCGGGGTACACGATGTATATTCAAATAATACCTTAAGGTGTTATATAGATTTTACAAGGATATTGAAGGTATTAAATGTATAATTAAATAATGCAAGTATATAATACAATGTACCTCTCTCTCTCTCTCTCTCTCTCTCTCTCTCTCTCTCTCTCTCTCTCTCTCTCTCTCTCTCTCTCTCTCTCTCTCTCTCTCTCTCTCTCTCTCTCTCTCTCTCTCTCTCTCTCTCTCTCTCTCTCTCTCTCTCTCTCTCTCTCTCTCTCTCTCTCTCTCTCTCTCTCTCTCTCTCTCTCAAACCTTACCTTGTTAGCTTGCCTATTTGGACAAGAGTGATTTAAATGGATAAAATCTTAGAAGATAATAGGCTACTTTTAGCATAGCACTTGTCTCAGCTCGTCCCTTTTTAATGGTTGGTGTTTGCCTCTATACCTTGAGGATTGATCTCTCCATGTATTGTGCCTACTTGAGTATTGAGCCTCAATGAATCTCCCTCCCTCTTCTTCCTCCTCCCCTCTCCCCCTCCACCCCCCCCCCCCCCTCCCACCACAACACACACACACACATAGAGGAATTAAGATGTCCTCGTCTCAAAAGAAAGTCTGGATGTTCTTTCTGAAGAGTGGATTCATCTACTCATGTTGCATCTTCCTTCAGATAGTCCTTCCACTGAGCTAGCTACTTGAGGAGGATTCTACTCCTCAGACGTTTCACCTCCACATCAAAGTATCCTCTCAATTTGTGTTTCAACGACTATTAGCCATTGCAATCTACTCATTATCTAGTATGTGATCCACGCAAGGGACATAGAATTTGGTTAATTGGGTAGGCTTTCATCGAATACATCATGAAGCTTGAGGTGGATAAAATGTTTTGTGAACATTGTTCAAACAGTCCCTGATTTTTCCATCAAACTTCATGATTATAAAAATGGTAAATGTATGTAATTTAGTTTAGAAATTCCTACAAAATTTCAAGTTAAAAGGTTTTGAATTTGATATGAAACGTATTTTTGTGCCAATGAGGTGGTGGTTTAGTGATCCGAGTGTGGTTTGTGGTTTTTGGGTACATGAGTTCGAATATTGCATTTCACTTGCCTTGCCCTTTCGCAATAACTTAGAATCTAAAAATGTATTTTATCTTAGATGGTCCCTAATTTTGCCATGCGAGCTTTGAGAGACACACTTTGTCATGGGAAAATGTCGAAGGAAGAAGGCACGATGGGATGTGTAAGAAGGGATTGAGCCATGACAACCGATCGATACAGCAAGAAAACAACTACCCGGGAAGTGAGGAGAAGAAACCGTCACAGAGAGAGAGAGAGAGAGAGAGAGAGAGAGAGAGAGAGAGAGAGTCTCTTTTAGAGTTTCGCCTTCAGTTATCTGCAGTACGTCTGACGCTAGGGAAGGTGCTGGCTGGCTGTATATCTTGCCTAAAATCACGATGAGGACGGACAGATCAGACGTCGTTTATAAGCTGGCGATTGTGTTGGCGGTGGTGATGATTGGATATAACTGCAGTGCGATAAAATATTCACTGGCAGTCGATGCAATAATATCGGAAGGGAAAGCAGCCGCTACTAGCAGAGATAATAATCATATGATGCGAGTGGATGATGAAGCAAGTCTGGTAGGTGAGAAGGATGGCGATGGTGCTGGTGGTGATGAGTGCAGCGTTGTGATCAGTGAGCTGCTGGCCAACTGCAAGGAGTACGTGGTGGGGCCGTCCCCGCCGAAGGTGGCGGCGGGAGGGGCGTGCTGTCGGGTGGTGAACTCCCCGCACATCCCGTGCATCTGCGACCGCGTCCCTCCTTACGTCCTCGACCTCATCAACCACCGGGCCGTCCTCGACACCATCCGCAGCTGTGGTCTCAAAGTCCCTGGTGGCGCCACCTGCGCCGGTACCCCCCGCTTCCCTCTACCTCTCTCTCTCTCTCTCTCTCTCTCATATTTTCATATCTTCATCACCATCTCTCTCTCTCTCTCTCTCTCTCTCTCTCTCTCTCTCTCTCTCTCTCTCTCTCTCTCCACACACACACACACACACGTGTGTGTTTTCACTAAAACTAGAGATTTAATATAATCTCCAAAAGTAAAATTTTAAATGTAAATCAAATTGGATTTCCTTTGAAAAAAACCTTAAGCTTAAATTAATGTATTTCATACAATTGTTCACTAAAAATCAAGGTTTGATGTAAAATAGATTGCATGCAAATGTTTTTGAAGGAAAAAGCAAGGTTGATGTAAAATGAATCACAAAATTAGCTTTTATTATTTAAAGAAGAAGGTTTAAAACCTTCAACTTTAACAAATGTTTTTTGTTATAAGAATAACCAAATATTTCCACTTATTCAAAAATGCCTTCAAAATTGAGAGTTAAAGGTTTCTATATCTACCACAAAAAATGTATTTCATGAACACTAGTGAAAGGTTTCTATATCTACAATAAAAAATGTTTTTCGTGAACATTGCCAACAATCTTAGTCATGGAGACAATACCTTCAACCTTGTTAATCTATAAGTGTTTCTTACATTTTTGTAGGTCTTCTAGTCACATTATAATAAAATAACCCTACATTCAAAAATTTTAAAAACTCTCTTCAAAAATTTCAAGGCCTTTTTCAAATTTAACAATTCGTCTCTCACTAAATCTTAAATTTTTGTGAATAGTATTCCACATAAGACCGTTGTATAAGTGATAAGGTGCTTTTAATTAGCCTTGCATGGATAAAGTTCTCAAACATTCATCACAATGCTTAATGCATGACTCCTAATTTCTTCTCCTTTTCCATGCAGGAATCAAAGTAGGTGGTTGAATCACATTGTCAAAATTAATCAGATATCTACCATAATGGGAGTCACACTAAATAATATATTCAATGAGATGCAACCATAATAGTAGCAATGTCTTTATCACTATCTTTGTTCAAAAAGTACTCTCAATGCTTCTATACAATTGGTCTTTTGAAATCGAAGTAGTAAACACTCACTAAAAGTCCTCAAAACTATGCTCCAACTATTTTTCAATGTATCACTAGCAAGTAATAAAATGACCTCTCTTTCTTTCAAAAGCTGTAGGTTATCTTTCAATGTGTGAGTGAAAAACTTATTTTGCATGTATAATCTTGAAAATTTATCCAAACTTTATTAAATGAAATAGTCTAGCTTTTTGGTGAACTCACATTCTATACTAATGTTTTTAGAGGTGCATCCCCATGAGATGTAACATTCTTATACAGGGAAGATAGGTGTAAATATATGTACGTGGCTTATGTGTGGCACTTCTTCTTAAGGATAGACTCTAAGTTTTAGAGGTGCATTCCATGAGATTTAACATCCTTATACACGGAAGATAGGTGTAAATATAGGTATGTGGCTTATATGTGGCATTTCTTCTTAAGGATAGACTCTCAATTTCTAAAATTAATTGCACAAAAAAATTAACTTTTTGCAAACCCATCAAATCTGGTCAAATTGTTAAAACCTTTATTGTTATTAAAAGTAGTTAATCTTATTCTTCTTTTTCTTCTCACATCTTTTTTCCTTCTATTGCATTTTGAAGCCTTTGCCATACTTTTTCTCATTCTTGGTGGAGAAACCAATCACAAAATTGACATCCTCCTCATTCTTGAACCTCAAGAATTCACCCCCTATGTGGGCAATAGAGATGCTTTGATGCCAAATTATAGCTTTAAGATCACACTCTTCAATCTCCTCTTTGGTTATACCTACCTCTATAAATGAGCAAAATCATTGGACTGAAGTCCAAGTTAGTAAGGACTCTTGGGGTCCCATGCGACTATGAAAGCGTAAGAAGAGGAACATGAAAGATGTATGTAGGAATTTTTGGAGGTAAGGTTAAGTACTTCAAGATAGAGACAAGAAGGTAGACTATTAAGGAGGTTCTTGCATAGCATATGTACATACACAATGAGCTTCTTCTTTACAAACAAACTAAACACAATTTTATCTTGCATAAAATAATTTGCAAACTCTTATACTCTCCCATTTTTATTCATGCTTTTGTGTGTTAAATTTTCTAATTTAACTTACATTTTCAAAACTTTTTGTGTAAATGTATGCCCTTCAACCAATGAGGAGAGCACAACTCATTGAGTATTACCATAAGAGCCATGACTATGATTTACTTAAATAATGGCTTACTACAATATGAGGGGAGAAGCAAGAAAGTAGTTTTCAATGTTGGAATATACTTTATGGCCATTTATATGAACTACTCAATCATAAATATACATGTGGATGATTGAGTGAGTCTAGACATTTCCATTACACTCAAATTGGAACTTCCTATACTAGCATATCCCTGACATTAATATTGTAATGTACTTTACAAAGAGTAAGCTCTTTAAAGATGTGCAACACTCTCTACAAGGAAGTATACAACAAACTATCAAAATTCTTATCTCATCTATGATAGTTATTGTGGAGCTCTTTAGCATGTTCAATGTCAAGATCACTAAGAATATGCTCATATCCAAGAATCTCAATGAATGAACTCTATTAAGAATTCTCAATTAAGGATGGCTTATGAAAGTCCTTGATGGTATACATTGTATGATCTCACTAGACAATATAATTGAAATATATATAATTATAACACAAACATTAAATTTTTTGCTCTAGTATAAGTGTTCATAATATATTTATGGAAGCTTCATGGTGATGGACTAGGAGCTCACTATTGGAGCCTCACATAATAGCTTAAACTTCTAACACAAGAAATTCACAAGAAAGCAAGAAAGCATGAACATAAAGAAAAATCAAGAGAAAGAGTACGTGTGCATGACACCAACATTGAGTACAAACACCTTCCATGTATTAAGAGGACTCTCGTCAATGCATGTATTTAATGATTTGGTTATTCTTGCGCCCAAAAATAGTCCTCTTTATAAAAATAGTGCAAGTTTTTTGCTTGTTTATTTGCACTAATAATAAAACTAACACAATTCTATGCCTAAATAATTATCCAATGCTAGACTCATTACATCTTACAATCAATAATCCCTAGATAATATGGAAAGCACTAAAAAAATACATCCACCAAACTAGTAAATAAATTTAATGATATCCATAAATAAATGTGAATAGTAATGCTTAACTCAACATTGTCATGAATGTATCCTCACTTGTCCCTACACGTCAACCGAGTTTATCAACAAATAAGTCAATGCGAGAATTATTATAAACATAATATTTTTACAATACTAGAATATAAATTATTAAACATCTATTGCCACCAAAATAAATAGTCAAACCTATCTAATAATATCCCTTGACCAATATATTGAGCCTACACTTGCCATGGGCTAATAAATACCTCTCTCATGGGCATTCACCTCTCATAGGATAAATAAGCATGCCTTCCATGGCCATGGACCTATCATGGACCATTAAATATGCCTCTCATAGGCATTCACCTCTCATGGGCATGAATAACATACCTCTCATGGGTATACACCTCTCATTCTAAATAAATGCCTCTCACAACCATATGCGTCTTAGGCTAAGTAAACTCTCATGGGTATGAATTCTCTCACGGTCATACGCCTCTCGAGCTAAATAGACATCTTGTTAGTCTAAATAGACATCTTGTTAGTCACAAAATGGGAAAGGGGTAGCAAAAGCAACAACTGATGAAAACTTATAAATGACAAAGGTTTCTAATATCAAAATGAAAAAGGTGAATAAAAGTGAAATTTCAATAAGAGTGTGAGTTACCAAAAATATACAAAGCATTAATTCTCGTAGGACACTTATGGAACACATGTACAAATTTTCCATTGATATTTACATCTGTTTAATTATTTGCGGTATTATTTTGAGAGCTAAGCTCAAAAACTTATACAAGTTGTAATATTTTCCAATGTTGGAAAGGAAGCCCCGCAACTTGGCAAGGGCATGGGCATTTTCTTTTGAAAAATTATCGATGTAAACTAAATATGTGTGCATAGAGTAAGAAAGGTTGGCTAAGAGCCAAAAAGGAGGAATGGGTGCCCAACTTTCAGTGAAACCCCCAAACTCAAAGCCTATGTGTAAAAGCTAGAAATGCATTATCTTGAGTGTGAGGGAGAGTGAGACAGGGAAAGAGTGAGGGACTTGGAAATTGAAGCTTCTCTCTTACTTCACATTCTTCTCTTCTTCCCCTTTTTCGTGTGAGAGCTAGAATGGAGGACATGTTGGGTTTTCTCTTCTCTTCTTCTCATTTTCTTTTGAAGATTGAGCACTCATGGATCAAACTAGAAGTCATGGAGTAGCACCAATAGATCCAAAGAGAAAAATTTGACTTGTGGAGCCACTTACGAGTCTTCAAGGCAAAGGCAAGGAGGTGAGCTTGTTACATCTTTTTTCAATTTGCACATTCTTGCTTTCATGGAGATTGAGAGAGCAGTGAGTAGATTGGCAAAAGAGAGAGATGTATTGATTAGGTAAGACATAGCCATAGATGTTGCTATAGTTGAAGCACTTGAAATAATAAATGTTCCCTCAAGAAACATCTTGTCTATGAAGCTTTAGTTAAAATGGAAATAGTTTGGTTCCATTTTCAAGACATGATAGAATCAATCGTGGAGGTATACATTCTCTCCATCATGTGACTGAATAGAAGCATGAACTTTGAAACAAAATAGGAGCACATACTCCAAAATAGACAATTCAAGCTCTAAAATGAGATGTGGTATAGATAAGAAGGGAGTGAGAAAATATTGATTTGTTTGATGATTTGAAATGAACATCTATGTAACGAGTAGAATTTAGGAACTTTAAGAGTCAAAAGCATTAAATTCATTTTAAAATTTTTATTTTTGTCTAATCCACCTTGTGGGAAAGGAAAAAAGAAGAAGAAAAAGTTCAAAGGGGGGGTGGTTGAGTGTAAGGGCTTTGTAGCTATACTGTGGGGTTGCTACCAGAAACACCTATATAAGGAGTAGTAAATGAATTTGAGCCCTACTTAGTTTCCACTCTACATGTGATTCCCTATACCAGAGTAGTGGTGAACCTTCATATGTGCGATGTCCTGAGGATGTAGTCCTAGGATGTGCTTATGTTGTACCATTTCTTTTATTGAATAATACAAGAGTATACCTTGCTCTCATATATCATCTTACCTTTCTGTGCCATATTGAGTGAGTGATAGAGTGCATATGCATTACACTTGGTATCAAAAAAACTTGCTTGAAGTGAAGGAGTGCTTATGGAAGTAGGAGAGAAGATCAATTGTCCCAAATTCATGGTGTGTATGCACAATATGTACACTCAACCATTGTTCTCTATATATTGCATTGTATATACTAGCTACACTACATTTTATAAAGGAGGTGAGGCCTTATTTATGTAGCCCAACAATTTCCATGTGTCTCCCCATGTGACACACAATTACTCACACTTTACATGTGCGCACCTATGTGACATACTTCTCTCCACACCTTACATCCATATCCTCACACCATGCAATCTCTAGCGCGTAGAGTTCTTTCACACACAAACACTAAGCTTACATTCTCAACGCTCCCTCTTAAGCAAGGTGTTACCTTTTATCTTTTATATATCCAATGTAGCATCGCACAACCCAATTGCTATCTTCAAAATTTTAAACTTCCACAATTTTAGAACCGTTGCTTTGATATCCAGGCCAACTGAGGATCTAGTGGTGCTGCTTTGCATGATGGTAGGAAGCTCACTCAACCCAGGCAAACCGACCTCGTCTAGCATCCCCAGCAACAAATTAGAGCTTCAAGAAATCGTAGAGTATCTGACCGATAAATTGGATGGCAATTTGGCTACTAACTTAAAACCTCTACGTGACCTTTTAGCTAGACCAGAATGGAAATGGACCAGAGTCCATGACCTGAACTTATTATATAACTGGGCTTTAGTTACTGACGACAAGGAGATTGAAGAGGGAAGCTTAGGGGATGATGAGCAGTCAGAAGGACAGGACCTGGATGAAGAGGAGTATGAGGACTATCACTCTACGGGAGAAGAGAGTGAAGAAGAGGTAGACATGATAGAGTACGACACGGAGGGAAAAGCGATAGAGAAAATTAGGGCAGACTTAAGGCCTAGGAAAGAAGGAATCAGTCGAAATGAAAAAGGAGTCATGCTAATGGAGTGTGATAAATCCTGGCTAGAACGAATAGAAGCCGTAAATTACGAGCAAGCCAGAGTAGCACAACGATGGGTAATCCCAGTGCTCAAGACAGATTCACCTACGGAACTACAACCCCCTGGGGAAACACCTTCCTCAAGTGAGGGATGCGAGTTCAACTCAGAGTCGGAAGTTAGCATTGAGAGTGATCCCGAGATACCACAATCCTCTGAGATCAAACGCACCAAGGGAGACTTGCCAGTCCACCTGAGGCGCAGGAGGCTAAAAGAGGAGGCCAGGAAGCAAGCAAGGGACTCAGAAGCGGAAAGGTAGAGGAAACCATGGGATCTACCCAAACGGTTTACAAAATCAACTCAGAGTCGGAAGTTAGGACTGAGAGTGATCCCAAGATACTGCAACCCTCTGAGGTCAAACGCACCAAGGGAGACTTGCCAGTCCACCTGAGGCATAGGAGGCTAAAAGAGGAGGCCAGGAAGAAAGCAAGGGACTCAGAAGCGGAAAGGCAGAGGAAACCACGGGACCTACCCAAACGGTTTACAAAATTCCAGATGCAGTGCCAACAAAACAACGACCTTACCCCATGAATAACAAGTACGCCCATGTAGTGAAGGAGGAGATTGATAAACTCATGAGGGCAGGATTCATATATGAGATTGAGCACATGGACTGGGTGTCACCTATCGTGATTGTCATGAAGAAAAATGGGAAAATCCGAGTGTGCGTAAACTACAAAAAGGTGAATGCCACTATAAAAAGGGATAACTATCCTTTACCTTACACTGAGCACATGCTGGAGAGGATAGTAGGGAAGGAAGCCTACAGTTTTCTGGATGGTTTCTTGGGTTACAATCAAGTGCAAGTGCACCCCGATGACAGGCACAAGACTGCCTTTGCCACGGAATGGGGCGTATTCGCCTACATTGTCATGCCTTTTGGGCTAATGAATGCACCTGCAACTTTCCAATGCCTGATGTGCACTATCTTTAAGGACATGCTTAGGCGCGAACTGGAAGTGTTAGTAGACGACCTATGGTGACACTCTAGTTGGCCTGAACACTTGAAGAAATTAAGAGCTGTCTTTGAAAGGTGTAGGTTGTACCACCTCTCGCTAAACCAATTAAAGTGCCAGTTCTGGGTAAAACACAGATGCATCTTGGGGCACGTAGTGTCAAGGAATGGCATTGCTACTAACTTTTCCAAAGTCAGAGTCATTATTGACCTACCGCCACCCGACAACTACAAGGGAGTTCAGTGCTTCTTGGGACACACTGGATATTATCGACGATTTGTGCTAAATTATGCATTAATAGCTAGACCTTTGTACAAGCTATTGATAGTGTTTGAGTGGACGGAGGAATGCCAGCGCGCATATGAGGAGTTGAAAAAGGCTCTTACGATTGCACCAATCTTGCGAGCCCCAGATTGGAACATAACGTTCCATGTGCACATAGACGCCTCTAAGTTCATTATTGGAGCCGTGTTATGCCAGCCTAGTGAGCATAACTTGGATTACCCGGTGAGTTTTGCGAGCAGGCAACTCACAAAGACCAAGATGAACTACTCCACAATGGAAAGGGAGGGGTTGGCCATGGTATTTGCGGTAAAGAAATTTAGGCATTACCTGTTTGCCACTTCCTTTGTCTTCTTTGTTGACCATCAGGCCCTACTGTATCTTGTGAACAAGCCTTTCGCTATGGGACGCATAGCTAGATGGTTACTCCTTTTACTGGAGTTTGACTTCTCTATGGTTGTACGCAAAGGAAAGTAGCACTACATGGCTGATCACATGTCCCGCATACCCATAGGAGAAGCCGTTGGACAAGGCGTGCCTGACAATTTGCCAAACGCCCATCTTTTTAACTTGTCTAGTGAACGAGAATTATTTAGAGCAGATCTGACGCCATATTGGGCCGACGACATAGTGCAAGTGCTAGAAAATGGACTACCAGAGCGACCCATTGAGAAGGCCAGGCTGAAGAGACTCATCTTGAAAATCCAGCCATACCAATTGATAACTGGCCAACTCTACAGGTTGGGACAAGACGGTTTATTGCGCAGATGCATGTGTGAGCACGAGATGCACGACGCATTAAATGAAGCACATGGCAGAATCGCTAGAGGACACTTTAGTGGGGACACAACAGCCCGAAAGGTGCTACAATCCCAGCTATGGTGGCCCACCCTATTCCGCGATGCAGCTAAATTTGTAAAGCACTGCGATGAGTGCCAAAGGACCAAAGTGCCTGTGCGAAAGAACAAGATGGAGTTGACCCCTGTCATAGCCCGACAACCCTTTGAAAAATGGGGCATCGATTTTATTGGACCTGTCAGTCCGGCAGCACAATATTCCCAAGCTCGATACATCATAGTGGCGACCGACTATTTAACAAAATGGGCAGAGGCACGAGCCACGAGGAAGAACGATGCTAGGACCACCGCAAAGTTCTTGTGGGAGCAGGTCATTTCACGGTTTGGCTGTCCAATCGAACTTGTAAGCGACCAAGGCACACACTTCATTAATGAAGTGATTATCCACTTGCTCTCTACCTTCCTAATAATTCATCGGAAGTCCTCTCCCTATTACCCTCAGGCTAATGGCCAAGCCGAATCCACAAATAAAATCCTAGTCAATGTGCTTACAAAAGTCGTGTCTACTTCGAGAAGTGACTGGGACAACAAGCTAATGGCGGCCTTGTGGGCCTATCGCACAGCTTATAAAACGGTTGTAGGACAGACGCCCTTTAGGTTGACTTACGGAACTGAAGCCATTTTTCCCGTAGAATTCTTCATCCCTAGTTTGAGGCTAGCAGTCCAGGAACGTTGGGAGGGAAGAGAGGCTTGGACCAACCGCTTAGTGGAACTTGAGCGCTTAACAGAGACCTGACTTCTCGCCACTCACTCTCTGATTTGTGAAAAGGCTTGACGAAAGATGTGGTTTGACAAGCATATCACGGAGCGAGACTTCGAGCAAGGGGATCTTGTTCTGCTGTACTCGGTAAAAGGACATAAACAAAAGATGAAGTTTCGGGGGCTAGGACCTTTCAGAGTACGCATGATCGGTAGGACCGGGAATGTCGAGTTGGAGACACTTGACGATGAAGGAATAGGCTTTTTTAACGCCAGCTGCATTAAGAAGTACTATCCTCCTTCACATCCATTACATGAGCCACCCATGCTAGAACCCCCACTGAATGTCCGCGTGGCTACTATAAGTGACCTTACAGATCAGGATGAAGAAGCAGTGGCACCAGCATACCTGCGGATCACAGTTGCAGTAGGAGCGGTGTATTCCTTCGAGGCCTTGATTGATGAAGGTGCCGACTACAACATCTTGATGCATGACCATTGGACACGCATTGGTCAACCACAACTACAGCCCACTAACGCTAAACTCACCCCATTTGGGGATACCGCTTACCCACTCCTAGGGAAGTGCAAGGTGGTCGTTTCCATCGAGTCTGAAAGTTTACCAGCCTTCTTCCATGTATTACCTGACATTAAGGAAGCCGGTAATGTGTCACTATTGGGTCGCACTTTCAAGAAGCAAACCAACTGTCATGTGGATTACAACCTAAATCGCATACATCTTGCTATCGGCAATGTGCGCATGGTGACGACTCTCAGCAAGGGCTGTCTTAACTCCCCCACTTTTACGAAGCCACCGGTAGAAACCCCTACGACCACGCTTCAGCCCGAGGCTGAACAGACGGAAACTACGGCCTCGTGCCGGGCTCTCAACCCCAGACCCACACCCACCATGAGCACTTACAAGGCCAAAGAGTCCACGTTTCTATGGGTGCCGAAACGGAAAAAACCACATCCGAGTAAACCACCCAAGTATGATCCTAAATGTCCAAATTATCAACTGTCCCAACCCAAGAGGCAGTCTAGGCGCTATCGCCGTAGACGCACAACCACGCCGCTCTGGATTCCCAAAGATCTATTGCGGGCCCAAGGATACTACGAGGGCAATCCCTGGATTTGGGTGCCTAAAAATGGCCAGCTAAGAACCTCATCTACAAGCAATCTCACCCTAATGAGAGAGGCTTGCACAAGTGGCGCCCAGAACACAGTTAGCAGGCCAGGGCCCGCGGTGGCTAGCAAGCCTCAGCTCATCTATCGCCCAAAGAAAATGCCCCAAGCCTTAAACCTACCTAATCCTGAGAACTTACAAACCACTATGACTACTCACTCAGAACCTAGTACAATCCCCATGCCTCTAGAGCTTCCTACAGCATCTCAAAGTGCTTCACAATGCGAGGCCCAAACCGTGGCACCGATGAGGAAGTCACAACTATCCAGTCCAGTTTCACTAGCCCCGCCAGAGGGTCTTAAACCTTCATACGCAATATGACCTTTCCTCTCTTGGGCTAAGGACCTTGCCGCAACTTCTGGGGATGACTTAATAACCTGCATTAAAATGTTAGATGAAACTTTCACTACATTTGCTAGAAGCTACGAGAGGCTAGACCTAGGCCTTCTTGACGAAACACTTGCTTCTGATGTTCATGCATTACCATGCACTTGGGAGGAATACGAACTTATGACCACTAAAGTTCCCAAAATTGCTGTCGAAATGATAGCAAACGATGAAATCTCAAAGGATCAAGCTGCACCCAGAAGACTTATCACTTCTTATCGTAAGCCTCCTCGTTCTGCTCCTGAACAGGAGTTGCAAGAGCTCAAGCAGATGGCAAGCTCACCTTCCACATTCTTACAGCAATGGTTTACGCTAAGAATCCAATGGGAGAAAAAAGGTTGTCACGTAATGACCAATGCTGAGCAACGCAGGGAAATTAAAACTATCGAATATGACCCCACTTATGTGGCACCTATCTCGTTTAGGGTCTTAGCCATCACCCGTAATCAGCATTTGGACGACCATGTGCTCGCCCACCCCTACATTGACCAATTCCTCACCGAACAGGAATTACATGTTGCCAGTCGCCTCAATACTGGAGATCTCTTCCACGACGTTTTGACCTACATTTCCCAAGTCTCCATCCAACCATCTACTCTGGATTGTCATGCCCAACTCGAATACAATCCAAGCTTCTATGATTGGCTATTGGTTCGGTAAGTCAACCCACGCGAAACAGTGCTTACCTCGCCCTTCCTGTGCTAATCCTAGGAAGAATTCTTTGAAAGATCCCGATGGAAGGGGGGCAAGGTGAGCAGGAGCATAGCAAAGATGAAAAGTTATGCTATCTAGCTAGCAGATTGTTATAATTAAGAAAGTTTCTATGGAAGAATACTGCAGAGTAAAACAATAGCAATGGTCAGCCTCTAAGCAAGTGTACCCATTTTGAGCACATATATTTTTCTCTCAAACTTAGTTCTAATTAGAAAGAAGCCGATTGTTAGGCATTAATATTGGCATGGTGTGTTGACAGGTCACCACCATGGTAGGACAGGACAAAGGAGGCAAACTACCATTCTCTGAAGAGGAAATGACCAAATTCGACATCAGCATCGAGACGCACAGATTCAGTCAATTCACTTTCAAGCACACACTGAATCTGGACGAGGCCATCCTGGAGGAACCTGTGATCAAAGACTTAGTGGACAAATGCCACCTCCACAAGTACGTGGAGAAGGTGGGGCAGGTTGTGGATTACAGCATGTGCGCAGATTTCCTAAGGAACTTCGACAAAAGCAGGAACTATGGCATCGTCACAGTAAGGACGGGGGAGCAAGAAAGAAGAATCGAAGTGCCCCTCAATGCAACAATCATAGAAAAGGCCCTGGGGCTTGTGCCAAAGAAAGAGAGAAGGCCGAGACGAGATGTTTACACCATGCTGGGAGTCAAGAAAGAAGCGGTGCATACGGTGGATGGAATCAGCTTGGCTGACATCCCGAACCCAGTGGTGAAATTACAAGCAAAGATGATCCATACCCTCTTCTCGGGCCAGCATTACAATGCGCTGATAAACAGGATCGGGGTCCCACTATTGGAAAGCATAGCAGCAGGAGCCCCTGAAGAAATAGATTGGAATGGATTCGTATAGAAGACCATTCAAAGTTCAGCAGCCCTTCTTACTCCGGTGGAAGCACCAGTAGGAGGAGAATCCCCTGCCTCAACCGCGCCCTCCTCAAGGAAGAAACCTGCGTCAAAAGCAACCATAATCAGATACGGGGGCATCCTGACAGCCATCATAGACAAAGCAATAAAGAATGAGGGCATCATGGATGAGGAAGCTGTGCATCAAAGCCCACCTCACAACGAAGGAGGGGAATCAAGCGAAAGAACAGTAAGCAACAAGAGAGAGTAGGAAGTGCCACCTCCACGAGCGGGCAAACCCGAAGAACAAAGCAAAAGTGATAGGAGACAGAAGGAGAAGAAAGAAAAATTAAGTAAGGAAGAACGGGCTGACATCAAAAAAGCTAAAAAAGAGTCTCGAAGGGCCGAAGAAGAAAGGAGGAGGAAAGAGGAGGAGGAGCTTGCCAGAATAGGAGAGGAGTCAAAGAAGGCAGAGGAGAACAGGAAAAGGAGGGCGGAGGAAGAAGCCAAGGAGCAGCGACTCAAGGAACTGGCCGAACTGGCGGAAGCTACACGAAGGTCGGTGGAAGAGACCCATGGGGGTGGAGAACTCGAACCCGCAAGCCATGGCCATAAAGCCAAAGCCGGTGGTTGTAGGCAAGGGCAAGTCCCTCCTACATCCACTCCCTCCCTCCTTTGTGCCAACAACAGCTAAAATTATGACCGCAACTGCTATACAACCCACGCCACCTCTCGACGCGGCACAGCTCATGACCATGGTGCAAATGCTCGTGAGCAAGGTGGCCGAAATTGTCCCTAAAACTAGATTGAAACAGCCCACCGCCACAAATGCAGAGTCATGGCAAGACCCCAAATGACAAAGGCTGGAGGCATCGACCACCACCCCCAATACTCCCATACCTGCCGCAGACTATGACGCATATGTGGCCGAGTTACTGACACAACTAGACAAGGCAAAAGAAGAAAAGAAGGTGGCCCTGCTGGAACTAGAGAAAGAAAAGGAGACGTCAGCAGCCCTCAGGCTAGAGTTCTCAAGGCAGGAAGCTGACAGGCAGAGAGAGATAAAGGCCCTGCAGGACCAGCTAGAAGAGAAAATGAAGGAAGCCCAAACCAATGAAAGTCACCTTAGGCAAAGGCTAGAGGATGAGGAGCAGAGCCTGGTGGCTGAACAAAGGAACCTAAAACTATTGATGCAGCAATACAATGATCTCCAGCAAAGGGTGGCCCAAGTGGAAAAGCTCTATCGGGAGGTTCAGGAAGGCGAAGCCACTGTTCCACAAGAACATGCCGCGGAGCCCCAGTCATGGCACGAGCAAGAAGAACAGAACAGGCTACTAAGGGAAATTGAATTCCTGAAAAATGAAGGGCCGGGGGTCTCAGCAGAGCTGAAGCAAAACGACTACAGGATGAGGTGCAAAGATTGCAGGATGCGCTGGAGACCACCCAAGAAGACGTGGAAGCCCTCATGGCCATGACCTTTAATCAGAAGAGGCTGTTCCTCGCTGAAATCCAGAGCTAAGAACAGTTGGTACAAGAGAAATCAGAAATCCTGGCCGAAGCGCACCACAGGCTCAGCATTGTTGATCAAGCAAGAGGGATCGCTGAAGAATAGCTCGCTTAGAAACTAAGAGAAAGAAACCAGTTATGGTTTTTATCAAATGAGCAGCAACATGTGTTAACCACCCTGGCGAGCCAGCTAGAGGAACAAAGGCAAAAGATGGAGGAGAGAGCCATGGAGTGGGAAAGAAAAAACTTTGACAGGGTAAGGGACTTAACAAAACGCCTGGCGGTGGCAAAATGTGAAAGAATGCTGACCGAAGCTAGGGTTGAGGCTGCAGAGATAACCACTAAGACCCAGCGTCAGGCCTTTCTCAACATGATGCTCCACGTGGCGCAAGTCAAGGGCGATGATACAGTGGAACAGGTAAAAAGAAAGTTGGAGCCAAGCACCCGGGCGCTCAGATACGGTCTTCAAGAGCGGGAGGTTCCAACAAGTACAGGAATAACTAAAGAGCAACAATTCTACTACTTGCGCTGTACGGGCCTTTCCACTGCGAAGCTCAAGGAGTTGGGTTTTCAGGAATAGGAGCAGCCACCGCCACCACCACCAGTCATTCCTCCTATGGTAAAACGAAATGTCGAAGAGGGCCCGGACTTCGAGCAAGATGATGATGAAGAGCCACAAAGGATGCCGAGTCCGCCCCAACCCGAGATCCCACAGGAGGAACCTGCCGATGCCGAGCTACCTGAACACATAATTGCAGCAAGGAGAAGGAGGCAAGAGTTAGCAGAGGAGGCCCAACGCCGAGCGTGCATACTTCCATGACAACTCCCTGAGGAGCCCATGCCACTGAGAAATGATACACATCCTGTAGATTGGCCCCAGGAGTTGGTCATCTAGTGCCAGAGAGAGCTACATAAGAGGCCATTCGAGCTTTCATTCGCTTTTCCATGCTCCCTGGACCGGGCCCTACCTTTAGGGGTCATAGCCAATATCAAAGATCTGGCTAACGAACTCGCAAACAGATGGATGGAAGAAAGAAGCATGATAATGACTAGGTGGAGACAAGAGCCATGAGAATACTGGGAAGACAAGGTCAGTCTAGTTCCCAAATCTGTCCAAGGCTACGAGGCACAGCCGAAATGGCGGAGGAGGATTTGGGACACCAATTTTGATGCCTGGACCGCATTTTGTAGCTCCCTCCCTGAAGAGCGTAACGATCCCATCTACATGCCCTACCCCCGTAGGAATGGACTGGATTACAACAGAGATTTACATGGGGATTTTGACTTCCTGAAAATCTATAATGTAAATGCTAGAAGCCCGGAGGAGTGCTTAGTATTTAGGGTAGAAGATATACTTCCCTCCATAAATCGTTTTCTTGTAGATTTCTCTTCCTGCCCCGATCCAGCATTCTTAACCACTTGTAATTACCTCCGACTTCTCAAATTCCTGCTACTTCAGAAACTTGCAGCAGAGGAGGCCCATCTCCCTCCATTCTTTTTTTATCTTAACCTAGGAATAGATAGTAGAGCCATGATGAGGTTGATGATGCACGCTACTCTCCTCCCTGCCTTCTGCTTGGAGCTATTAGAAAATATGAGTGACACCCATTTTGCAAGGTGTAATCACCCCTTTTTGTCCACCACTCCTCTAAGAGCTAGACCCGGTATTAAGGCATATCTACAAAGTCGCGCATTTTTATCACAATGCCTGCGACTGCCCCGTGACTAAATAGGTGCCCCATACCTTGCCCAATGTACTCTCTCTCATTCAAAAAAAAAAAGGAAAGAAAAGAAAAGAAAAGAAAGTGCTTGCAGTCTTCATTCACTATTACGGTGCACCATACTCACTACATCTAGAGTCCTCTCTAGCCCCTCCCCCACTTCACGCTTAGGGCACATCAAGGGCAGGACTTTCAGACCTGTCACCCTAAGGCTTGCACCGCACCTCCAACAAAGCACAAGCTGGGTCCTCAAGAGTGGGACATTACCAAGGGCTTGCCCAAGGTTAGACCCATCTCCCAGTTCCACTGCCACGAGCACCACACACTACACGGCAAGCAAACACACCCCTTAGGGAGTGCACAACTTTTCTTGCAGGTTATGTTCGACTCTCAAGAAATGGCTACCCGCAGAAGACGATCACCCATGGCACCCTGTAATGACCCAAACGTACCGGCCTCCAGCCATCTGCCTGCTGATGGCCACCATGATCGAACCAGGTCAAGGTAGACCTGCCATTGGCATAGATCTTGGAACCGCATTGTCCAATGATCCATGCCCAATGCCTCAAGATCCACGGATCGCTTATTGATTCCACAAGCTTGAAGACCTTCAACTTGAAACTGAAGACCTTCAACTCAAAGACAAGGATCTTCAATCGAAGCCACGGGTTTTCAAGCCAAACAGCGTTCGAGGGGTTTTCTCCAAAATAAATCCCTCCAATACCATCCTCCTAAGGGATTGCTTATTGTTTCAAGCGTTCGAATACTCAAAAGAGGACCGGCTCCATAGGGGCGCCAGAACAATGGAAAAGATGCCGAGAATCGTCAAGAAGCCTAAAGCACGCCGGAATCTCTCCTGGTCATCGTCATCAAACTCCACCACCTCTCATTCACAAGCCTTAGTGTCATCTACACACCACTTACACCTAGCAATAGCATCATCTATCCCACTACTTTCCACCACAGTGCCATGGGACTGGCACTCGTCTAGGAGGGGGTAATGTTAACCCCAACATGAAGAAAGCAAAAGAAAGTGGAAAAGACGCAGGGAAAAGGTGGAAAAAAGATAGCCCGACTGAAGAAAGAAGAGGAAAAAAGACCAAAAGCGCAAGGGCAACCTTAAAAGCCCAAGGCAAATGCAAAAGGGGAAAGGCGCATTTTAAAATAAAAAGGCACACCTTGAAATCTTGTAAAAGAGTGTCGGGCTCTCACCCATGCAATTTGTAAATGTAGACAGGCGGTGGAAAGGAAGCTAGGAAGATAGAAGGACACTAAGAAAAGGGGCCTTAGGCTAATGGCCGGCCATGTAATGACCGCCCATGGAAATTAGGGCATGTATATAAAGTTGAAAAGTGAATGAGAAGCGGATTCTTGTGTGTGGCAAAAGCTTCTTCTTCTTCTTCTCTTGTTTCTTGCCTTCTTTCTTGTGCTTGAGAGAGGGATTAAGAGAGTGTGAGGGAGTGAGGGAGTGATTGTGTGAGAGTGAGGGATCTTGGAGAAGAAGCTCTCCATCTTCTCTCTTCATCTTCTCCTCCTCTCTTCTCTTCTCTTGTCTCATGCGTGGCTATGGAGGATGAAGCTCATGGGAGAGGGATTGAGGTTGCTTGAGCTTGCCTCAAGGATCGTGGAGCTACCGGTGTGCAAGAGAGAGGAGGGTACTCGACCGAGCATCAAGGTAAGCTCACTACACCCGTAAGGTAGGCATTGCGCATTGGCTATGTGAGAGGCAGCAATGGCTGCTCGGTTCGAAACACTTGAGCAATAAGTGGTCCGTAGGTCTTGGGGTAGAGCTTGAAGCTCCCTTACATAGACTAATCAAATAAACTAATAAAGGATGAACCCTGATTAAGGGCCTTCAATGATTACTAGTGGAGCATCCAATTCCTTTTTCCAAGCTTAAATGATGAAGAGATAACCCGATTTCGATGAGATTCTCAAATAGTGCATGTTCTCCATGTTTCAAGAGAGTGAAAATGCCAATGAATTCTTCATGGACCACCAATGTTGATCAAGAGTAAGTTGCATTAGCTTCTTCTTACATGTGGGAAGTGGATTACAACCAAATCCCCTTGAATAAAACCACAATAGACCAATATTTTAGAACAAATTTTGAATCTTAGAAGTACAATGAAAGAAATGATCACTTAAGCAATTGAGTTACAAAAGCTCCTTGAAAATAGGAAAAATTGGACAAAATTTTTAGCAAAGACTCATGTTGACTTGTTTTATCATAGAGAAATTGGAGATGAACTTAAAATGATTTGAAGACGATGCTAAAATATTGGACCATTGTTGAATGCTGAAGGTTTAGTAGAGCATCCATGAAGAATTTGAGTTTAAAAACCCTTTTAAATGGCAAGATTCAAGATAAAGAATGCTTGATGTACATAAACTCCATGACTAGGGTTTTGAATCTTCAAGAGAGCTCAAGAATGTGAGAAATATTGTTCAATGCTTCAAGAAAGATAGATGTAAGCTAAATAGAAAGCCTAATCAAGCTTTATGTGAGATTCCATGGAGATACAAGTTGTTGTCCTATGTGATTGTAGCAATGGAATGGAGCAAACCTTTCATAAGACCATAATAATGCCTTCAATAGTGCTTGATCAAGCTGATCTCCTTACTTCATCAAGCCATATGTAGCCATCTCATAGTAATAGTCCTCTAAAAATGAAGTCATGATTGAGCAAGAATCATAGATAGTGGGCAGCACACATTCTGGGGGACTATTTTAGCCACATTAACAAGTGTAATGTCCACAAATGAGGGTTGATATTGTTGAAAATGATGTTTAGAAGAAGATTAAAGAGGAATTTGATAGTGAATTGCCTAGGGTTGGAAGATATCAAGCCTAAAGATCCATGGAGGTTGAAGGAGCTTGAAGAGAAAGAGGAAAGTAAGGGTTTCCTACAAAAGTAAGTAGGGCTCTAGTCTCCTCTAAAATCTTGAGTGCCATTTTGTCCAGGTTACACCAAATGTAGTCCCTTGAAGTGTCACAACCTAAAAAATTAGCATCATGAGACTACCATTTCTTTCGCAACCTTATCAGTAGTCTCCAAAATTATCTCACTTGAGAATGGCAAAATGTGTCTAGCCACAGTTATGGTGTGACCACATCTTATGACCAAGATCCAACTATAGTTCCATGCCTTTAATTGGATGCAACTAAATGTTGATATGAAAATAACTTTCTAAGAATATCAAAATCCATGCTCTATTATTAATGTAAAAGAGCTAGACTCCATAGCCAAGAAATACAAAAATAGACTCGAGAAAATAGACAAGCCATGATCAACATAGTCATGGCCTATGAGCTGAATATTAATTTGAATTATTACACCATGAAAATTGGTAGAGGTAACAAGGAACTTGTTCAAAAGAAAGGGGGAGAGATAGATAAGAATGAGAGCCATGAACAAAGAGCAGTTCGCTCTCTCTTCTTCCATTACTCATTCATTGTGTAACACACAGAGGTACTAAGTCTAAGTTACACATACAATGTATGAAAATAGGTCACTAATTGACCAGACACCTCTAACCTAACTTAAGTCTAATTGAATCATTATTATGGCATATAAGATAATGACAACTAGCTATAAATGTACAACTAAGTCAATGTAGATACTAAGCTTAAATCTCAACAGACCCCCCCCCCTCAAACTCAAGTCAATTGTTGTACTCCAAATAGCTCTCTAAAGTGAACAAATTTATCTCTACCAAATGATTTGGTAAAGATGTCAACTACTTGGTCTTTAGTCTTCACATGAAGCAAATCTATCTTTCTTGTAGGTACCATTCCCTAATAAAGTGATAATGAACTTCTATATGATTTGATCTAGCACGATAAACTGGGTTGCTAGCCAACAACACACTACTCATATTGTCACAATGCAATGTGACCTTCTTGTCCATCTATACATTCAAGTCATGTAAAAATTTCAAGAGCCAAACCACTTCACATGCAGCTAAGGTTGCACCTCTACACCTTGCCTCTATGCTAGAGAAAGCAATTATAGGCTACTTTTTACTGCTCCAGCAACCAACCATACTACTTCAAAAACTAAAAGCATAACCACTAGTTGATCATTTGTCATATGCATAGCCATCCCAATTAGCATTTGTATAACCTATAAGCTCAAGTGGCTTTCCAAACTCATAAAACAACCTATATCAGTAGTACTCTTCACATATCACATAATCCTATTGACTTCATCCAAGTGAGGTTTGCATGGCTTCTAAATAAACTGACTAATGGACCCCACTAAATAACTGAGGTTAAGATGAATAATGGTAAGATAGATTAAGTTGTCCACCATCTACGTTATGTACATTATAATGTTCTCTATGCCATTGCCAACTGTTGTTGGGGGTAAAGGCGCCTTCGCCTAGCTGCCTGTGTATTACTACACTGATAGTCACCACCACTACACACTACAGGTGGCGGGCGCCCATCACTGTCACTTTATTCTTTATTCTTTTAGTGACAGTTTGAATAAAGGAAGGCCCGATCACACATTGTAACTGTTGGAGTTCCCATTTCTTGTCTCTCTCTTTCTTGCTCTTGCTCTCCCACCACAGCTCTCGCGTGCAAGCTTTGATCCTTCTCACCTTTCAACTAGTATCAGAGCTCGGCTTCCCGACTCTTGAGCTTGGCTCCTGGCATTCTCAGCTTCCCATCGACTCCCCACTCACATTGGGTCTTCTTCTCGGCAGCCATAGCTCATTCTCTTGAGCTCCCGTCACTCCCTAGCTTCCCGAGCTTCTTCCCGGCCTATTGAGGCACCATCAGGGCATTGACATTGAGGTATTGCTTCATTATTTCAGAGACTTATTTCAGTCCACATGTCTAGGTAAACACGGTAGCCACCATTGAAGTTTCCAGTCTTCATATCTCTTTGCCACTGGTTGTGGGCTGCTAGAGGCTTGTTCCAAGGCCTCTTTGGCTCATGTTTGAGCCCTCCAATCTCTCCAGACCTGCCATGTGAACCAGCAAGAGCAGCAGCATAATCACATTGATTTGCGCCTGATTCTGGACAGATTTCATTCAACCACCTGCTGGTTACTTCATCTCCAGCTCCAGCTTGGCATTAAGCACTTGTTTGGGCTCCATTTCAGGCTTTTTGCACATGTATTGATACTTGGCATTGATCCTTTGAGATTAGGCATTGGTTGGTGGCTGAAAACAGTGTTTCAGGACTGTTATAAATAGTGTACAGACATTTGATGCTAGTGCTACATTCACAGCTTATGCCTATGCTTGTTTGGGCATGACTACATAACCGGTTTGATGCCTATTGCATCTCGATTGATTGGGGGATTGAAGCTGCATGTCATGCTATGATTTTGGCCTAATTGTGGGGCTAGAAATACACAGTTTATAATAGTAAATGCATGTTGAATACTCTTGGGCTGAAGCTATCTTTCATGCTTTGACATATACTTATTGGTTCCGGGTGTATGTCTTGGGTTATGCTATGATGTATTGATCATCGAGGGACGACTTCGACCTTGTCATTGGATCCAAATGCTTTTGGAAGCTTGATCTTATTTCAGCCCGCACTTATTGACATCGGTCTTTGCTTGAGAGTGGTCAGTGCTTTGACAGTTATATGCTCTTTGGGTACATGCTTACCCGATGCCTACGGCTTGATGCATTTGTCTTGGCACAGTGTACCATGTACTTGTTGAGCTTTAGTGCTCTTTGAAGACTTGGCTTGGATTCTCATTTGCTATTCCAGAATTTTGTATTAGATGTCATTTTGGTTGTCAGAGATCTTTATTGGGATGTATGTCTTGCTCATGGATGCTACCTACAATTGCTTTGTAGCCGTCATGCTCTTGGGATGCTATTGAGACATTGTCTTGGTTACCTGTCTTTCATACTTTGACTTGGTTTGATTGAGCTGTTGAGCTCGTTTATCCGCCTTTTGTGCTGGTGGGAGCATCTTGTATGCTTGACCGACATTGAGCAGGAGGTTTATGCTATTTGAGCATTTTGCAGATACTTGAGACTTTGGGATCTCTTACACTTAAATATTGCATGGTTCATGCACTGATATCTTGGAGTTGCTTTTGACCTGAGCTTGGGCTTTGCACTCTTGTGAGCATACACCTACTGGTGTCATCTTGCCAGTGTTATGTATACTTTGCCCTACTGTCTAGGGGGTATGCCTACTCTCACTAACGGATGCTTTGGTGACATGTTTGGGTGTTTGCTCAAGGTCTTGATCTGTTTGGTGCTGATTTATGCCTGTTTATGGCTGGTCATGTCTTGGATGTCATTTATTGATTTGGTTAGCAATTGACTCTCACAGTACCCTGCTGTCATTTATTACAGCAAGCATATAACTCTGGACTGACATGGATTTTTCATGTTGAAATATTCTGAAATGATATACTTTCACTAGTACTTGGTGGGCAGCAGCTTTGGTTACACTTTTCTAGCCATTTTCTCTCAATTTTGGTGCTTTTTTTGTCATTTTCTACAATAAACAGCAAGCAGTTTTGAACTATCTGCAGTCTTCCAGCCCGCATTATGACGAGCTCGTACACTGATCATGCTATTTCCAACATCACTAAGCTTGATGGTACAAATTAATATTATTGGAAGAGCCAGATTTGGTAGGTATTGGTGCAGAAATCGCATATCAAACCATTGAGGTTGAGCGGGCATCCGCCTGCAACTATGCCAAATGAGGAATGGCTTGAGCTTGATGAGTTATGCAAGTCCACTATTGTATTATCTCTCACAGAACATGTTCATTACAATGTATTTGAGGAAGAACAGAGTGCATGGCAGTTGTGGGATAAAATCAAGAATCTCTATGACAAGAAAAGTCCAGCGAGTCAGATGTATTAGGGGCTGAAGCAGCTTATGGATCTACGCATGAAGGAGAATGTGACTATATCTGCTCACTTGAGCCAGTTCCATGCTATACTCAAGAACTTGACTTTGCAGGACATCACTTTTGTAGAGGATGTCACTCCTCTTTTCTTGCTTGGTACTCTTAATGAGTCATGGGATGTATTCCGCACTGCATTATGTGCCTTTACTGTTACCTTGAAATTATCTGATGTTGAGAGTGCTCTTCTGCAGGAAGAGGTTAACTGTAAGAATTTGGATGCCTCTCATGTGTCACATGCTATGACAGTTAGAGGCAGGAATGATGGATATGGAAAGCATGGTAGTGGCAGTGGCCGTGGACGGGATTCTCAAAAATCTCGGTTCAAGTCTCGTGGGAAGTCACGTAGCAAATCCCGTGGCAGGAATGCAGATGTTACTTGTCACCATTGTGGAAAAAAGGGCCATATTAGGCCACAATGCCATGAACTGCGCAATAATGAAAGGCGCAAAGTTAAGAAGAAAGACAAAGTGCAGGATAAGTCTTCTGATGATCACAGCATAGTGCCTGCAAAGTCCAGTGTTAAAATTGAAGAGATCAATGTTATGCAGCCTGAGGATGTTGATGATGATAATATCCTTGCAGCTTCTTCTAGTGCTTCACAGATGACAAACATACACTCTATATATGCACAGTGTTGGCTCTTGGACTCAGGTGTGTCCTTTCATGTGACACCTTGCCGAGAGTGGTTTCATTCATACCATACCGTTTCGGGTTCTGTGCGCTTGGGTGATGACAGCTCTCTTAATATTGTGGACATTGGTGATGTTAGGATGTAGTTTCCTTCTGGCAACAGTTTTGTTATGCAAGATGTACGTCATGTACCTGCTTTGACACGTAGTCTCATGTCAACTGGACAGCTTGATGATGCAGGTTATCATGTATCTTTTGGAGACTCTGCATGGAAGATCACTCGTGGCAGACTTGTGATTGCGAGAGGTGCCGAGGCTAGCAGCCTCTATCCCTTGATTGTATCCGCTTGTTCCCTTTATCATGTTTTGTCTGTGGGTTCTATCCCACATGTATCTCTTTGGCATGCCCGTTTGGGCCATATGTCTTTGAAGGGAATGAAAATGCTTTCTGATTTGCAGTATTTACTGCCCCTTGATTATGCATGTTTTGATTCATGTGAGCATTGTCTTTATGGCAAGTAGACTAGGTCTACGCATAAGAAGTCTGGTAGGCCACGCATGAGCAAGTCCTTGGCATTGGTACATTCGGATGTCTGTGGGCCCATGCCTTGTCAGTCTATGGTGGTGCAAAGTATTTTGTTACTTTCATAGATGATTTTTCACGAAAAGTTTGGGCTTATCCCATTAAGCTGAAATCCGATGTCTTGGCTATGTTTCAGAGATGGCTTGCATTGGTTGAGAACCAGTCTGGGTATAGGCTAAAATGCCTAAGGATAGATAATGGGGGTGAGTATGTCTCATGTGCTTTTGCACAGTTATGTGATGAGAAGGGTATTAAGCGTCACTTGACCGCCCCCTACACCCCCCCAGAATGGTTTGGCTGAGCGGATGAATAGAACCATCCAGGAGCGTGTACGCAGTATGCTTACCCATGCATGCCTACCACAGAGCTTTTGGGCTGAGGCAGTTAGTACAACTGTGCATATCATAAACAAATCACCTTCTAGTGGTCTGGATTTCCAGGTTGCAAAGGAGGTATGGACTGGAAAACCTCCCTCTTATGCGCATCTCCATCTCTTTGGATGTGAGGCATTTTGTCATGTGCCAAGGGACAAGAGAAGTAAGCTAGATCCTAAGAGTGTCAAATGCATTTTCCCTGGTTATGGGGATGCAGGCGAGATGAGTTACCGTCTCTGGGATCCGCAGGCGCAAAAAGTCATCCGCAGTCATGATGTAGTCTTCCATGAAGACAAGATGCATAGGCAGCCTGAGAGAGTTGTTGAGATCCACAAGTAATATTTCAGGAGGAGCCGAGGGCTCCCGCACAGCTAGTTGGACAACCTACAACTGCAGCAGATGCTCATGGTCAGGGTGTTGGACAGGCAGCTAGGCAGGCAGCAGAGCCTGTCGTGAGACGGTCTGCTAGAGATAGACCTCCACCTGATAGATTTCAGCCTCCTCGATATATTATGTCTTGGTTACAGATGCAGGAGAGCCTTTCACTTATGATAAGGCTATGCGTACGGGTGACAGTCACTCATGGGAGAGGGCTATGCAGTCTGAGATAAACTCCTTGCATAAGAATGAGACTTGGGATTTGGTTTCCTTGCCTAAGGGTAAGAAGGCTTTGCCATGTAAGTGGGTGTACAAGCTGAAAAGTACCCCTGGACACCCCAAGCCGGCATACAAGGCTAGATTGGTAGCAAAGGGTTTTAAGCAGGAGCATGGTGTGGACTTTGATGAGGTCTTTTCTCATGTGGTTAAGATGACCACCCTGCGCTTAGTCTTGGCTTTGGTTGCTCAGCTTGACTTGGATTTATACCAAATGGATGTCAAGACGGATTTCTTACACGGGGACTTACATGATGAGATTTATATGGAGCAGCCTATGGCCTTTGCAGAACCTAGCAGGGAGCACCTAGTGTGCAAATTGAAGAAAAGTCTTTATGGCTTGAAGCAGGCACCTAGGGTGTGGTATCATAAGTTTAATGCCTTTATGTAGTCACAGGGCTACAGCATGAGTGCTATGGATCCGTGTCTTTACGCAAAGAAAGCCCGTGATGGTTCTTTATTGATTTTGGTACTCTATGTGGATGATATGCTAATAGCAGGGAAAGCTCATGATGAGCTAGATGCTCTTAAGGCTCAGCTCAAGAAGAGCTTTGAGATGAAAGATCCTGGACAGCCTTCTCACATACTTGGTATGCGCATTAGATGCGACAGGCATTAGAGACTCCTCTACTTGTCACAAAGGGAGTATATTCATAAAGTCCTTGAGCTCTTCTGCATGCAGGACGTAAAGCCTATTGGCTGTCCATTTCCTTCTTATGTGAAGGTATCACAGGCTAATTTTCTGCAGGACAGATGAGCAAAGGGCCGAGATTACCAAGATTCCCTATGCATCCGTAGTGGGCAGTCTTATGTATGCCATGATAGCCACTCGTCCAAATATTAACTTTGCAGTTGGTGTTGTGGCACGCTATATGGCTACACCTTGTAAGAAGCATTGGGATGCCATGAAGGGTATCATGAGGTACCTGAATGGCACTGCAGATACGTGCATATGCTATGGCGGCCAGGATACAGGAGTCGTGGGTACAGTGACTCTGATTATGCAGGACATGCAGATAGTAGGAAGTCCACTTTCGGCTATGTATTCACCTATGCTGGAGGTGTTGTTTGTTGGACGTCCAGGGTACAGAAATGCACGGCCCTTTCTACTACAAAGGCTGAGTATGTTGTAGCCACTGAGGCTTGCAAGGAGGCCATTTGGTTGGGTCGTTTGGTTGTTGACCTTGGTATTGATGCTATCCCTACACTGCATTCAGATTCTATGAGTGCTATTCAGTTAGCCAGCCAAGAATCCGGTCTTCCATGCGAAGACAAAACACATTGAGGTGAGGTATCACTTCATACATGGGGTCGTTGAGGACAAGTCTGTTGACCTTGTCAAGATCTCGACTGACCAGAATCCTGCAGATCTGCTCACGAAAAGCCTCTCTACAAAGTGCTTTGCCTTCCTTAGGAGGTTGATGGATGTGGGATGAGATGACGTCTTTCCTCATCCTGTTGTACATGTGTACATGTTGTACTGTCTTTTTTCTTTTTTCTTTTCACTCCTCACTAGGGCAAATTTGCCTTTAAGTGGGAGGTTGTTGGGGGTAAAGGCGCCTCCGCCTAGCCACCCATGTATTACTACATTGACAGTCACCGCCACTGCACACTACAGGTGGCGGGCGCCCGTCACCCGTCACTTTATTCTTTATTCTTTTAGTGACAATTTGAATAAAGGAAGGCCCAATCACACATTGTGACTATTGGAGTTCCCATTTCTTGTCTCTCTCTTTCTTGCTCTTGCTCTCCCGCCATAGGTCCCACGTGCAAGCTTCGATCATTCTCACCTTTCACCAACATTAACTCTAAGCTTTATATTTTGATATAGTAGTGTTTCCATGGGCTTACAATCCATCATTTCATACTTGATTAACATATTCTCTACATATTATTTTTGTAGTAGACAAATTCCTTGAGGTGTAGTCACTACCCCAATGCTAAGAAAATATTTAAGCTCTCCCAAGTCTTTCACTTTGAACTTTGCTTGTAACATGGATTTCATTTTAACAATACTATGCTCATCATCTCCCCTAATGATCAAATCATCTACACAAATAACCAAGACTATATACCATGTTTTTGTCTACTTAGTGAACATACTATGATTTGTTATTTTCATCTGAAATCCAAGTTGCTATAAATACGAGTTGATCTGAGCATCCCATGCTCTTGGTACATGTTTTAACCCCTAAAGTACCCTTTTTAGGCTACATACATGATTTGGATAATCAATTATACATAGACCTCAAGTTATTCCATATACACTTCCTCAATCGAATCTCCATTTAGAAATACATTTTTGACATCCATCTTCTAAAGCTTAGACACTGCCAAAGCAATGACAATTCTCATGATTTCAATTTTTGCAACTGGGTTAAAAGTCTCCTCATAATCAAGACTATACTACTACGCATAACCTTTAGCAACCAACCATGTTTTGTATCTCTCTAGAGATCCATCTTCTTTACATTTCACTTTGTAAATCCACTCATAGCTAATGAGTGTCTTGCATTCATGCAACTTGACTAAATTCCAAGTGTCATTTTCAACCAATGTTACATATGTCTCATCCATAGTTGCACACTAATTCTCATTACCAACTTCTTCACTTAACTTTGTAGGCCCTTTGTGACCCATCACTTTAGTCATATAAGCAAAGTATCTAGCTGAATACCCACTATAAGTCAGCCTATTAATAAGGTTTTGACTCTCTTTCACCTTCTTAACTATAGTGTACTATGTGATTCCTTGTCATGAAGTGGTGCATACTCGCTTTGCCTAACTATAGGCACAGTAACAAATAGTATACCAAGTTCAATGTCAAGACTATCACTCCCAAGTGACTCATAACTAGAAGTAAGTGGCCCAGTAACATCTTCAAACACCTTCCCTTTGCCCTTATCTAATCTCCCCCTCACTAACATATCCATGTCAATGGACATAGAACCATGATTATGCATGCAACTTGTCCATGGACTAATAATCCAAGATGTGTCTCTTGTAGGCCCACTAATAGTGGTATTATCCATAGTACAAATTTCAACATGAGTATCATATGCTAGTCTATCAAAAATAACCACATTTGGACCACCATACCATGAAGCCAGCTCATCAAACACTACATCCCTTGCTAACTAATATCTCACATGGGTAGTCGAATTGTAGCATTTGTATGCTTTTCTATCCTATGCATAGCTAATAAAGATACACTTAGCAATCTTCAAATCTAACTTTTTCCTTTTCTCATTTAGCACATCTATATAAGAAATACATCCAAATAAATACTTTAAGATGGTAGATATCTGGTTTGTACCCATATAGTTTCTCATATGGTGTAAGACCATGAATACCAACTATAGGAGTTTTGTTTAAGACATTTACTGCAGTTACAACTACTTCATCCCAATAATAGCTCGATAAAATCTTCTCATTCAGCATGGATTTGGGAGCTTCCACAAGCACCCTATTTTTTCTCTCTGCCACATTGGCTTTTGTGAAATGGATCCATCATGATTGGGCCAATAAAAACCCATCCCATTTGTATCTTAGATACCCAAAAATTTGTTGTGGTGTATAGCTACATGTAAGTTTCCTTTTACTGCTATACTCAGTCAAGTACCTATCAAATTCACAAAAGACATCCTCACCACCTCCATCAAATCTCAAGCATGAGATATAACATTCAAACTCTTTTTCAACATGTGTTTTGAAGTCCCCGAAGACATCTAGAACTTTATCATTGTGCTTTAGAATATACAACTAAGTATACATGCTAAAACAATCAATGAACGAGACATAATCATTATACCATTGAAGAATACATTATGCGCTACATCCCAAATATCTAAATGCCCCAACTACACTAGTTTAGCATTATTTTTGACATGTTTTAAATGGAAGTCTTGCTTGCTTCCCAAACTAGCAAGTAGAGTATGCATGTCCTAACTCCATATACTTGAATTTTAGAAAACCAAGTACTCTCCTTCTAGTGCATGGTTTTCGGCCATTGTATGTTTACATGTCCAATGTGCTTATGCCAAATTTTCACATCTCTAAATTCTCTAATATTATGAGCAAACATGGTTGCCTTTAACTCAGGAATAGAAGCATCCAGAGTGAGCATCTTGCCATCTCTTTTACCTTTAACAATTAGCTTACATCCATTTTTATACTCTTCAATAAAATAGCCATCTCTATTAAATTTGGCTTGCAAATTCTGCTCTATTTCCATTTGTCCAAGAGATAATAATTTTTTAGTGATATATGGTACATACAACGATCATATAGACACTTTTTAGTGATAGATGGTACATGCAACCATCATAGACTCTTTTTCTTTCCATCATGCATGACTAGTGGGAAAAAACCTATATATTTGATGTCATGCTACATATCATCACTAATACATACATAGCCATGAGAGCTACAGTCATCTTATCAAACCATTCTCCATGCAGGGGCATATGATTTGAGACTCCTGAGTTAGTGTGCCACTTTTCATCTGCCTTGTCTTGCTTAGGCATACCCTTTGATACATATGTCATAGCAAATAGCTTATCTAACTAATCATCAATAGCATTACTAAAGGATGCATAGTTACCATGTTATCTACCTTTTTCTTTCATGCCAACTTGCTTTTTGTGATAGTCTTTTGATATATGCCCATACATGCCACAGTAATGATAGCCTTTGTCTTTATTCGACTAATCAGAAGACTGCTAGGGACCACCCCTGCCTCTAGGTGATGTCCCCCTACCTCTAAAAGATATTGATCCTCTTTGGCCTTATGTATTTTGATTCTACCAAGCATTTTGTTATCCATAAGCATTTTGAGTATCACCACTATCTCGAGTGGCTCCATGAGCCCTATCACTTCTAGCTCTTTAACTAGAGTAAAAGACTTTATCTCTACTCTGAGAGCTATTCAAACCAAGTAACTCATCCCAATCAAGGGGGTCTGGTCATATAGAAACTATCTCAATCAAGGGGTCTAGTTGTATAGAAATCAATGTATCGAAGGCTTTGTATTCCTTATCCAAGCCATTCAAAGTAACTACAATCGTGTCATCATCCTTGACCTTTGATCTAATAGAAACAAGCTGATATGCAATGGTTTTAATTTCTATGGTATAAGCCTATATGCTTTTGCTATTTCTTGACATGTTGTTTGACTACCGTTTTAGCTAAATTTTCTGTGTTTATGTGACATTGCCATAGTTTTTCATAAGAATCTCCCATGCATAGTGATTTGCATGGCCATAGCATCTGATATGCATAAGGAGAACCAATGCTTAACTTTACTAGCTCTTTCTATCCACTACTTATAAGCTCTCTGCTACTCAAGAGTAGGATTTCTATCAATTAATCTCGATTTAGCTTCATCTCTAGTGCATAAATCTCAATAACCTCAGGAAGTTTTGCATTTTGAATTTCCATATAGCAAAGTTCTTATTGTCCAATTTCTCCCCCACAATTTGAGTGATATTATCAGTTTCTATTGCATTAGCTATAATGCTACTAGTTCAAGAAAATATAATGTCTTTTCAGCTAGGCAACAATAGTGCCTTCAAATAGTCTCCACAAACCTATTACAGTTTACTTGTTGTAGCTGCAAATATCATCAGCAATTACTCAAGACATAAACCCAGTGTATTTACCACAATTAATGATAGTGTAACCAAGCTCAAAGATAACAAATGCAGTTTAGATTTGTAGCTTAAAAACTCTCATAAGCATCTTCATACATGTATATGACACCCAAAGATTCAATACATCCACTAGAAGTACTCAATCGATATCAAACTACCTTATGGATAACATGTCTAGATGAGTGTTGGTTGTAAATTGTATTACAATAGTACAATAACAATTTAATTGAGCTTAACTTAGGCCTTAATCAATTCAAAAACATCTCAAGATATCACCACAACATCCTAGCATCAAAACATATCCATATGAGCACCAATAGATGCATAGAATCATCAACATGAAGTAAACCCTTTCACTGTCAATGATAGACAAGCAACATGTAATAACTAACAGTGAAAAAGTGTGTTATAACTGAGGTATTCTCAGATCCATATACTTCATAGCATCTCAAACATTTGTTGTAACATCTAGGAATCTGAAGAGCATCACATATTTTATGTCCAACATGTATACATGAAGAAGGGCCTTCACTCTATGACTAATGGATCTATTATACCAGTAATAAAATACATCTTAACTAAGCAGCCAATGCTCAAACCATCTTAGATAGCAACCAAGCATCATTTGGGCACGAGTGTTGTCCACTAAAATAAATAGCTAGTCTACACACTTCTATGTTAAATATCTCAAAATCCATGCAGAATTTGAAAAAAAATTCTTCCATAAAGTTGTAGACCACATCAAAATGGTTAGAGTCTGGAGCTGTTTCTTCAAAATCCATTTTTGTAGCAAGATATGGCTTTTGAAAAAAAAAAAAGGTTGTTGTAGGTTTCTCACAAACTCAAGGTTCATAGACTGAATATCAAGTCCAACTCCATAACTACAGCTCCCACAAAGACGAGCTTTGATACCATATTAGAGGAAGAGACTAACAAGAATAGGAGCCATGAACAGAGAGAGAGCATCCACTCTCTCTTCTCCTATTATTCATTCATTGTGTAACACACAAAGGTACTATGTCTAAGTCACACATACAGTGTACTAAAATAGGTCACTAACTAACTAGAAACCTCGAATCTGAGTTAAGTTTGAATCTCAATAGAACTCACCCCTTCCAATGGTAGAGCAAAAGGTAATTACTCCTTAGCTATCGTGGGAGGTCCAAGAATAGGAATCCTCTCAAGAAGGAGATTTGATTAATGGCAAAAAGGTAATGGACATGACTTTCTCCCAGCTTCATATACCCCCCTTCTCTACCACTAAGTAATATGCTTTATTACAAGGGAGCCCAAGAAATGGATAGAATACTTGCCTTTCGTGGAGTTTTCCTACAATGCCTCATACAAACAAAGTAGTAGAATGACTCCTTTTCAAGCATTGTATAGGAAATAATGCTTGTCCCCACTCAATTTTTCTAATTCAACCTTGAGGATTAAAGCATCCAAAAAAATGTTGGAAGAGATGGAAGAGCAGACCTAGGCCATTTGGTAGGAGATCAAAGCAACACAAGACTGGAAGAAAGCCTATGTTGACTCAAGAGAACTCCCCAAACTTTCAAGGAAAGAAACATGATGTTCCTAAGAGTTTGGCCAAGAAAGAGTTCTTTACCTCTTGGGAAATTTGAAAAACTAACTCCAATATATTACGGATTCCATATGATTGTCAAATGTCTTGGTAGGCATACCTCTAGATTGAAACTTCCACCTCATCTCAAAGTTCATAATGTTATTTCATGTAATCCTTCTAAAACCCTATGTTATATATGGATTTCTTCTCTTTTTTTCCCAACATATTTCCCCCCCCCCCCCCCCCCCCCCAAAACCAATCCATTCCAAGCTCATCAATTTCATTCTACCTCTACACAATAAATTTCGATCACATATGAGTGTGTAAGATGAGACAAAATTTCCAGGTATAATCATGTGTGAGCACGGGGGATGAGGGTTAAAATTCACAAATAACATGCAAAGTAGGATAATAGGAAAAATAAGTGATTAAGGTTTAAAAACCTTATGACTAAGGGAAATAAAAGAAAAGGCTAAAAGATGGGCTATAGAAACAAATTGAATGTCTCTACCAAGAGTTAGTGTCATAGATCTCGATTCGCACCATTTTATGGGACCAAAGTTGAGATAATGCCTTATGGAGAGAGGAGTTGAGCCCAACTCCCTTTTATCTCTCACTCTCTTTAAACCAAGTGTAATGATAGTCCGCTTTCAACCTCGATGTGAGCCTTCTTGGTTGGGCACTAGATTATTTTCCCTTGTGTTGAAGCAAGTATATCACACAATTGAACTTTAGAAAAATTAACTTCATCTTGAAACAAGTCAAGCCTATTGAGTTTGATGGAAAATAAAAAGATATAGAATCTAACACTAAATATAGATAGATTCCTTGGAGAACTGTTTCTAGTGGTAGGAACTAGCATCACTAATCAAGTGTTGATAACTAAACTCAACCTAGTAAGAAAAGCTTCTATGGTGGAAGTGGTGGTGTAGAGCTAGTAGCACCTTCAAAATTATGGTGATTTGGGATGAGATCAAGCAAATTATGTGAGAAAAATATATACCTCCCATATAGATTACTCTTAAGAAGTATGTGCTAGCCATGGACATAGATGACAATGCAATGGCAATAAGAATTTTCCCAAGAGAACCTAGTCAAATCAATAGTTTGGCCAAAGGAAGAAAGGATGGGCCAACCTTGCTAGTAATTTGACCCAAACCAATAGGAATAATGATGGGTGGAGATGCTTTAATTGTGATGAACTAGGCTACTTTAAAACTCAATGCCTTGAGATGAATAAATGTAAGGGACACTCTCAGGAACAAGAAGAAGTGGATCCATACATAGGAGGGGAGATAGAGATAGGAGCCACTCACACCACCCTAGGCAGCAAAGGTTCCAATCAACAATTCTCAATGATCTAGGCACATGAAAACTATAAAAGTACTCCCTTCAAGGCCTTAATTGGTTGTGGCAATAAAAATTCCCTTATTTCTCCAAGTGTACAAGTAAATTTCCTCTAGAAATTGGGCCTACAAGAAGTTTTTCAAAATTAGAAAATGGAAAAGAGGTTCTCTCGACCCAACAAAAGAAAACAATGGGATTGAGCTAGCAATTATGTCAACCAAGGTCAGATTTAGAGTCATGAAATAGGGAGCTTATGATTGTCTACTAGAAATGGATTGACTAGTACCAAAAAATGCCAACATTCATAGTGGCAAAGGACTAGTGACCTTTTGAAACTTACAAGTAGATCTAGACATAAGGTGAAGTTGTAAAAACTAAGATCCAACTTGCTAAATCTTTCAATATAGCCCAAGGCATAAGGAAGGGTCCTCCAATATACCAAATAAATCTTAGCAAGCTAGATCAACTTTCTATGGATGAATAAACCTCCTCAATGAAATATTTTGCACATATATTCCTTGAGAAATTGATAGAGTTGCCACTAAAAAGGGAAGTTGATCATGAGGTGAAGTTAGTTCTTGGGGAAGGACCTATTACAAAGAGACCTTATAGAATGATGTCCTCAGAAAGAGAAATCATGGGCTTCTTAAAGTATCTTCTTCTTGAGATCTTGACTCCTTCATATGTATATATAGTATTGTCTTAAAGTAGACAAGTCCTACCTCTACATTGAAGTTTAGATTCTTGAGTTTGTGCTTGGGTTGCATCTCCTTAGATAGGATCTCTTTTATCATCTATTGACATCTTGGATCCTTGCTTCTTCTTTGGCCATTTCAATAATTGGATTACTAGGCCTTAACACCATTGCTATTGGAGCTCTTGCCTAAGAGGGTTCCTCTAAGACAAGGGTATTGAGAAATGCTTTGTGTCTTAGGGCATGTGCAATGGTATTCTCATTTTTCAATTTGTACTT
This sequence comes from Lygodium microphyllum, assembly GCF_053477565.2. Lineage (NCBI taxonomy): Eukaryota > Viridiplantae > Streptophyta > Polypodiopsida > Schizaeales > Lygodiaceae > Lygodium > Lygodium microphyllum. The sequence continues at coordinate 106,759,252 of NC_141154.1, read as the reverse complement.
GATATTAGAGTTATAGTCTTGCAAGATTTCTATCCATTATCTTTGCGTCCTATTTAGGTTTGACTGACTGAAGATCCATGTGAAACTCTTATGGTCACTAACTAAAGTGAACTTGTTGTCAAGCAAATATGTCTCCATAGTTTGAGAGCATAAATCATAGCAAGTAGCTACAAATCATGGGTGGCATAATTCTTCTCATGAGTCTTCAACTTCCAAGAAGAATAGGCCATTGAATGGCCTTCTTGCATGAGTACACAACCTAATGAGAAAGAGAGCTTGCATTAGTGTGACAACATCAAATTCTTAGCTCAAGTCAGGTAGTTTCAAGATAGGAGTTGTTACCAAGCTTTGTTTAGGCTTCTCATAGCTAGATTTTTATGTGGGAATCCACACAATAGCAGCTTGCTTCTTGTGAGTAAATTAGTTAGGGGTGCAATAATCAAGGCATAGTCCTTGATAAAATTCATGTGCTATCATGTTAAGCCCAAAAAACTCAGACTTCCTTAATCGTTGTTAGGGGTGCCCACTCTTGCATGTCTTTAACCTTGGTAGGGTCTACTGCAATCCCTTCATTAGATACTATAAATCTAAGATTGTCAATCTGGCTCTTGAAGAAGACACATTTCTTGTTCTTGGTATATAGGTTGTGCATCCTCATTGTTTCAAGGATAGCTCAAAGTTGCGGCTCATGATCCTCATCTTTCTTTAAGTAGGTCAAGATGTCATAAAAGAAGACAAGGACAAAGTTTTCAAGCTAGGGATGAAAATAATCTTGCATTAGTATGTTTAAGATTGCAAGTGTATTAGTTAATGTAAAAGACATCACACTGAACTCATAATATCATACATTGTGTTAAAGGTATTTTTTGAAATGTCTTCTTCTTTGATCCTTCTTTGGTAATAATGTGATCTTAAATGAATTTTTGAGAAGATCTTTGCACCTTGAAAACGGTCAAGTAGTTTGTCTATCCTCAAAATTGGATACTTGCTTTTTATCGTCACTTGGTTTAGCCCATGGTAGTTGATGTAGAGACAAAGGTTTGAGTCCTTCTTCTTTTGGAACAACAATGGGACTCCCTATGGTGAATTACTTGGCTTGATATATCCTTGGTCCAAGAGTTACTTGAGTTATTCTTTCAACTCAATGGCTTTTGGAATAGATATATGATAGAGTTATTTCACTAATGGAGCAACTCTTAGTGTTAACTTAATCTCATGATCAACTTCTCTTGGTAGGGAAAGTTCTATCAGCTCTTTCACGAATACATCTACATATTCCTTTAACCAAGTGTTTTCTTCTTCAACTTCCTTTCCTTGCTTCGTCATACTAAGTTTGATTAGGTAGATATGTAGTCCTTTTCTTAGCCCCTTCATGATCTGAGAAGCTTTTGCTAGTTGGATTATAGGGTCCCTACTGAGTGGTTACTAACTCTTCTTTTTGAGCTTGGAATGTGATTTGGCCCTTTTCACAATGGATATGAGCATCATTGGGGATTAGCCAATCCATCCCTAGCAAACACTCGTAAGCTCCAAGATTCATAACTTTGGATCCTATATTGGAAAGATTACCTCCTAAGTTAAATTTCACTCTTCTAGTCTATTGAGCAAAAATTACATATTTTCCATTTATTAATTCTACTAATAAATTTGATGCAGGTGCAATGTCTATTCCTAGTCTTTTTGCACACTTCAGTGAGATAAATGAGTGGGTACTTCCGTAGTCAATCAAAAACTTAAAGTCTTTACCTTGATAGATTGTGAGGATCTAGATCACTGAGAATTGACAATTTGGGCCCTTGTTGTTAAAAGCAACATATATTTTAGATATTTCCTTTCTTTTAATCCCTTAAAGGTTATTCCAATAGCTTTTCCCTTTGTTATAGTTGCTTAATTTTGGCCATAGGATTGTCATTGGCAGACTATTTGGCCTAACTTTCGGCATTGTCTATGAAGTGGCTGGGTTTGTTGCAACGGAAACACCTCAATGCCTCCTTATTGCCAACTGTAAGCACAAATTTTCCAAGTACATTTATCTTGGCCTTCTTCCTTTGATCAATTTAGTGTTGTCCCTGGATCCTTTGATATACCCACATAGTCCTTTATATGGAAAATCCTATCCCCAAAATTTTTTACTCTTGGATGTTGTATAAAGCTCTTGGATAATAGGCCTTGCACAAATTAATGCATCTTGTAAATTAGATGGACACATTGCTTTGAGTTCGGTATCCAATGGAGGGTTTAGTCCATGGAAAAACTTTGACACTTGCTCGGTGATGTCCATGGGTAGGGCATACTTCAAAAGGGATACAAATGTAGAATAGTAGGCTTCCAATCTCAACCCAAACTATTTCAAAGTAAAGAAGTCATTCATCTTTAAGGTATGGTATGGTAGTGGGAGGTAGGGCTCGTGTACAACTTCCTTTAGCTTTTCCCAAGTGATGGTTGCTTTCAAAACCCCTTGTTCCTTGCACCATTGGTACATAAGAGTCGGGATTCACCCGTTAACTTTAGCTTAGCTATCATTTCTTGATTATGAGGAGTAATTCGTGAAGTAGCAAAGTAATCATCCATGGATTCAATCCAAATTTTGCTTAAGATTCAACATCCTTTATTTTGTTGTCAAACTTAGCCAGGTTAATTTGCTTGAGAAGGAATTTCTTCTCTTGCGCTTCAACTGGGTTAAGCATAGGGGTGGAAAGCATAATACCTTGTAATTCTAGGATTTTTAATCATTGAATCCACAATTTCAATTTTTACGACATAAGTCTAGAATAAAGTTCAAAATCAATTTCTTTATTACATCAAGTAGAGATTATTGAGATCAAGCTAGGAAGATTTTTGTTACAACAATTTTAATAGTGTAATTTAGATGCATCAATAATTTTGTAGGTTGGAGACTCATCAAATATATTTAGGATTTTGTATCTTTGGGAAGGATTTGGAAAACCATCTTTACAATAATTGTTGCATTGGGAGCACCCTAAAATGGCAACATGCTTGGCTAGGAGAATGTAGAGCATTTGGTCATAAAGTTAACGGTTTTGGTGAATCCATTCTCCACCTATGTTGAGGATGGGATTTAGGCATAACTCTTCAAAGATGAATAGCTTGATCAGCTTAAGGTCTTCCATCCACTTGATTCTTTTGAGATTGTTTTGAAGATAGGCAAGTTGATCAGCATTAATGAAGTAGTAGATTTTACTTCACACCTGTTGTCTGCCACTTCAGATATAGTGGTGAGGGATTATACATTCACTCCAAGATTCTCATGAAATGGTCCCACCAATCAAAATCAAGCAAATGCATTGTGGATGTAAGCATTTCTTGCAACACCAATAATTTTTGCTAATCTTTGTTATTTTGAAAGAGATTCCATTGATTATTAGAGGATGAATCATATTTGTATCAAACTTTTCCTTAAACAAGATTGCAAACAAATCTTTATATGCATTAATTCATTTTTTGCTCTGATACCATATATGACATGCCCCACTGAGACATCCTCGATGGTATGATTTAGTGGTCCATTGAGGTGTTTTTCTAGGCTATGATGCTTAGTACTTTTTTAAATAACATGAGATTTATTGCCTATGCTCTCTTGAGTCCACTTCGCAACAAAAGGTCTTGGTCACTTCCACAAGAATTGATTTGAATTTTGGGATTCTAAGTAAACTAAGGTAACCTATCAACTTGACTAGCATCGGTCTTTGAGTATCTACGTATGCTAGATTGCTCAAATAAAAGCTAACTCATATCATACTTGGTTCAAAGAGAGTGAAAAACAAGGGGAGTATGGATATGTTGATCCATTTTCTTGTAGGGCAAAGTTTCACTCCATTCTCCTAAAATTACACACATTTAGGATATTACTTGATTCTACGTGGTTAATATTTCCTATATTATAAACGTCAAACTTTGGAGAAGCTCTCAACTTACCGATATCACCCTACCTTAAGATGGATTTGTTGAGAATATCACCCTTTTGCTTTTCTTGATTGGATAGCTTTAATTAACTAATTATCTAACATATTTATGTTGAAAAAATAAAATTAGTTTCCTTAATTAGTCATTTAAGTCACAATGCTCGTTCATGTAACTTAAATTACGACACACAAACAAGAAAAATACTCCTTTGAAAAATAGATTTATTTATCATATAAATTATTATACCATTTTTTAATCTTCCATCCATATAGAAGAATGACCTGAAGGCCTTACTACCACAAGATTTAGCCCCTAACTAGTAATGGGGCTCTTAGGAATTCCACCATCTTGAGTCACACTGGGGTCGAGTGACTCCTAAGAGGATAAGGGGTTTACAAGCCAGAGCCCCCTAGCACCCTCACATCCTCCTGCCCAAGGGTTCTCTATGGAGGAACATCTCACCATCGGGCCTGGTGTCCAAGAGTCTCCAAGGTAATAAAAACCAATCTCCTTAATGAAAAGTTATGAAGTTACCCCTGGGGGAGTTCTACCGTATTTCCTTTTATCATGTTGTAAATTAGGTACACTAAGGTTCTATCTTGTACAATCCAATCTCCCAAGTGCATCAAGCAAACCTTGCATGCACTAATGCAATCATAAGCAATTCTTTTCAAGCAATGTACAACAAGGAGGAAATCAAAGGTTACTATTAATATTTTCTAGCTTTTTTTTAATCTTTCCTTGCAATTTGTCTCAATCTAAACCTTTATTGAACGTTGGTCAATTGACCCTATTATGAGTCTTGGCTGTTTTGAACTAGGATTCATACTTTACTTTGATATGTGGGCTAAGCGACTCGATTAGAGCATCCTATGTAAGAGATGGGGAATACGTGGAGAATACAAAATAAAATAATGGAGGAAAAATACTTGCTACACTGACAGGTATATAAGATGTAAGGGACTTGACATTTTTACTAGCAAATTATAATAATACAAGTCTCCTTCATCTTCTCCCTCTCTCCAGCTTTCATGTCTATCTTCTCTCTCGTCATATCTTTCTCTCTCCATTTCTAATCTTTCTCTCTCCTCCTCACTCTCTCTCTCTCTCTCTCTCTCTCTCTCTCTCTCTCTCTCTCTTCTCTGCACTTCTTCTCTCTCTTCTGCAGTCTTCTCTCCCCAGTCCTCTCCTTGACATCCTAGGTTTCTAAGGGCTATGTACATAATTCAATTATTTCGACTTGACTAATAAGTGTGATTTTCTCTATCAAAGAGGGTACATCTACTCAACGAATTTAATGAACTACTTTTAGCTACCTTAATTTACTTTTTCCCATGTTCACATGACTCGTCAATGCCAAAAATATTTTTGATGTAATAACAATATTCATAATTCTTGTGAAATTTTGTTGTGGATTTTCTAGTGGACCTTTTTGAATCTAGTATTGATTTATTTGATGCACTTTGCTTACATGCAGCTAAAAAGTATGAGTCGATTTGATGCATTGTAATGCCATGCAATTATCATTCCTTTCAAAATTTATAATCTAAATTAATATTTTTCACTTTATTCCAACATTTCTTTCTTATTGAAATTTTAACTTGCTTATTTGTTAAACTATAGATTTTTCATCAAACATTGAAATTTTTATTATTTATGTTCCTAATCCTTATGCAAATGAATGTTAACCTATGAAAGGAACCTCAAATTGTGTTAGGAGAGATGGCATGTTGTCCATGCTTGCAATTTCATTTAGAGCTCCCGCACTCTTGCCTCTAGAGTATCTTCTCTTTTTGGGGCTATCGCAGATAGGAAGTTCTCATATGCTAGTCTTCTAATCTTCATCAATCTTGAAGGGTATGATTGGAAACCTTGAATCAATTGGGATATCCTATAGAGATGAAGGAGATGTTTGTAGATGTTATAGTTAAGGCGAGCAGAGTTATGTCACAGGTAGTGGTTCCTGGACTGATAATCTCAACCCTCTTTCTTTGCAACTCTCATCTTTCCTCTCTTTACTACTTCATCCTCTTCTTAAGGCTTTTATAAGCCTTGTTAAAGACTAAGTGCTTATCATGTATGCTCTGCTTCGAACATATCACACAATGTGTGGTGGATTTGTAGGCTCATGAGATGATGAGGAGTGATGATTCATGTGGTGAGCATTGGTAGTGTTGGTTGGTGTCATTTATTAGGATGGGAGATGGTGATGTGACAAATCGAGGCAAGCTTGAGGGAAAGGTGGCCGTGTTCGATTAGTCTGGCAAGTCTTTTGTTTTTTTATTAACATTTCTAAGGTTTAAACTGTTTTTAGCTCACTCGCCCCTCTTAGAGCTAGGTCATGTGGAAATATTACATCTCTTTTTGAGTGAAAAAATATCCTTTTTGATGCAGTTTCTAAGAACAATGGCTCTATTATCAAAAGTCTTTTTTGTGGAGTCTTTTAAGAGTAGCATCTCACAATTGACCATTTCCCGACATAATATTTCTATCTTCATCAAAGTGAAGCTAAGCCCTCCTATGTCCTATTGAAAGAAAAGGCAAGCATTTATCATCAAATTAAACACTACAAGTGATCAAATTGACTCATTTTTTATCTCAATATCTTACGAAACACAAATTTTTAAGCTATAGATGTATTTCCCTAACTTCCAAATGTGTTTCTTTTGAACTTAATATTAGTCAAGTTATCCACCAAGATTGTGTCGTATATGAAATACAAGTTCAATATTGATGTCTTCTATTGTCTACAATTAATCTTGCATTTCATATTTCAAGGTTTTGTTGTGAAAATATCCCACTTGATTTTTTATTTTTTCTTGCTCACTAGGGGTTGTTTTGCAATTGCTTATTTTTGCAAGGTTAGAATGTCAAAGAGAAAGTTAGGGGAATGGAGCGAGAGAACTTCAAGGATAATTGTGATGATAGACTATTTGATGTACTTCAAAAGATAGGAAACTCATCTGAGTTTATGTACATGCATTAGGGATATGCTCAATGTCCCTTTTGATTTGCAAGACCTACTAAGATATCTTGAAGAGAAGCTTGAGGAGAATAGAAATTCTATTCTAGACATGTAGAATCTCACAATTGATAATTATGTTCATTTTAATGATATAATCCAAGAAACCAATGCTCCCATGACAACTATCATTACTAGATATTATCTTATTAATGAGGAGTTTAGAATGTGTGAAACGAACTTCCCTTTTTATAAGGATCAACAATAGTACCTTTGATCTAAAAAGAGATCAATTTTCTTGTGTTTCTCTTTATATGGAAGATTCTTCTTTAGATAGTGTAAGTGAAGAAGGGAGAAGATATTGTATGCATAGATTAAGAGGTTAAAGAGAAGGTAGAGATGTTGAAAACCAGCTGAAAAAAGTACAAGGTTTTGATCCTAGTGTATTTAAGAGTTATAACATGACAAAGATAGAAGAAGAGGAGATGCAATTGAGTATAAATATTTAAGAAGGCCCTCTCCATTATATCCCTACATTTCCTACCTACCTTATCAAGCAAAAAAAGATATATGTTGCTCAATTATATTCAATATCTTTTTTATCTTAGAGAAGATTATTGCTTAGCCATCCTAGTAGTATGGGGGGTGATATTGAAAAGGATTTCATAAGTTATGAACCATGCTCACTAGTACCTCTAAATGTTGAGGGAAAGAATTTTCAAGATAGCCTTATGGCCTTGCACACATATATTAATGAGATTATAGAATATGAAAAGAAGGAGCTACCCACAAAAAAGGAGTTATTAGAGGTCTAAAAAGGACTTGGCATTGAGGGCATGGGATATGAAGACACATTAAACCCTCTATCAAAGGAAAAGCCAAAGAAGTCAATTAATATTTTTTATAAGAGCCTTCTTAAAGATGATAAAAATCCAAATATATGAAATATATTTCCAAGATCTTCATAAGCTTAATACTAGAATTTTGTTATGCTTAATGGATAAATGAATTTAATGTTTCCATCTATTGTCAAGGTTTTTTTTTTGTTTCTTATGCAGATTGAAATTGAAGACCTTGATAACTTTCTGGAAAGAGGTTCTAGACCACTAAACCTTGGGAAAAGTCAAGGACTTGGCCACTATATTGAAAGCTTAAATAATCAAACTATTACACTTTATCACAACTTATTCTCAAGCTCTCTAAGTTTACCAATGATGGCTTTAAAAGTTATTTCCAAATTCATTCGATTTGAAGTTTTTAATAGAGGAGTGAATAATATAATTTTGATGGAGAAAGAAGAAGCTATAAGGGTTTTTGGTTACATGTTTGGTTATAGTGGATCTAGAGCTACATATTTTGGAGTTCTTAGCTCCTATTTACTCTCCATGTAGGAGATACAAAAGATTTGAAGCTTCTCCTAGGCTACAAAAAACAAAAGTTTTGGAAATGTAGAGGTTGTATTGAGTAAGATGAAGCCAGAGATTCATCTGCCAAACAAAAACAAACTGAAGGATCTTAAAAGTCAAGGGCTTCTTGAGACTCATCTTTTGCATTCTCTTTGTTTAGTTTGTAATCATTCTAAAAATATTTGCTTTGCATAGGAGTTTAGATATCACTCTTTCTTTTTTTGGGTAACCATTTGTATGGTTTTTGTCAAAGATGATGTATTGTATGATTTAAAACCATTGAAAGACCTCTAATAAACTATTTTCTTTAACTTTTTCTTTTCCATATGTTATATGTTTGAAGTATTCTATTCTTGCATGATAACGTCATTTTTTGATCTCTTAGGTTAACCAGATAGATATGCTTCCATATTGTTTGATGAAATATGGAGCATGGTTGTATAAGTTATGTTTCAGAATTAAAAATTAAAGAGAGTTGTTTAAAAATCTTATATGAGCTAGACAATGAAGAAACATAATAACTTCTTACCATATAGTGAGTAAAATGTTGATTATCCCAATATTTTGTTATTGTCTTTTTTGAAAATGTTCAATTGGTCTTTAAAGTATTTGAGATCATCACCTTTTCAATCAATCTTATCATAACAAAAAAATTATACTATCTAGCACTTTTCAAACTTTGGATTTTCTATTCCAAGGATGACATATTATTAGCATGATCCTTAATTGCATTATGTATGAATTTTCATTGATTGTATTTAATAGTTGAAACCCTAGTTCTAGATTTTTTCTTGCCAAACTTTTTATGAAAGCCTAGAAACCTTCTAGCCTTCACTCTACCAATAGATGGCTTTTGGGGGACACAATTTTCACCCTTGAACTTTTGAAGATCTAGTTCAATAACAAAATTACCTCTAAGTAACCAATTGCAAATAAAACTTGCTTGATCTTTGTTATAAAATCTTGTTTAGCTTATAAGGGTTTTAGCTTCTAAGCAAACCCTATATAAAGATGAACTAGTTTTTTAATTATTCTATAGAGTACATGAAGTGTACAATATATGAGCATTGGATAAAGCACTACAAGATATAGGCCTTATACCGACGTTTAAAGCGACAAAAATGCAAATAACAAAATTTGCCCCCGTCATCGCAAAAAGCATCGTTATTGGCGATGCCATAGAACAGTCGGTATTACCGTCCCTATCAACATCAGTATTGGCGTCGGTATCTGCGACGTTGATACCGATTACACAAACCCTATGTTTGGACACCTAGGCTTTCACAAACTACTGAAAAATCTTAGACAAAAATACTATTGTCCACAAATGAGAAAAATAATTGCAAAGTATATAGGATAATGTATCAATGATCAATCTTACAAAAGTACACCAAGAAATCATGAAAAACTATAGCCAATAAAGGCTACAGCACCATTTCAAATAGTTGGCTAGGATCTCATGGGACCATTTCCGACTTCAATCACAAGGAACAAATACATATTGATCTTAACATATTATTTAACATGATTGTGTGAAACACAAGCCTTCCCAGATTGTGCTACCACAACACTACAAAATTTATGCTACACAAGGTAATCTTACAACACTCGTGTCCAAAGGTCATCCTATCAAATCAAGCACAACAATTTAGGAGTGAGGTGATGGAGATTTTGTATCACCATAATACCCTCAACTGGTCTGACAAAAAGGCTCAATAGAATGAGAAAATATATGTTAGCCATGTATATTGATCACTTGCACCAAAAGTAGAGTGAAATTCTTCCTTTTATCACTTCTACATACAAGACATCAATTCATATCTCCACAAAGATAAATCCTTTTAGAGAATTGTTTGGCTAAGATCCCATATTCCCACTTGACCTAGGTACAACACATATGGAACCAAAACACACAGATACAATAGATTGGTATGCATTCATGTCAATGACACAATCCATGATCAGATGAGCCATACATAGAATTTTTGAATAGGCACAACAGAGACAAAAAATAACTTATTGTTGAAAAATATGGTTGAGCAAGAAGAGAAGAAGAGATTATGGGGGAAAGAAGAAGAAGAAATAAGGAATCATGTTGGCATGAAAGAGACTTGATTGATTTGGTAGTGAAGCAAGTATATTGTTTTATAGCCTTTCAATTATACCACTCTTCCTCTCGTTGCTTACAACATACAACCCTCTATGCCTATAGCACTTATCACTTTTGACCTTTGCATTGTTGTGCCTTCAACACTGCCTCTAGCACCATACTTTTAACACCCCACCCCCCCCACCCCCTAAATGCATGCAAGGCCTCTAACTCATTCAATGACAACCAAAGTGTAGGCAATACAACTCAAATTTTTAGATCTTAGCTACATCATTGGTGCCAATGGTGGACATTATAATTTTTTCTTCATATTTGGTGCTTATGGTTTTTGACCCCTTGGTCTTGGTTGTCTCCTCCTTTCTTCTTGGCATTGCACTTGGACTTTTTCTCCAATTTTGATCTTCCTTTTGATTTACTTTTGTTATTTTGGCTTCCTTCATCAGTCTTTGATATGTTTGGTAGACTTCATGGTATCTTTGCTCTTCTTGATCTTCTTTGACTTCTTTGTCTTTACGACCTTCTTCTTGTTTGAGTTTGCTTTCGCATTCGCTTTTGAAAAGCAAACGTTATTTTGCCACTTTTGTTGTACGACCTTCTTCTTGTTTGAGTTTTCTTTCGCATTCGCTTTTGAAAAGCAAACGTTATTTTTCCGCTTTTGTTGTACGACCTTCTTCTTGTTTGAGTTTTCTTTCGCAAATGCTTTTGAAAAGCAAACGTTATTTTGCCGCTTCTTTTGTACCCAAAGCATTTTGAAAGTACAACAATTCTCCATGGGTTACATAGATTTTGTAAATTTATTTAGACTTCATGGATTCATGGCATACATCCCTTTTTGGAGTCTTACAATTTTTTGGGGATAATTCATTGACTTTGGAGTTCATTACATGGATCATCTTGGGATACATACGATTTGGGATTTATTAAACATTGACTTGGCATAAAACTTTTCCAATTTGTTAAGCATGCGAGCTTTTTGGAGAGGTCTTACTAAGGTATTTTTACTCGGCAATGTCTAAATCCATCACACGAATGCTCAAAGGATACTTTACAGAAAACTTCTCAAGGTTTACATGCAAACAATCCGTTATGCTATTACAGCAGTTGATTTACCATTTTTGTGTATGTAAGTATAGCCCTTTTACAACATAAACTAGTTCGAGACAGCAAGCAATGTGAAGAGGGTTTAAATAGAACAAGTTTGAAAGAGAAAAGGTGTAAGTAGGAACCAAGATAATACAAACATGGAGAAGATGTACTTCGATACCTTGATTGGTAGTCTACTCAAGAGCCTCAAGAATGTTCACACACTTTGCAAGTTTTCACTCTTGAGCCTTGGACTTCTTGAGCGACACCTCCTTGTCTTGAGCTTCTTCACCTCATGTGCAACAATGGATGCCTCTCGACCTCACGGCGTCAAGGAAAGAGGCTCTAATACCGTGTTGCAAAAAATGATTAAGCAAAAAGAGAACGAGACATTATGGGGGAAAGAAGAAGAACAAGTAAGGAATTATGTTGGTATGAAAGAGATTCGATTGATTTCATAGTGAAGCAAGTACCTCATTTTATAGCCTTTCAGTTATGCCACTCTTCCTCTCTTTGCTTGTGGGATACAAATCCATGTGCCTATAGCACTTTTCACTTTTGAACTTTAACATTATTGTGCCTTTAGCACTACTTCTAGCACCATACTTTTAACACTTATGACACAACACACACTCGCAAAGAATACATAAAGGAGATACATTAAGCACTTACTTCTAATGCACAAACCATGCCTCTAAGAATCATTTATCCACAGATGGTTAGGTCCCTACAAGAGCACAAAGAGTAAAGGGAGTGATTAACTACACATAAGTACAAGAAAGGAAAAGGACCAACAATTTTCTCCCACCAATCATTAGAAGGGAATCGACCACCAAAAAGCACACAAAGATTAGATTTTGAATGCATAGACCCTATCCACTCAAGTTCAATCCCTTTTCAAGAGGGAAGGTGTTGAGTCCTAAATATGTGATCCCCATTCAAACCAACAGAGGTGGTATAATGTCACGTCAGTTGTTCCAAATCCGATATGAATGTTTGTTATTGATGTAACATAAATAATGACTCTTTGAGCAGCCAATCTTGCCAGCAAATGTAAAAGAAGATAAATAGTAGGAAAGGAGAGAATAAGGGGTGGGATCATGGTAGACATTCTCTCTCTCTCTCTCTCTCTCTCTCTCTCTCTCTCTCTCTCTCTCTCTCTCTCTCTCTCTCTCTCTCTCTCTCTCTCTCTCTCTCTCTCTCTCTCTCTCTCTCTCTCTCTCTCTCTCTCTCTCTCTCTCTCTCTCTCTCTCTCTCTCTCTCTCTCTCTCTCTCTCTCTCTCTCTCTCTCTCTCTCTCATGTTGTCATTGCCCTCATGGTTTAATCCAATTACATAACCACAATATAACTAATTAATAGCCAAATATTAATATAGCTAATAACTACTATCGCTAAGCTAATTAGCTTGATGAAAATATGTTATCATTAATTAGTGTTTATGCTTGTTTGCTTCATTTTTTGTCCACCATAGATTAGTGGCAAGCTATAGCACTATATTTTTAAACATGTTATTAGAGTTATGATGAGTTAGAGCTAGGTTAGGCAATTGTTGGTTGGCTAGGACTTGTAACTTAAGCTGATCCTTTGTTAAAGTTAGGGCTTCATTTTCACTAAACTAACTTCTTATTGCAATTATAAGCATACCAAGGGTACTCCATGGATGAGGAAGGACTTAATTTTATTTTCAACAATTCAAATTCATTTTTGGCTCGGTAAAAATCCCAAATGCAATAGAAAGCCAATGTTATGGCACTTATAGCCTAGTGTAAGTAAGTGCACTTTTCATTAGAGGATACCATATAAGCAATTTTCAAAACTATTTTATTTCCATATTGATATTGAAATTGGTTTGCTTTTCATAAGAGATTTCTGAAATAAGAAATTTTCAATTTTTGTGCCCCTTTAGAGTGGACTTATTTCGAGGGGACGTTAACAAGTTTATGTGGGGTTTTCTACATTATTCATTCTCAATCATAATCTTTTAAGTGAGGTCAGTTGCTTTTCTAAATGCTTTTACTCTCACCTTGCTTGTGATGAGGAAGGGTATGAGTGGCATCTCCATTAGATTAACAAGAAGAGTCATTATTGTAGCCTGAGTATCTGCCTATGAATGTGTGGAGCAAATCCACATTACATTTTCCCTTATCTAAACAGTTTTTAAAGAACTAGTACGTGTTGTATCTAGCATCATAAAGAAGTGGCAACAAGACACAGCTCTAGTCAAAACTCTCACAAAGGATGTTATTGTCTTCTACATCATCTGAATCTTGTGGGAAGAAGTATGTGATTGGCTTCTACCCCATTTGCATCTTGTGGGAAGAAATCTGCAAGCCTAGGAGCTGACCACTAGCTTTTGGGCAAGTAGAACTCAACCATTTTAGTGCTACATAATAAATGAGGTAAAGAAAATAAAATTGCTCACATTTCCATCTCGCTATTGATGCCACTGCACCTACAAAGAAACAATTGTAAAAAAGTTAAAAGATTTCATTCCATGTTAGCTTGTGATTGGGGTATTGGAAAAAAAGGTACATGGCCCTCAAAAGGTACTAAAATAACTCAGCATGGATTGAGCTGATGTGTTAATCCATATGAGGCTCTCATCAACATCAAAGAAAATGGTCAAGTTAGCCACCTCCTATGAGATGATGATAGTGACACTAAATCATCTTCTCTTATGCTCTTGTTATCATTGCCAGTAAATATTGAAAAGTGAATCTTCTCATTCCATACCCTAGTTTTTTAAAAGGATGTCACATTAATGGTCCATTCAGATGTTATTCCTTAATCAAACGCCTATCACATGGCTATACACTCAAGGACTAGGTGTTTTTTCTACATATGGCTATGCACTTAAGGAGCAATGTGCATTTATGCTCGTTTGGATCCTCTGTCTTCATACTAAGTTTTCACAATGAAAAATTAAGGTTGTCCTATAAGGCCAGTCATCTACATGTAGCCTTAGATACCTAAAAAGGTGTGAAGGATACATATATCCTACTCGTACAATAATGCATGATGTGGGTCATGCTAGATGTATTGTGATGTAACCACTCTTGGTACTAATGATGTAATCAATATGGCATGAATACAAAGCCTTCCTACACAATGTATTCAAGGCTCAAGATGTATATGGGGAGGACATCTAGACTAAGAGGTAAGGAATTCGTGTGTGTGTGTGTGCGCGCGCGCGCGCACACGCCCAATTTGAAAAGCTATATAACAATGTACTCGGTTCAACTCTCCATGCAATGCAATGACATTTGTCAAGTGCATGGGTGGACAATGCACAACTATTAGGACCATAATCATGTAACGCCTTGTTACTCCAAAAAAATTCTATTGCCACCATGGGTATGAATGGTCGAGCATCAGGCCACCTCTTTGTGAAACTCCAATAAGGACATATGCATTGTGCATTGCAAAGTACAAAGTAAATGTGCCAACCCATCATCAAAGAACTAAACTTCCAAAGGACAATAGAATTTAAGATCACACCTCAAATCAAGAAATAGATGTCCTCTTAAAAAGAGTTTGTATTTAAGATGGCTACAAATAAGATTATGATTGTAGAAGCTTCAATTACAATTAACATAGATTGTGCCATATTTAGCATATGACACATATCTTAACCCAACATGTGTCTTGGCATGGTAATAACATTGTGCCTCACCATAGGGTTAACTTGTTGCTCATCATGTGGCTTGTCTTTGGTTTTCATTCCATATAATCAAGAAAGTTGGTCAAACTTTTTCTAAGACATGTCGCTTGATGCATTGATTGGCTGTCTTGTCCAAAAAGGAAAAGCACACTCCAGAAGGTGGATTGTCCTACGCAGTATACGTGGTAACCGAGGAATAGCAAATATCTAACGCGTAAGTGCATGTTTTCCAACCTAGCATTGTAATAACCATTAAGTGCATGTTATCCTAACTAGCATATGTAATAACCAATTGAATAAAAATGTCTGACAAGTCCATGCATACGTAAGTGCATGTTATCATACCTAGCATACATAATAACTATTGAATAAAAAAGTCTGAAAAGTCCATGCATGTCAAACATATCCCACCTATCTATGACTCCATTCTAAAATCATTCAAAGTTAATAGCAATATACTACAAAATGATGCAGATCAATTTCACCCGAACTTTGAGCAAGTGAGAACAAAACAAGCCTTCAGCTTATCACTGCAGAAAAGACACCCGAAAATATTATCGGGAAACTTTCTTTGACAATCTGAAATGACTGAATATACCTTAGTAATGTCTCTATGCAGCCACAGACATACATGCACAGATGCAGACAAGCACACACGTAACAGCAGGTAACCAACGATTACTAGCCAATACAGTAGACATTGGCAACACAAAAGACACTTGAACAAGGCTCATGACATGGCCTCAAGCTAGTTTAGGAAGTAGCACGACTTTCATAAATATCCCTGGAATTTGTTCATGAGAGTGTCCTTTCTAAGGCTCATAATAACCAGAGTTGCTTCTACACCCAGCTTCGAAAAAATTTTATTTCAAAAGCTACATCACTCTATTCAAAAAAATGTGTTTCACCCTTACAAAAGCAAGTGGCAGAGTGCAGAAAAGTAGGGCACAGCTACCTACTTGTTTGTCCTCTGTGCTTGACTTCCAAATGTACATCACAAGCCAAACAGATGGCATACATCAACTCAGAGTTCATCAAAAGCCTATTACTCCGGAAACTCTTCCTATGCAACAATCCTATCAAATCTATTTCTTGTATCTTATCAATGGGCAACGATAGTGTAGGCCCTGGAGTTGAGCTGAAAATCTCCCAGTGCACCTATGCAAGTCCAGCATCTTTCAATACTGTTTCAAAAGCATCATCATCATCCCAAGGGACCTGATAAAGGATCAATAAAGTTCAGCAAGAAGAACACCACAAATATCAGAAACACCAAAAAAACTACAACGTTTCTTGAAGAACAAAATGAGCATCTCTACCTATGCAATTAATGTTTCGACACCTCTCCTAAAAATCAAGAACAGAAAGATAAAGAGTAATTCCTCTTGTTCATAAAATTTTGCAAAACTTTTACTTCTATCTGAATAGTAAGTGCATGACAAAAAGAAACAGAACTATGTGTTCCCATGTTACCCTCAAATCTTCAACTACTTCAAGATTTTCAGTAAATCGTTTAATTCTAGCTCAACTGTGTGAAGATATCTAGATCCATTAATAACAGCTCCAACATATTCCATCTAAATCAACCCACTGGTGATCCACCATCTTGTGGAACACTCTAGCACAAAATAAAAGCCTTGCCTAGCAGTCATCTCATTTCTTGACAACCCTATCAGTTTAAGCTGCAGAGACAAAGATCAGATAGCTAGGCAACTATAGGACTATCTTGTTAAAAGGTTCTATTGAAATGTCTCAACAATCCTATTGATTTTAGCTTGAAAGAGGAAGACCAGATTGCTAGACAACTATAAGACTATCTTGTTAAAAGGTTCTATTGAGATGTCTCAACAATCCTATTGATTTTAGCTTGAAAGAGGAAGACCAGATTGCTAGACAACTATAAGACTATCTTGTTAAAAGGTTCTATTGAGATGTCTCAACAATCCTATTGATTTTACACGAAGTTAGTCTCCATGGGGCACACAATGTTAAGGAATGAAACATAGGTGTAAATTCATTCCTCAATTATTGGCCAATTTACTCAGCTTGTACAAACCCAAAAAGTAAAAGTAAACTAAATGAACATCAAACCGTTCTTGTCAAACAGTCATGCACCTTTCCAACTCTATATAAAGGGGCCAAGCAGGGAAAGCTACTTTCATCTCGTCACATCCCCTCCCCACCCTACTGCCCAGGCCACCCTCTCCAAGGTTGAACGCTCTGCTGCCCCAAACGCAGCCCACCAACTGCCTTGGCAATCATCTCTGCTGTTCTTTGTTGCTGCCCTGCTGCAAAAGGTATGTGTATGTTGTTGTCACTGCTCCATATGAGCTCTACCACTGCTGCAGCCTTCAACATTGCTGCTGCCCATCAAATGCAGCTTCTGCCCCAAAATCAGGATTGCCATGTCTCCAATCATCATTGCCCTACTTACAACTGCATCTTCTGCTGTCCACATAAAATGCATGCTCAACCACCCCTCCACCTAGCATCTATACCACTAAGCGCAATTGTGCTGCTGTGGACTGCTGCCACATATCCGACCTCTACTGCCCAAGTCATGACTAAATATTTTTCTGCCACACTGCTGTCTTGCATCAAACTGCAGGTTCAGCTGTTCGTTCATGCAACCTTTGCACCAATAAACAGAGTTGTTGCTGCTTCTGGCCAGTGCCTACAACAAGACACAGCCTCCTGGCATCTTTGTTTTGCAGCTCCAACATTGAGTGTTGGCTGGCTGCTCATTAACAGGATCTGTACAAATGACTGTTTCGTTGAGTTCTAAGCAATAAAAAACTCATCCACAGGATCTGTTTCAATAACAACATGCTCTGTCCTGCTGATTCCTAGAGATCAACTTCACCTATGGCATCCCTTGGACCTGAGTCCTAGAGCTTGTGAGCTCGTGTAGGCTTATTCCACCTTCTACTCATAAGCTTTTGCTCTCACTTAGTTGTTAACCAACAAAAAACTATGTCAAAATTATTGCTCAATTATTCGCCAGTTTATCTGACTGTTGTACAACCCCAAAAAAGAAATTCAATTTAAACTTAAACTAAAACCCAAGACTTAATGGTAGAACAAATGTCTCAAAGGTCTATAAAAGGGGACCAAGGAACAGCCCGTCAATCAAGTAACCCCAACACAAGAAGCAAGGTGGCAGCAACAAAAATCAGGGGCAGCGGAGTGTCAGAGTGACGCAATGTGGAAGTGAATGACCAAGACAAAGAGTGAACAGAGAGAGAAGAGAAAGAAAGAAAGAGAGAATGAAACGCAGAAAATCTGCAATGAGGAATGCTGTATAAGGATGCAGAAATATACAAACGTGCAGATAGAATATCTGCGTATGTCTCCACCTTGAAGATCTCAGTTTCCATCAGCCCCGAGGGCAGTCTACACAGTCTGCAGCTTGAAATCTGTGAAAACAACTATTGGAGACTGCTGAAATCAGGGCCAATATATAGGCCAGGAAAAATGCCAAAAATAATGGAGGTCGTCACATTTAATGCAGCCGACTGGACAGCAGCTGTCCAACCTGCACTGGCCGACTGCGGGAAATCTGGCCGACTGTGCCATGTGGCACCTGCACTCCCTGCCACCTCCTTTACAAACTGACTGCCAGGTAGACTGCCTGGAGAAACTGCTCCGATCTGAACCTGCGTATCCAGGGAATGCCAATCTCTAACACCCCCTCTCAAATCCTGGACACAACAAAAGACTAAGGGATCTAGAGTGTTGTCGAAGTCAAGCCTAGTGAAGTGCCTTGGTAAACAAATCCGCAAGATTGTCGTCTTGCAATAGTCCAAGGAAATAGTCTCATCTAGAATCTTCTCCTGGATGAAATGGTACTAGTTCTCAATATGCTTCGTCCGAGCATGAAACACAGGATTCCTAGCCAAGGCAATGCAACTCTCATTGTCGCACTGTAGAACACTAGGACCTATCTGCAGGCAGCCAAGCTCCTCCAAGAGCTTACGAAGCCACAATCTCACATGTAGTAGAAGACGCTACCCAATACTCCCCCTTAGTCAAAGCGAGGGCAACCATGGGTTGCTTCTTACTACTCCAAGAAATAGCACCAGCACCCAAGGTAAAACTATAACCTGTCGTGGATCTCCGTTGATCCACATCACCAGCCCAATCTGAATCACTCCAACCTGTAGGTACCAAGTCCGTAGCACCTGTACCAGCGGGATAATAGATCCCAAGATCAAAAGTCCCACGTACGAACCACAAAATCCTCTGAGCAGCTTGCCAATGGACCATCTTGGGTTCACTCATGAACCCGAATAGCACACCGAAAGCATAACATAAGTCAACACGGGTATTAAGAAGCCAGATCAAGGAGCCAACCAACTGCCTATATCAGGTAGCGTCCGCCAAAGGAGAATCGGAATAAGTTGTAGCCTTCCAATTCGAATCCATAGGAGTTGAGAGAGACTTGCATCCCTCCATCTCACGCGTAGTCAAGAGCTCCTATACATACCATTGTTGGGAAATAAAGATCCCCCTTGAAGTCTAATAGATCTCATGACCTAGAAAGAAGTGAAGAAGCCCCATATCCGTCATCTCAAACTTCTCATGAAGTGCTACCTTCGTCTGCTCGACCATCTGAGTATGGTCACCTGTCACAATCAAGTCGTCCACATAAAGGACAAACAAGACAAACAACGCACAACCTCCACCTAAGATGTGTACATACAACTGGGGGTCGACTTTGGAACGCCGATATCCTAATTTCTCTTGGAGAAACGAGTCAATCTTCTCATTCCAAGCACAAGGAGCTTACTTAAGGCCATAGAGGGCCTTCCTCAACCTGTACACCTTACCATCAAAAGAACCGAAGTTGAGAGGTTGCTCAACATAGATCTCCTCCTCCTACTCCCCATTCAAGAAGGCAAACTTCACATCCAACTGATAGACCGGCCATCTCCTGTGGCTAGCCACGGCAAGAACTATGCAAAAAGTAGCCATTGAAGCTGTAGGGGCAATAGTATCATGGAAATCAATGCTTGGATACTGTGCAAAACCTATAACAACAAGGCAGGCCTTATGCGTGTCCAACGTGCCATCACTGCAATATTTGGTCTTGAAGACCCATTTGACTCCAATGATCTTCTTATGAGGAGGCTTCGGCACTAGATACCAAGTGCCATTCCTCTCAATCGACTCTAGCTCCTGCTCCATCACTTTCCGCCAAGATCATACTGTAAAGCCTCCTTCATGGGAGTGGGCTCCCGATCCTGCATGACACGAGTCATCAAACAGTAATTAGTGTAAATAAGCTCAATGTGATGTGCTTGATTTCTCCGAGAATGCCGCGGGCCATCTTGCGGATACCACTCCTCGAGGAGCCCCTCAATCCCTGCATCATGAAGAGTGTCATGAGCCCAACGAGAAGGCCGGATCTCGCCTTATCGCTCTCCATCTGCAAAATTTTTTAGAAGGTCCACCGATGGCGAGGAAGCAATCGGTGAATCCGATGGCTGAGAACTAAGCTCCTCATCCTAAGAAGAGTCCTCAAGAGGCACATGCTCCAAAGGAAGTCACTGGCGCCCAGCTAACACTGGGATCTCCAAGAACAGGGTGTTCCTCACCCCCCTCTGATGCTAGAACCTCCACAAACCGAACATCATGGCTCGTGTAGAAATCCCGCTTTACAAGATCATACAATCGGTAGCCTTGAGACTGTGAGCTATAGCCCACAAACACCTATCGTTTGGAAGCCGCTTCAAATTTGTCACGCTATGTCTTTGGAATGTAAACATAGGCATCACACCCGTTAACCCTGAAATAAGAAACATCAAGCTTAGACACAAAGCACACCTCATATGGAGTGATACCAACAACAACCGAAGTAGGGAAACGATTAAGGATGTGAACTACGGTAGCCACAACCTCAACCCATAGACACTCAGGTGTGTGATGGTGCTCCATCATGGTACGGGCCATCTCGATCACAATACAATTCTTCTGCTTCAAGATATCATTCTACTGAGGGGTGTTTGTATTTGCAAACTCCCGGGGAATACCACAATCTACACAAAAACAAGCAAGCTCATTAAAAACAAATTCTCTACCCTTATCCAATTGTAAGGTCTTTAGCTTCCGACATTATAGATTCTTCTCAAAGAGCAACCAATCCTTAAAGTTGGAGAAAGCCTCCGACTTCAGCTTCAAGAAATAAGCCCATGTCATTCTGCTATAATCATCCACAATTAGCATGAAATACAAGCTCCCTCTAAGAGACTCCATCCTTATCGGTCCACAAAGATCGGTAGAAACAAGCTCCGAGGGTGCTAAAGACTGCCTTGAAGCCTTGTTGGGAACACCATCACAAGTCTGCTTCCCACAGATGCAGGATACACAAGACTACTGACTTACCACAATATCCGGTAAACCTCGAACAAGCTATCCCTTGGACACCTTCCAAAGCTTCGACTGAGTTTGTGAGATAAGAAGAAGAGAAGTGAAGGCAAAAGAAGACCGCAATTTATAGACTCCATTCTTGTCATAACCCGAAGAAAAAACCTATCTTGATCCATGATCAAGAATACGAAAAGAATCCACATCAAATTCGACCAAAAGGCGGAGAGCACAAATCTTGTGCACCGAAAGTAGACGATACCTTATGGCCAGCACATAAGGCACCTCAGATGTATCGGCACCACCTCATCCATCTAGAATAAAATGCATGTCACCTCCCTGTATTGGAATAGATGAACTATCACCGATGAATAACACCTGCTAAAGAAGGAGTCATGTCCCGGGAGACACCACTACCAACAATCCACCCTCGAGTATATGGGGCTGTCAACACAGCATCAGAAGTCGTCAAGATCGAATCCTCAACCATCTCCAAGTGGAGGAAAGCTACTGATGAGGAAGCAGTCACTGCTCCGGAATCCTTTGAATCTTTCTTCTTCTCTTTCTTCTCCTTGTCAGGGCAATCCTTCTTCCAATGACTTGTTTTGTCACAAATGTAACAAATAGACTCTTTTTCTTTGTCCTTCTTGGATTTGTCCTCCTCCTCCTCCTTTTGGTCCTTCCCCTTCTTCTATTAGGACTGACCAACCAAGACCTTAGATTTAGAAGCATTAGTCACTTTTAATTGCTCCTCTTGGTCCGAGACCATAGGAACCAACTCTTCCACCGAAGAGTCTCAGACCGTAAAGCAATCAAGGCAGAATAAAAACCATTGAAACGGAGCGATAACTGTGCAAGAAGAGTTATTGCCATGTCTTAAGAAGTGATCAACTTCCTTGCGTTTTGAACCTATATCTGAAGCTGCCTCTACTTGTTAATATTCTCCCGTATAGAAGATGACTTCTTGACACTCATCATCCACATCTACACTTCCAAAAAAACTCGCTTCATAACGGTCATCCGATTGTACATTTGATCAAGCTCTAGCCATATCTCTCAGACCACCATCAAATGCTCAATATGAGAGATAACAGCTGTAGTACAAGAGAGAAATAAAAACAAGCAAATACGAACATTGAGTTTATCCCAATGTGTCTGAACCTTTGCCAACTCCACCTTATCACTGGAAGAGAGTTGGGAGTCGTCTCGCGAAGAAGGACGATGAATAGCCTCCATAACAAGCGCCGCCAAATCATAAGACTCTAGAATGGCAAGTATCATGACCTGCCAGATTCATTAATTCTCGCTATCAAGCTTTTGATCTGATGGAAGAGTCGGTAAGACGGGCACCTTCCGATCCATGATCCCCTCAAACTCCGTCTTGGCCCCATGGCATCTTCACTTACAATGTAAACGCAAAACACAAAAAGCAGCCCCCTCTCACTGTAAGAATATAGTCTGCTAGGACTCTTGTTCGCTCAACCCGCTCCTTCACCTACCGAAGGCGATGAAAATGTAAAATCTGCACTTAAAGGCCCAAAATGCAACCTTCTTCCTTCTCTAACAGTAAAAAAAAGACAACAACTTCAGTAAATCTTCTCCTTTCTCACACGCCCACACTCGCCTCAGTCTTGTTCTCATGGTAGCCCTCCTGCTCGCACTTGAACACTGAAAACGCAACCTTGTGTCCCACCGAAATCTCCTATTCAGATGGGTCCTGAAACTTCCTTCACAACCCTAGCTATGGCTGAAAGTGGACAGCATGAAGAATCCTTCAATTTCTTGAAGATTTGATCTCTTCTTGGCTCCTACTAGCTTCCTAATAGTAAGAGCAAGCATCTACATCAAGCTTTGGACCGACATTGAGCAAATATTGGAGCTTCCAAACAAGATTGAAGCATTTTCTTCATCTCAGATTTGGAAAAAACAGGGCAGCCATCAATCTTTATCAAATCTTGCTTCATTGAGGGTTCAATTCATGGGGCTTTTGTTGCCTACAACCTCAGGAAGGTTCAATTGAAGGTATTCTTCAAAGATTGGGCTTACATTGAATAAATTCTTCAAGTTTGAAAGTATTTTCAGCCTCTTGAACATGGCAATGTCTGAAAATTCATGGAATCAATGATTCTAATGAGGATTTACATTAAAGCTCAAAGGATCTTCTTCAACAAGCTATTGTAGACTTCCATCAAATCATTGACTTCTTTTGATTGCATTGGAGCAATCTTATTGATCGGGAGCTAAAGATTACATGGGAGCAATCATATTGGACAAAGCCTTCTTGAAGTTGGTCTTATGATCTGAAATCTTGGTCTATTGATGGTGATTTATGTTGAAGGTTGATTGGTTAGAGTCATCTACTACTTTCCATCAACATTAAAGAGATAATTCTATTGCTTTCAGCTTAATCTCTCTTTTTATCCAATTGTTGAACCAATCCCATTATTCATAAGAGAGATTGAGTGCAATAGAACCCCTTAATTCCTATTGAAGGCATGTAGAATTCAGCCCAGGATTGATTATGATTGCTTGATGAGTTCTTTTCTGCCCATTCAAATGTTGAAGCTCAATTGATTGCATAAATGCTACTCACTGTCTACTTGACTTGGATTTTTGTTGGATGATTGAACATTGATGCTATAGGACTGAAATAATGATGAAAATTGTAAGTGGAAACATTGTAAAAGCAGTGAGTCACTGCAAAAGGGTAATGCCCTATCCGTAGCCCTTTCACTTGAGTCATTTCCCAATACCCAATTGCATTTCATTAAAGAAGTTAAAGGCTTTTTCAGTCAATGCATAGCATCCTTGTTTGATTAGCCATTAGAATATACTTGCCATGTTGGTTCCCACGAGGAAAAGCAAATGGCATGCGAGTCGAGAAGACAAAAGAGAGGTGACCCTTCCTTCCCAATTAAAACCCTGAAGAGGTGCACAACCCGGCTTGAGGTGGAACTTTGCATGCCCCTCTTATCTCAAAGCCCATACAATTCTCAAATTTAGGTGCAGGTACATTCCTCATTATCAGAGTTTGACACTAGTACAGCACTGATCAGCCATATTTAGGGTTCCATAAGTAGTTGAAGAACCATTGGAAGAGGTGCAGGGCATCTCCTATTTTCAGGGTACCTACAGGTGTTGGACAGAGTTTTTACAGATAAAACAGTAGGTATATACCAATCTACGGGTTATTCTTGAGCCCTACAAGTGCCCCATAACCCTCTCTTGGTTGCTACAATGGTTTACAAGGGTTTCTTCTACCCAGGGTCTTCCTACAGGGTCAAACAAGGTACTTACAGGTAGTGGACAGGGTGCAGGAATTTCCTGTTCAGACCTGAAGATTCAATTACAGAAAATTCTGTCCCAATCCAAATTAGGAGCTTCATACCTCCATTCGAAGAAGGGATCCTAAGCTTCAATTTGAATCAAAAAGTTTGGTGATCCGACATCGGGAGCTCAAGTTATCGCTGATTTTCTAACACTGGGTATGTTGAGACAGCACCCAGACAGCATACAGAGGGACACTGTTTGACATTGTTTCACCCAAAGTATCCAACCCAAGTCTATATCTTTTGAAATCTGGTATATCCCCATATAATAAGCTTTCCATAGAGCTATTAAGCATTGGGTTTGATGCTATATTCTAAGAGAAACAGGGGATTAAGTGACAAACTGTCTACTACTACATCACTGTTTCCTAATGGCCAGGAATAAGAAGAAAGATCCCATTACTGAGGCATTGAATGATGGTGTCAAAGACTTCCAAGAGAATCAAAATTACACAACTAAAGCCCATAATGTTGATCAAATAGATGAAGAATTAAGCATTGGGATTGCTTATAGCACACATCAAGGACAGCATGACATACATGAAGAGCATGTAGGGAATGATTATCTCCTATTGTCAAAAGAGTTGGGACACGTCAATGAAGGCCTTTCTAAGAATTTGAAGGCTTCAAGGTTTGTTGCAAGGGATGGCACAAGTAAACCAAGGAATCTCTGATTTGCAGCAAAGCAATAAATCTTTATTCCAAGAGCTCATCTCAGCCATAAAGGAAATTGAAAGCAAGCCACAAAGAGAACCTCAAACTATTGAAGACTCCCATGCAATTCCCTTTGTTGGTAATCCTTCCCATCCAAGCAAAGAGAAGTCTCAGCCAGTTATGCACACTTTTGAAAGGGGAGAACCATCTAGAGCGAGGGGCAACCATCATCATTCACAAATTCATGGCATTAATACCCCAAGGCCTCAGTTTAGCAGGCAAAAGGATAATCATAGAAATGAAAGGGAACAAGATAACACTCCATGGAATAATGATTATCATGGATGTGACCCCTTCTACAAGACTTTTTATCATCAACCCTCAAAAGCACAAAAAGGAAATGCAATCAACAATCAAGTTCATGAAGGTGGAAGACATGATGAGCGAAGATCAGCTCGTGACATCCCAAACCAAGAGCATGTTTCAAATGGACAACCTTCATCTCATGGTTTTGGGCCACCTACTTTTAGGCAAAATTCATGGAACAAAGATGGGACAACCATCTTACAATGACAAAGAATATAAGGAAAAGATAAATATTACTAATTTCAAAGGAGATAATGCTTCACCTTCGGAATGGAAGAAGTGGATCAATAAGCTCGAATTGTGCTTCACCCTTTATCCTAGAAGTGAAGAAGCCAAGATTTATTTCGCGGCCCTTCATCTTGAAGGTTACGCCCATACTTAGTAGCGTTACATGCAAAAGATTGGGTAAAACTTTGACTCTTGGGAGGAGTTCAAGCAAGCAATGATTAATGTCTTTGTGTCTCCTTTGGAAAAAGAAAGGCTTCAAAGAATATGGTATGCATACGCTCAAAGAGGAATGTCCGTTAGAGACTATTCCAACACTTACTTGAATCTTTTCATGTATATTGAAGGCATTTCACATTTTGCTAAGCTGAATAAATACATTTTTGGTCTTGATCCTGCCCTATTATCGGAGATAGAAGCTCAACAACCAAAAACATTACATGAGGCCATACAATTGGCTGAAAGATGCTCCTTGAAGTACAAAAGAAATGCAAGAAATTTCCAGCAAAGAAGGGCAATAATATTTCCAATCAACCTACAAAGTATGGGGAAATTTTCAGCCAATCAAGAGACTCTTTTAGACAAGAAAACAAAGGTTATAACAGTCAAAACGGTTATAACAGCAAATATCCAACATTTCCCACTGTTTATGCCTCTAAACAGGATGGAAATTTTGTACAGAAACAAGGGCAAACTTTCAAAAATGTGGCTGAGCCAAGAGGTACTTTTTTAAGAGCTGAAAATGCTCCTAAACTGCCCCAAAATAGTTCTCACAACAACTTCCTTTCTCATGACAAGCTTAGGGAAAAGCATGTAAAAGGATTATGCTTCAAACGTGGGGAGAAGTGGTCACAAGATCATAAGCTGAAGTGCAAAGCTAAGAACTCAAAAATCAACATGGTGATCACTCAAGAAGTGGAAGTTGAAGAAGAAGAAGATCAAGAGGGAAATTTACTACATGTTGATGCGTACCCAATGGTCGAAGAGATTCATGAAGAAGAGCATGCCATCCATGGACGGATTTCCTTTTGATCCAAGTGGTATTCATAATTTTCATGCTTCCTTGTGTGCCATCTCACATGATGCATGGACCAATTGCAAAGGGGAAAATACACTTAGACTCAAAAGGTTTCATTAATGACAAGGTTGCACATATTTTAGTGGATACGAGCAGCACTCATAGCTTCGTCAACACCAAATCTTTGAATGGGCTGAAGTAGCTACCCATTAATATGGACTCTTCCTTGAGGATACAAGTTGCCAATGGTGCATATGAGTCTAGTAAAAAAGTGTATCCATGCACTTCAATTGAGTTATCACCCTCTTGCACAATACAAGTAGACTTGATCACTTTGGATATAGGGCCTATTGACATTGTCATTGGATGTAATTGACTGAAAACACTTGGCAAATTCACCTTGGACTTGGAGCAAATGCAAATGGGATTTAATTGGCAAGGACAGCACATAGAGTTGAAAGGCATAGACCACAAACAAATAGAACTCATCTCCATAAAGAAATTGCGAAAAGAAATCAATGCAAAAGTCATGCGTCTTCACTCTTTTGCTTGCGAAAGTAGATGAAGGACAATCAACAAATCAGTGATCTTCTTCTTCAAAGAAAAGTGATCCAAGATTGAAAGAGTTATTGGAGGAATACAAGGATTTATTTCAGCCACCATCATCTTTACCTCCAAAGCAAAAGGTTGACCATCCTATTGATTTGTTGCCTAATACAAAGCCCATCAACAAACCTCCCTATCGCTTGTCCAAGTTTGAAAGGGAAAAAGTGGAGAAACAAGTCAAAGAATTGCTGCAAATGGGTTTAATTCAACAAAGTCAATCACAGTTTGCCTCTCCCGTGCTCTTAGTCAAAAAGAATGATGGATCATTTCACATGTGTATTGATTATCAGGATTTGAACAAGTCAACGATCAAGAATAGGTATCTTATTCCTCGAATTAATGATCTTTTGGATGAACTTAAAGATGCCAAGGTCTTCACCAAAATAGATCTTCGATTGGGTTATCATCAAATTCGAATGAAGGAAGGAGATGAGTTCAAAACAGCCTTTACGACTGAAAGAGGGTTATACCACTTCTTGGTTATGCCATTTGGACTTTCCAATGCACCCGCTACTTTTCAAGCCCTCATGAATAAAATATTGCAGCCCATCTTGTTCAAAACAGTCCTTGTTTTCTTTGATGATATCCTAATCTATAGCAAATTCAAGGATGAGCATTTGAAGCATATGAGAGAAGTCTTTGACACATTACGAAGACACACACTCTTTGCCAAGATGACGAAGTGTTCTTTCATGAAAGATGAAGTTGAATACTTAGGTCATATTGTGGAAGAACAAGGGATTAGAGTGGACCCCAATAAGGGAAAATGTCTTAAAGAGTGGCCTACTCCTACGAATGCAACCTCTTTGAGAGGATTCTTTGGGTTATAATCCTTCTATAGAAGGTTCATCAAGAATTATGCTCATGTGGCAGCTCCATTGACGGATAGAGTCAAAAAGAAGGCTTTCTTTTGGGACTCCATCACCGATCAAAGTTTCAATTAGCTGAAATCTCTTCTAATTTCAGCACCCATCCTTGTACACCCGGATTTCTCTAAGGAGTTTATCATATGTGCGGATGCTAGCGGAAGAGGAATTGGGGCTGTTTTATGTCAAGATCAAATTCATAGCTTATCAGAGCCGAAAGCTTGATAACAAGGAGCATCAATTACATGTTTATGAGTAAGAGATGTTAGCAATATTGCATGCTATCAAAAAGTGGCATCATTATATCTATGGCAACCATTTCAATGTCAAAAGCGATCATCGTGTGCTGAAATACTTTCTTTCACAACCAAATTTATCTCCTAAGCAACGAAGATGGTTAGCTACTCTTCAAGGATATGACTTTGAAGTATCTTATATGGCAGGAAAAGACAATGTGGTGACGGATGCCTTATCAAAAATGTGGGCATGTTCCATTTCTACCATTTCAACCGTGCATAAGGATTGGATCCATGACATTCAAGAGAAGTATTTGCTTGATGAGCAAGCATCAAAGATGATGAAGGAATTTCAGCGAGGCAAAGGAGAGCAGTATCCAAGTTTCAAATGGCACAACGGTCTTTTATGGTATCGTGGTAGAGTATTCTTGACACCACAATCTTCTTTCAAAGACTGTATCTTGCATGAGATGCACTCTTCACCTTTAGCAGAACACTATAGGTTGTTCAAAACATTTGACAATATCCATAAGAGTTTCTATTGGAAGGGCATTTGGATGGATGTTAAGGATTATGTTATGCAATGTCTTCCGTGTCAACAAAATAAAGATTCCTCTCTCCTATCCGGTGGTTTACTTCAGCCACTTCCTATTCCTCAAGGCAAGTAGACTGATATTACAATAGATTTTATTGTGGGATTACCTACAACAAAGCATGGGTGGAATAGCATTTATGTGGTGGTGGACCGGTTGACTAAATCAACTCATTTCATCCCTACCAAGACTCAATTTACAGCAAAGCAAGTGGCTGAACAATTTATCAAATGTATTTTTAAGCTTCATGGTATGCCATTGAGGATAGTATCCGATCGTGATATTAAGTTCATGGGAAGTTTTTTGAGAAGTTTATTCACTTCTATGGAAATAATTTTGACTTCTAGCACAACATATCATCCCCAAACCGACGGTCAAACGGAGCGTGTCAATAAATGGTTGGAAGTCTATCTTCGTCATTTTTGCCATGACACTCAAGCCTTGTGAAATCATTGGTTGCATCTTGCTGAATTCTATTAAAATAGCACTCATCATATGAGCATTGGTATGTCGCCATTTGAAGTGCCTTATGGATACAAAGTGCAAATACCTTCAGCCCTTTTTCATGAAGACGTGAATCCATAAGCCAAGGCTGAAGTTAAAAAAATGGAAGCTCTTTTGCATCAATGCAAGGAAAACATTAGGAAGGCACACGATGTTATGAAGGCTTATGCTGATGAAAAGAGAAGACCTTTGGAGTTTGAAGAAAGAGATTGGATATCTCTCAAAAATCTAGGTATGCTTCTCTCAAAGGCGGTCATAATAAGTTGG
Source organism: Lygodium microphyllum (assembly GCF_053477565.2). NCBI lineage: Eukaryota > Viridiplantae > Streptophyta > Polypodiopsida > Schizaeales > Lygodiaceae > Lygodium > Lygodium microphyllum. The sequence goes on along the minus strand of NC_141154.1, from coordinate 106,729,075 downwards.
CTCATCGTTATTATGGGTCTTATCAAATCCTCAAACGAGTTGGTGAGCTTGCATACAGGCTTGATTTGCCATCTTCAACAAGGATTCATTCTACCTTCCATATTTCCCAACTTAAGAAATATGTGGGTCCAGCCATAAAGGTTTTAAAAGAGTTACCTCCCATGAATGAAGATGGTCTTATAATTTATGAACCTGAAAAGGTTATTGGCAAACAAGAAAAGGTTTTAAGGAACTGTTCGCTACTGGAATACCTTATTAAATGGCGAGGTTTGCCCATGGGGGAGTCTACTTGGAAACCATCATCATACCTTGATTCTTTTCCATGGCTTTTATAGGAAACAGAGTAATATCTGAACAGGACAGCTTGCTGTATTAAATTTCTGTCATAAAAATAATTGCTTCATGGTCATCAAAATTGGATTTTTATGGCATGGCTAGATACTAGGGATTGTCCTCTACGTTTCTATAGCTCATACATGGTGATTGGACATTTCTTCTTCAAGTTATGGTCGATCTTGTGCAGCAGCCTGTTTTGGACAGTTTCCAACAGTATATTCAAATTTCATACTTGTACTTCATTGACATATGAGATCTTCTTCAGCTTGGAGTTTCATTACAACATGGATTCATCATTTACAAAGCTATCCTTGTAATATTTCCTTGTAAATTGTCCCAATTCCAACTTTGAGGACAAAGCTCTTTTAGGCCGGAATAGCTTGTAATAAAGCATAAATGCCTTAGTCTAAGGTAAGTATAAAAGGTGGAGGTGTAACATGTGAATCATTTTTTTGGCCATTATACAACATTACTTGTTTGAGGTCTCAACATCCCACCATCTAAGAGGGTGAATACTCTTGGCCACCATAGCTTGGGGTGCATACCTTGCTGTAGCCACTCATCATTTGATTCTCAACCAACATTGGTAATACCATTTTATACCAAGCCATCCTGGCTATGGCTTCTTGGCATTTTATGTCTATTTCATGTATTTTCAGTTTAATGGCTTCCTGTGGGAATTGGCTTCAATCCTTCAATGCTCTGATACCATGTTAGAGTGAAGCAACGCGGAAGCAAATGACCAAGACAAAGAGTGAACAAAGAGAGAGAAAAAATAGAGAAAGAGACAATGAAACGCAGAAATTCTGCAGTGAGGAATACTGTATGGATGCAGAAATATAGAGGGGTGAAGAGAGAATATCTGTGTACATCTCCACCTTGAAGATCTCGGTCTCCGTCAGCCCCGAGGACAATCTCCACAGTCTGCAGCCTGAAATCTGTAAAAACAATTGTTGGAGACTGCTGAAATCAGGGCCAATAAATAGGCTAAGAAAAATGTGAAAAATAATGCAGATTGGTTGTGCATTTAATGCAGCCGATTGGACAACAGTTGTATAAACTGCACTAGCCGATTGCAAGAATCTGGCTAACTGTGCCACATGGCACCTGCACTCCCTACCGCCTCCCTGTACGAGCTGGCTGCCACGTGGAATGCCTAGAGAAACCGCAGAGAAGTCTTCTTTACTCTGACCACAATCAAGGTCATAGACTTTTAGATTGGTTTAGTGAGATTGGTCCCAGCAATGCATAGCCTAGTGGCCTCTATATGACAACTCAATTCCTTTCCCAATCGGCCATCAAGGACTCTTTTAAGTTCCACCATTCCATTGCTTTAGCCACCACACAAGCCTATGAATGGCAAGTGTCTCTAGCATTTCCACTGATGAGCTATCATGCCATCATATGGTTAAGTGCCTTCCTTGCCTAAATTATCCAAGGATATCTGTAAAGCATATTGGCTTTAAAAGCAATATCGCACGCCATTCTCTCAACAAACCATGCATAGAGCTGAGAAGCCCCTCAGTTTGATTCGTGTTGATCTTTGTGGGCCAACATCCACTACCGCCATTAATGGTATCTTGTACTTCTTTTTTATCATAGATGATTGTTCAAGATATATGTGGGTGTATTTCTTAAACCATAAATTTGACATTGTGACATACTTCACTTGGATACATCTTGTGCAAAATCAAATGGGTCATCATATAAGTCATAGTTACCTAGAACGAGAACGGAAACGGGAACGGGAATGGGAACGGGACTCTCTGGAACGGGGGAAACATCCAAGGTGGGGGAACGGCACATGTCTTAAGTGCCCCAAATATGCCCTGCAAGACCAAGTTGCCCCAAAGAATGTCTCTCTAATTGCCCCAGTACCCCTCAATGCTCCAAATTGACCCCAATGTCCCAAAATTGACTCGATTACCCGCACAGCTCCAAATTGCCCCAATTATTCTAGTTTCCCTTGAAATTAGACAATATAAATGGATGATTACCTTGGAATTGAGAATAGGCTGAAATTTGATTGTGATTTGCAAGAGTTCATAATGCATCAAATTTGAGCTTTGCATGGACTCCTAATTGACTTGTGGGTTGTCTTGATACTTTGAATATTCAATGGGAGAGAGAGAGAGAGAGAGAGAGATTAGTGTGTGCACATTAGGCAATGGAGATAAATGAACATGTGGCAAAAGGAGTGTGATACAGGCAAAAAGAAAAAACATGGAAAAATGTAAATCTTTTGTCAACACGCCTGAAACAGTCGTTCCAAACAAGGAACGGCAGGGGGAACAGCAAAGAACAGTAGGGACCGGCCCAGGGAACGGCAGGAAACGTTCCCTGGCCGTTTCACCTCCTCCAAGGATCTGGAACGTGTTAAACCATTCCTACAGGCCGGAATGGCCGTTCCCTGTTTCTATGATATAGATACTATGAGGAGTGATCGCAGTAGTGAATTTTAACTCCCATGAGTTTTTTGGGTTCTTACCTATTTGTAAACCCATACTTTCCGTGTAGCATCATCAACAAAGGTGACAAAGTATTTCTTTCCCCCTAAAGAAAACTTTGGCATCTAGCATACATCGGAATGTACTAACTCTAGAGGAGAAGATTTCAGCGAAAGAAACTTCTTATGAGACATCTGTGCATGTTTACCATAAACACAATGCTCAAAATCAGCATAACGAAGACAAGGTAAGTAACCCAAACAAGATAGCACTTTCATTCCAGCTTGACTCATGTGTCCCAACCGGCCATGCCACAAAGAAACACTTGGCTGCTCGGTCACGGCAACAACATGGTCACGCACACTAGATACATGGAAAGGATACAAGGTATCACTTTTACAACCTCTGGCAATCACTCTAGATCCCTTACACATCTTCCATTTCCCATCACCAAAGGTGGTATGAAATTCATCGTCATCTAGATGCCCTGTGCTAATCAAGCTCTTTTTGAGCTAAGGTACGTGCCGTACATGCTGAAGTGTGAAGACAGAACCATGCTAAAACTGCAACTGCACACAGCCAATACTTACAATGTTACATGCATAGTTGTCCCCAAGATGAATAACACTATTTCGACCCCCTATATAGTCAGAAAACCACTCACGATAAGGGGTGACATGAAAGGAAGCACCTAAATCTAGAATCCAAGTATGGATGCCATCAACCGTATCTGCAAGTAAAGCATGTGTACTAAAGTGTGAGGAGACAAAGAGTATGTCATTCCCACTTCACTATCATAAGTGACTACATTCACCTCTTCAATTTTGACACTGCTCTTCTTAGGTTGACTCTCTTTCTTCTCTTCCTTGCTATCATCTGTTTTCTTACCCTTTCCTTTCTCTTTCTTCCGTTTGTAGCAATCACGTTTAAAGTGACCCTTCTTGCCACAATGATGGCATTCAACATCCTTACCACTGATTTATTGCGTCCCTTGCTATTAGATTTGTCTTTCTGCTGTGATCTGCCTCTAGTATGCAAAGCATTGGAAGACTTACTAGATGCATTGTTCTGCCGATTCATTTCTTCCATGAGTAGAGTACGATCGCATTAGAATTGCTCATAGCAGTCCTGAATGTATCCCAATTCTCTGGTAGAGTACAAAGTAAGAATGTAGTGTTAAATTCTTCATCAATCATAAACTTCAAGGCAACCAACTGGCTGAAAATGGAGTTAAACTCACTCAAGTGAGTAGACATTGCTATACATGTCATGAGGACATGTATTTTTGAAACCTCACTTAACAGGTGGATTAATTTTTAATCACATGGTTAAGTAAATGATGCACATGTGAGGTGCAACTGGGGTTTAAAGTAAATTTATGAGCCCGGGACTGCTATAAGTTATGTCGCACAGGTACCTGGTGGTATCCGATGCAAGTTGTTGGCCTAGGTCATCCATTTGGCCATAAGTGTCAGTTGGTGACACTAGAGAAGTGGCGTTTAATGGTACCTAACGCCAATATGATGATCAAAGACGGCGCAGAGACACTCGGGAATGAAAGTTGCGTAGCCAATTTAATTATTGGCCAGTCAAATTATTTTTCAAGGCACCGAAATAATTATTAGATTAATTTTCAGTATTTTAAGACTGAAATTTAATATTTAATTATGAAAAATGCTGGAAAAACCATTTGGGAAGGCTACCACTTATGAAAAATGCCTATGCAAGACTGAAAAACGTCTTTAAAGGCTGGAGAGAGGCATTCCTATAATTTCAGCCTACAAGAGAGCGGGAAGGAAGGCTGCTGGTCTGATTTGCAGCCATTGGAGGACCTTCTAAGGTAGCCAAGGGCAAAAGGAGTCCAATCAACAACAGGAGACAGCATCTAAAGGCTGTTGAGGCAGGGCAACAACAGTAAATGACTGATTTTCTTCAGTTATTTGCATCTACATGCTGTTGTGGCAAGGCAGCAGTTGCACTTGACTGATTTTCAGTCATTCTTCGCGACAAAACTCTAAATTTTCTCTCTCTACGGCTTTCCCTCTCATCTCCCAACCATTTCACAGCCTTGCTCCGAAGATCTCAACATTTGGACCCTTGAAGACTGAGAAATTGCAAATTTCTCTGCTGTAAACCCTAATTTACAGCAAAAATTAGGGTTTAGCAGCAGCCTTGGAAAGCGTGCCAAAAATTGGAAGCTCCAAAACCTTAATTCAACAAGGCTAAAGGTGAATTTCATCTGAATTCAGGTGGAGGACTAGCCAACAATTGAATTTGGGGGATTTCCATCGTCTATGAAGTCGGTGAAGGTCAATTGAGTGCCCGAATCAAGGGGCAAAATAGATTGAAGACTTGTTGGTCACTTTGGACAGCAAGGGGAGTTGAAATACCGAAAGGATTGGGAGAATCCCATTGTAAGTCAACTTTTTCTTCAATAAAGCTAAAGAAATACCGAAAGGACCGCCAATTTTGGGGCCAATCAAGTGTGCATTGTCCAAGATCAGTAGGTAAATTTGTATTTTCAGATTTGCATTTATTGTTTGTTGCTGTAATTAAGTTGTTATCGGGGATTTACCACTCATCCACGGAAGGAAGGCTGGTTTCCAATCGAGTCCAAATAGCATAGGCAGAATCCAAACCTTCAATGTTAAACAGCAAGGCATCGGAAAATCGATAGCTTGATAGTTGAGCGTGCAAGCTCATTTAACTCATCCCAATCTTCCTGTTCCATATCTGCGGCCTTTGCCCCTTTGGACTTGATCGGTTTTGCCTGCTTCTTTTGCAACAGGATATTATAGCATTGTTTTTGCCAGACTGCAAAGTTATGTGCTTCTTCAAGCTTCTTAATGTGCATGAGATGACTGCTGTCATTGCTGCCAGCCATGATTTTGCTGCCAGCCATGGTTTTCAGCTCAAAATTGACCAAAAAACCAGTAAATGCAGGCCCAAATTGTCACCCATGACCAAGGTACAAACAAGTACCAATCAGCAATAAATGACCACGCAGAAGTACAGATTTCAGATCTGTAATTCAGTTTTCAGAAGCACCAAACCAAGTGCTACAGCATTATCCAACTGAGTACAGCTGTTCCAAAGGGCATATGCATCACATTACATGAGAAATCCCAAAATTTCAGCTGCAATTTCTGTTGTACGTGTACCCACGGGCATAAAATTTGACACGAACGGTCAAAAGACCCAAAATTTTGTGCTCAAAAGCGTCAAACACACATCTGCATTTCATCTGTCATGCATAGGACTGTCCAATTTTGCCAAAATAAAGCAATTTCAGCAAAAACCCTAAATTTCACCAAGCATTGATGTCCAAATTGCGCAGAATTCAACCTGCATGTACATAAAATGACCAAATGCTGCACAAATTTTGCCCAAATCGCAAAAGCCCCAAATTGCACGGGGTCCAATGTGCCTCAATGTCGAGAAATTGAGTTAATTTCAGCCCAAAATCGAATTCCCCAAATCTGGGAAAAGCCCCAAATCTCTGGCTCAATTTTGCACAAATCTGCACACTGTGCTTGCACGCACGAATGCTCGGAGGAGAGGAGTTTTTAAAAAAAGATTTTATTAAAAAAAATTGGATGACGGGTCCGTTGACCTATCACGGCTGTCCTCGCCTATCCCGCTGGTCCCGTCACGCATCGCGCGCCCCGTCAGGCCTGTTGCAAGTCAAATGCAACCTCGTCACGCGACGGCTGCTGCCCACTACCCGTCCCGTCAAGCGTAGCACCTATCGCCTGCCTCACCACGAGCCTTAGTGCACAGCTGGAGCCTGGCCCTCGCACACTCTCCACAGCCTGTCTGCTTTCTACAGCTCACGACTGCCTCAACCTGACTGACGATCGTGTTCAGCACCTCCAGCACCTTACGCTCTGATACCAGTTTGAAGGAATAGATTAGGCACGGAGATAGAGGTAGACAGACCTTACGCTCAGTGAGGGAGATAGAGAGAGTGCGAGTGAGTAGAGTATAGAGTGAACACGTTTTTCGATACAATGACGAGTGTACCACTTTAGGTTTTAGATAGATATATGTATGAAAGTACAATGTGCTAAGGGTGTGTTCACAGCCGTGCACATATGAAAGGGACAATGGCCCTTTATTCCCAACAGCTGATGTGATTTTCAACCGCCAAGATCTTTCCTACATCAAGTGACAACAGTTTGGAGCCCTAAAGAAGCAAGTGACAACAGCCCAAGGTCCTCCTGGGGCAAGTGACAATAGACAAAAAGGAGCAGCAAATTGAATTTCAAGGAGATTCAAAAGGCAAGCCAACTAGTATCAAATTTGGGGCTAAATTTGTTTCCAAGGAGCAACGTGAAGGCCAATCCCCAATCAAACCAAGGGGTAAATTGGTTCGAAGGCTTGCTAGTCACTTTTGACAACAAGAGGCACTTGGATTAGTGGAGGAGATCAAAGGATCTCAATTATACTCCTTGCAGAAGCAATATAAGATAAAGAAATACCGCAAGGGACGCTAGTTTTGGGGCCAACAAGCTGTCCATTGTCCAAGATTTATGTGGTAAAGTGTCCATTTTAGTTTATTTGGATTTTATATTTGCTGTAATAAGTGTTAAATCAAGTTATTTACCACCTTATCCAATTATTTACCACCCTATCCAAGGAAGGAAGGCTGGTTTCAAGTTGAGTCTTATGTGCCTGAGTGCCCGCAATGTCAACTTAATAAAGTTAAAAAGCACAAAGAAGCAAAGATGTTGCATCTTTATAAATTCCCGATAGAAAAGTGAAGTAGCATTTCTGTGGATTTTGTAATAGGATTGCCCTGTAAGGTCATGACACAATTTGGGTTGCGATTGACCAATTGACCAGAACGGCTTGATTCATTTCTTGACTGTGAAAAGCCACAAGTTGGCTTGTCTCTATATCAAACATCTTTATAGATATAAAGACTTTATAATTTGCCCAATTTGTCAATGATCGAAATCCTAAGTTCACAAGCCATTTCTAGCAAACAGTTTTCCAAAAACTGGAAACTCCGTTATCCATGTCACCTGCGAACGGCCCAAGATATTGCCATGTTTTATGCTAAACAACCCCGTACTCCCCAAAAGCTCCAAGAGGGCATGTGGGTTTACCTTAAGGTCCCAAAGGACTCCAATTCAATGACTACTAGCGAGTGCTATAAGTTAACTCCAAGGTATTGTGATCCTTTCTAAACTACCAAGAAGATTAGTAGCGTATCCTTCTAGCTAGATTTACCTTCAAAAATCCGAGTTCACCATGTGTTCCATGTTAGTCACTTGAAAGAACAATTGGGATAAGATGAACCGATTGTTCTAATTGAGCAAGTCTCACAGCTTGAGGATGATGCTCATTATGTTCCACTCAAACCTGCATTGGTTCTTGACCTTAGGACTAAATGATCTAATCAAACCATTTATCTCAAGTATCTGGTCAAGTGAAAGAAATGCCCAAAGACGTAAGAGTCATTTTTCTCACTTCGTCCGTGAAGATATTGCTAAGAACAGCAATCATTCATAAGGGGAACAGTGTTAAATCCTTGGACATCTAAATGTGCGCTAGTAGCATTGGGCACAATGATTACAAAGTGACTTAGTGCGAATGCACTAAAGACACTTTGGGTTTACCACAATCAAGTCCTTATAGGACTCAAGGCCCTACTATGCACATTTACTGTGTCATCACCACTCTTGCTGAACTCTTGGCCCATTGGTCAATGCATCCATACACCTTGGGATGGTGTGGGCTGTTGAGAAACCCTACATCCATAGTTTGCATTTTTTGTGTTTCTACGTTTTGCGTTCAGGGTTTGCAACCCCAAAAAGGGGCGCCATCCTAGACTGACTATGCCTATTTATAGGCCACTCTCTCATTCATTCCTCACGGCTGATTCATTTAGTCCGTCACCTCTTCTCTCCAGCCTCTCCATTGCCCTCACACCCTTTAAGAGGACATTGCGGTTCGTGGTTCGTTGCTGTCTTCATCATCTTCCTTGTACTACAACACCCTTGTTCCCTTGTATCACATTCACTCCATGATTCAGAACTTCATCATTCCATTCATCAGAGTTTCTTCTCTCTTTTCTTCTCTTCTCCATGTTTGTCGAGTTCACTCCGTGTTCCTCCCCACAAATCCTACTATCTCGCTGGTACATCATCTTTTGACATGGTATCAAAACTGGATCTGCTCAAATAGCGGCAAAGACCCCCCACTCCAGTGACGGCAAAGACCGGTGGCGGGTTCGGCATCCACTTCTCTTCTTCTTCCGCTACATCAATATCTCGTTTTTGCAGGTTTCAGGTGTTTTCAGCTTGCAGCCCAAAATCCTTTTGTGGAGGACATCGCAGTCTCAGCTATCCCTTGCTGTCATCTATAGTCTGGTGCCTATTTCTAGCTTTCCACCCATAGTTTGCAACTGTTTACAGCAGAATGACTATTGCTGATCACTCTCCATTCAGAAAACAATCTCGTTTTTGCAAATTTCAGGTATTTCAACTTGTTGTCCATACCCCGGACGCAAAGAACACCATTGTACAAGCTGGCCATTGCTGTCTAGAATAGTCTAGCACCTATTTCTAGCCTATCACACATTGTTCGAAGCTGATTTTACCATGCTGACTGCTACTGCTGGTTTTTCCTGCGTTTTTAGTCTTTCTCTCTCCTCACCTGTGTTTTTCTACTGGGGTTGCAACCTCTTACTACTGGTCACATCCTCCTCCCACTAACAACTCGCTTCCAGCCCTTCCACTGCCCTCCTAGCCCTTGAGACAGACATTGTAGTTCATGGTTCATGGTTAACCTCTTCCTTCTTCAGCAAGGCAAACTGGTACCCATGGCTACTTTACCAACAAATGACTAGACTACTAGGTGCTCCTACTGTGGCACCGAACACACCATCGATGCTTGCCGACTTCGACCTTTGCTCCCCACCCCTTCGGAGTATATGCATCTCCCACCTGAAACTACCTTTGCCACCTCTTTTCTGGGCCACAGAGATCGTTCTGCATCGGCTATCAAAGTACTATGCTCAAGGCAATAAGACACATTCGATGCGCACTAAGTCCTTTCAAGCACATGGAGGATTGATTGGCACTACGACCTCCTTGAGATCGTCGCAATGCCAACAACAGTCTTCTCCCACCTATTTTCGGGTACAGTGGCTACCACGGCCTGCAGTTCTGCAATCTACTTCATTGAGAGAGTGTCTGGTACCGTCTCCTTGTCATTCCGCTTCTTCACGAAACAGTGGCTGCTTGACTCCGTCCTCTTCTTTGGCTTCCCGGTCCGCTCCATTGTTGCCCACTCATTGCTCAGTCTAAGCCCCACCCTTCACCCTCGCTTACTTATGTTTGAGGGGCCACCTCTGGGAGTTCTTCACCATCCCAAATACCTTCTTCAACACGATCGATGGCGCTTTCTTCATCCTCAGACATTTCGAAGTCCGTGATCCATGAGTTTTTGGATTCCCTTACTACCTCAGAGGAGGATTCAAAGGGGGATAATCTTTCTTTGCCCTCCGAGGAGGCATCTACATCTACTACCACTTCGTGGGGGCTCCTATTTCTCCAGTTTCAAAGGGGGTCCCCACCCACCACTCAAACCTTCGCACACCCTGGCGGAGGCCTTTTACCTTTTTCTTTTACCCTTGGATGGGGTGGCTTCCTTCCAACAGTCATCTCACCTATTGATACCCAGGATCTTGAGGACCTAGATCAAGGCCTTGGAGGTTCACTTGCAACTTGGTGACAAGGCCTCCATATTCCTTCTTGCATGGATGCACGGAGCTAGTGGCTTCTCTCCCAAGTTTGAGTTTCAGGTTCTCCAATTCACTATGTCTACTATTCTTTACTGCAGGTTACCTTTCAAGTGGAAATCTTGGATCTTAGGGATCCTCTACATCTTCTTCCTCCTCTTCTTCTTGCCTTGGTCACTTGGTCAACATGGAGCCAACTCCCGAGATCAAGTACGAGCATATCCTTATTCCTCACGGCTGATTCATTTAGTCCGTCAACACTTCTCTCCAGCCTCTCCACTGCCCTCACACCCCTTCAGGAGGACATTGCAATTCGTGGTTCGTGGCTGTCTTCAATATCTTCCTTGTGCTACGGCACCCTTGTTTCCTTGTATCACATTCACTCCATGATTCAGAACTTCATCATTCCATTCATCAGAGTTTCTTCTCTCTTCTCTCTTCTCTTCTCCATGTTTGTCAAGTTCACCCCGTGTTCCTCCCCACAAACCCTACTGTCTCGCTGATATGTCATCTTTTAACATGGACTGGTAGTATGGGAAACCAACCCTTGAGATGTGATCGTGACCTAGAATATTGCTAGCTCCTATGCTCGAGGATAAGCCCATTTGGCTATACGATTGGGATATGAGTCTGATGCCCAATCCCTTTTGTTACGGATATGGCTTGTATCGTGTCTGATATGCCATTGGATTCTAGAGGAATGTTTCAAGAGCGTTCGACATTCATACTAGAATTTTACCCTCCTTTTGAGGCTATTGGCACCATTAGAATTGACATCAGAGCTATCGATCAAAAGATACTATTTTCAGCTGATTTTCTCTCTTGTCTACCGATTCGCCATCAGCACTTGTCAACCAATTCCAACTTGGAGTGAAGATCAATTGCAAAAATTTGCAATTGAAACCCTAATTTATAGCAAAAGTTTGAGTTTTCATAGCCACCTCGAGATCCATGCCTAATTACTAAAGACCCATTCACAAATTATTAGCGCCCACATACAAGAGATTTAAGACTCAATCCAAGCCCGGATTGTTATAAAATCAAGGGGCAAACTGTGCACAAGCAATACTAGTCATTTTGTGACAATCAATGTATTGGAGTTTGAAGACTAAAGGAGATCAATTTATATCTCATTGTACTTCAACGTTAGAGCAATAAAAATGCTACAAGGGGCGCCAGTTGTTGGGGCCAACCAGGTGTCGACTGTCTAAGAGTAAGTGGTAGTATTTGTATTTCATTTTATGTGTATTTAAAGCTCGCTGTAATTTAAGTTAAATCAGGTTTATACCACCTTGTCCAAAAAGGAAGGCTGATTTCTTGGTTCCATTGCTAGGATACCATCAACTCCTTTGATTGTTGGGTCCAAGGCACTTGTGTGCAAGTCAATGAAGTTGCATATTGCTGAAATTGGGATCACCTGAGTGCATTTACAGCAAGCACGTCACAAAACAATGATTTGGGGTCAAGTCATGATGATGTTTCACCATCAAAAGGTACATAAAGTACTAGAAGAAATGCAATGCCTAATCTTGGAATAAGTATGGGCAACAAGCTGAAAATGTTGGTGCAGATCAAAATGTAAGGCCTTCGATGTAAAATGATGCTAATAACCAATAAGTGGGTGAAGAATTTGATGACCTGTTCAAAGATCAATTGAGGATAGCAACTAACATGTTTGGACAACTGGCAAAGGATCCTGGATCTACTCGGTTCTTTGAATTCTTCCAAGAAGGACAACAAGGATAAAAAGAGAGAGTCTCCTTCCAAAGCCTTACACAACATGGTGTATTAAAGGAAATGCCAAAATGGTCTCAAGATGCTCCCAATGTTATAAATAAGCAAAAGCAATTAGTATCAATAGGGAAGGACATGCAAATGCAAGGCCATCTTGGTAATGTGAGAGTGCGCAGCGAAAGAAGAACACAAACACAGAGGAGAGGAGAGAGGAAGCAGAGAATGAAGGAAGAAAATCTGCACTGACTGAGATGAATGCTGAATACACTGGAATGGACAGAACAGTCCCTGCACGCAGCCCGGAGCGTCAGTGAGGGAACCAGGACAGACTGGAAGCAGAGGCAGCACCAATGCCGGAGACGGAGACGGAGGGAGGAGTGCTGAACCTGCAGAGCATGAATGAGATGAATGCTAGACTGACTGGGGGGGCAGCTATAAGTAGCCCCCAGCCAGAAAACTGGCCGACCAGCTAAACTGGCCGACCTGGCCAGATCTGGTCCGACTGGCCAGATCTGGTCCGACTGGCCAGTTCTGGTCCGACTGACCAGAACTGGTCCGACTGCCCAAAATAATGGGCAGTCACTCCAAAAACAGCCCAGATCTGGGCTGTAAAATGCCCAGAACTACATGCTGACTAAAGCAGACTGAAAACACACTGACAGAGCTCCTCTGTCTCCTGTCAGACTCTGACAGGAGCTCACAACCAGGAGATGACAGACTGAGACTAAATAAGAGCAGGCTAACACCCCCTCTCAACTCCTGGGAGAGACTGAAGACCCAAGAACCGCATGTGATGAAGCAAAGAAGCCTGAGGCAAAGGCTTCGTAAAGAGATCAGCTGCATTGGCCGCCGTAGGACAATAGACCACCACCAGCTCCGAATCCACGATCCGCTCTCGAACATAGTGATACTGAACCTCAATGTGCTTCGTACGAGCATGAAACACCGGGTTCTTGGCCAGAGCAAGAGCACTCTGGTTATCCACGCGCAGCTCCGTAGGGCCGGTCTGGGAAAAGCCAATCTCCGCGAGTAAGCGACGGAGCCAAACTGCCTCCATAGCGGTCGAACATAGGGCCCGATACTCAGCCTCTGTAGAAGAAAGTGCCACAGTAGGCTGCTTCTTGCTGCTCCAAGAGACAGCACCAGATCCAAGGGTGAAAGCATAACCTGTAGTGGATCGTCGCGAATCCACATCACCTGCCCAATCAGAATCACTCCATCCAGAAAGGGTAATCCCATCTCCATACATGATCCCAAAGGATCGAGTCCCCTGCAAATAGCGAAGAACCCGCAAGGCCGCCTGCCAGTGATCCTGGGTAGGAGTCTGCATAAAAGAAGACAATAAAGCCACCACAAAGGAGATATCCAGCCGAGTGTGAAGCAGCCAGATAAGAGAGCCGACAAGGCACCTGTAACGGGTGGGATCGGTAAGAGGAACTCCAGCTGTCAAAAGCTTGGACTCAGGGTCCATAGGGCATGAGATAGGCCGACACTCAGCCATATCAAACTCCGAAAGAAGCTCGGAGATGTACCTGTGCTGCGAGATAAAAATGCCCTGTGCCATCTGATAGATCTCCAGACCTAGAAAGAAGTGAAGGATCCCTAGATCCGTCATGTCAAACTCCTGCTGTAGAATGGACCGAGAATGCTCCACCTGATGAGTGTCGCTCCCTGTAATAATAAGATCATCCACATACAAGATGAGGAACACCGAAAGAGAATCCACAACCCGTAAGTAGAGGTTGGGATCATAAGCGGAGCGCGCAAAGCCACTCTGTAGAAAGAAGCGGTCAATCCGCTGGTACCAAGCACGAGGAGCTTGCTTTAGGCCATAAAGAGCCTTCCGCAGCCTGTAGACATGATCCTCCTTCCCCTGCACAAGAAAACCAGGAGGCTGTGAAACATAAATCTCCTCCTCAAGAACGCCATTCAAAAAAGCAGACTTGACGTCCATCTGATAGACAGGCCAACGGTGATGAGCAGCAAGAGCCAAAAGCACTCGGATGGTGGACATCCTAGCTGTAGGAGCAAAAGTCTCAAAGTAATCCAACCCTGCACGCTGGGCAAAACCCTTGGCAACAAGCCTAGCTTTATACTTGTCCAAGGAGCCATCTGCAAGATATTTGGTCTTAAAGACCCATTTCACACCAATCACCTTCCGTTTCGCGGGACGCGGAACAAGCTCCCACGTATGGTTTCGCTCGATGGAGTCGAGCTCGGCTTGCATAGCCTGTCTCCAAATATCCTGTGCAAGAGCCTCCTCCACAGTGGAAGACTCGGAATCCTGAAGAATCTGTGACATAAGAGCATAGTTCACACATAGTGAACTGTCCCGCTGGGCCTGTAAACGGGCTGATCGACGAGGACCTGTAGAAGAAGCAAGAAAGTGAGTAACACCTGAATCCTGCATGAGCCGGCGATACCATAAAGGAATCCTGAGAGACTCCTTCTGTGAGGGAGACCGGGGGGTCTCCGGAACCTGTAAAGCACCCAAATCGGAGAGGGACTCCCCCTCACCGAGTGAAGGTAAATCCTCCGCATCTGAAGAAGGCTGTATATCCCGTGAAGATCCCGAAGAGGCGGTAGAAGAGCTCGTAGTAGACGAAGGCACATCCACCAAAGGAGAAAGGGAAGCCGAAGGAGGAGGAGGAATAGGGAGGGTGCTCAGGGTGATCCTGGAAGGAAGTGAAGGGAGAGAAGGTGGGGGGGGGGGGGGGGAGGGGGGTCCGTCGATGATGAAGAAACATCGGAAATAGAACCATCAATCGGATCCTCTTGAGACTGAAGCCTCATCAAAGATCACATCCCTGCTCACCTCAACCTGCCGCGTCGTCGGGTCGTAGAGCCGATATCCCTTCGTGGTCATACTATAACCAACGAAGATAAGCTTTCTCGACTTAGAGTCGAACTTCGTCTTCCTCTTCTTCTTGTCCACATGGACAAAAGCATCGCACCCAAAGATGCGAAAATGGAACACGGAAGGCTTCTTTCCAAAGAAAGCCTCATATGGAGTCATGTCCTGTAATGCCGAAGTCGGAGAGCGGTTGCGTATATGCACCGCTGTAGCCAACGCCTCACCCCAAAGGAAATGAGGAAGACTCCTATGCGCCAGCATAGATCGGGCCATCTCAATCATGGTCCGATTTGCACGCTCCACCACACCATTCTCTGATGGTGTGTTCGGATGAGAATACTCCACCCGAATACCATGATCCCTGCAAAACTGAGAGAAAAGGTGAGAAGTGAACTCTCCACCGTGATCAGCTCGAACACCGCGGACTTTGGAAGTTGTTTGGGTCTCCACAAACACCTGCCACTCACAGAAACGGGAGTACGCCTCGCTCTTGTACTCCAAGAAATAAGGCCAAACATAACGACTAAAGTCGTCCACAATCAGCATCAAATACTTGGCCTTCCCAAGGGAGGCCGTGCCCATAGGTCCGCAAAGGTCGGTATGAACCAACTCAAGCGGTGAAGTAGCCCTTCGAGAAGCAACCTGCGGGTGAGGCTGCCTGTGCTGCTTGCCCCTCAAGCAGCTAGGGCACAAAGTGTGAAGAGGAGGGAAATCAGGAAGTCTCTCCACCATCTTCCTCCTAGAAGCCCGGCGAAGAGAATCAAGGTTCAAATGACCATACCGAGCATGCCAGAGCAGCCCAAGCTCATGGGAAGTCCGCGCAGCCAAGGCTGTGAGCGTATAAAGCCCACCCTCCTGTGTACCTGTCCAAAGAGCATCACCTGTAGAAGCATCCTCCACTGTGACTGCATCCTGAGTAAAAATGACTCGGGTACCTAACTGAGTAAGACCATGCACAGATAATAGGTTAAAACCCAAATCAGGCACATAGAGAACTTTGGCGGAGGAAGACCGCCTATCAGAAAACATAGGTAAAGTCCCCACTCCATGAACAGGAACTGTAGAATTGTCACCAATGGTGACTGTACCCCCTCTGGAACGAAGATCCTGAAGCCAATCCTGACGGAAGGTCATATGTGAAGATGCTCCACTGTCGACGAGCCAAGGCTTCTCCTGTGTGGTAGAAGCTAGGGCAGTGTCTTCCTCAACAAAGAGATGCACAAACGCAAATTCTGTTGTGGCTGGGGCCGCCTTGGAGTCCTTCTCCTTAGGCTTCAAATGGGGATACTTCTGCCAACACTTCTCCTCGGGATGAGTGCCCTTCCCACAATGGGGACACTTGGGCTTCTTCTCCTTCGCATCCTTCTTATCTTCCTCCTTCTTGTCCTTGGACTTCTCCTTCTTTTGTTTCTTCTTCTTGCCACCACCTGTGGCAGCCGTAAATGCCTTGGTGGAGCCACTGGCTCCCACCTCTTTGAGTCGCTCGTCATGCTCCAAGACAAGCGGGGAAAGCTCCTCCCATAGGAGAGTCTCACGGGTTCTCGTAGTGATGAGGCTGGTGTAGAAGACATCATAGCGGGGTGATGGCAGTTGAGTCAACAGAATCATCGCCATATCCTCAGACGATATCAGACGACCAAGAGAGGCGAGCTCGCCTCGCATATCCTCCATCTTCGTGATGTGCTCCTTCATGGAAGAAGAACCATCAAGACTGAGCATCCGCAACTTCTTCTCCAAGGAAATCTTGTGGGCAAATGTCTTGTGCTGATACAAAGACGCAAGCTTTGTCCATACTTCCGCCGCGGTCTTTAACCTGTGAACATGTACAAGAACAGAATCATGGAGACTCATAAAAAGAAAGGAACGGGCTCGAGAGTTGAGCCTATCCCATAAGGCTGCACGGTCCATAGAGGTGCCATCGGACGAATCCACGGGGGGTCGGTCGATGGGCGAAGAAACAAGATCCCACAGATCAAAGGTATCAAGGATGCAAGCCACCTTGCATGACCATAGGGAATAGTTGGAACCATCCAACTTGTCTTCCTTCGGAAAGGAAGGGAGAATCGGCACCTGGATAGAGGGAATCAAGGAAGGCATCCGCACAGTAGATGCAGTCTTCACTGAAGAAACCTTCGCAGTAGATGGAACCCTCTGAGATGCATGGACTGAAGAAGGACGAGTGCGAGGAGGGTCATCCCGTTGTCGAACTTCACGATAGTCCTGCCTCCGCTCAGAGGAATGATGAGAAAGAAGCTCATCCTCTGAGTCTTCAAAGCCTGAAAACTGGTAAGACATCTTCCAATCTGCAAAATACCAAAGAAAGTTGTGCCGCTACGAAATAGGACCAGCAGTGTGGTCACCAACCACCAAGATGCAGGCAGAAAGTGCCTACAGCCACCTGGATCTGCAAAACGCAAATAGATCTGATGGCGAACACCAGAAACGAGACCACCAGCACCGGGAACTTGCCCAGACAGAGGTCGCCTGCAGGATAGGAGCAGCCAGGGTAGAAGCGACCTGCAAAACAGCAAAACGCAAGCTGTAGGAGGGTCGCCCTGCAGCAGAGGAGGTCGCCTGGCAGCAAACGCAGGGTTGCTGCGTCACTGGATGACGTGGCAGCCCCTGTGTACAGCAAACGCAGGCTGTACAGCCTTCTGATGCAGTCGCCTGGCTGGAATAGACCTGTTGGCAGCCTCCTGAAGGAATCGCCTAGCAGTTGTGGGACTATGGACAGCAGCAGTAAGGTATTTCTCTCGTCCTCCGTGCTCTCAATCAGGCGATGATACCATGTGAGAGTGCGCAGCGAAAGAAGAACACGAACACAGAGGAGAGGAGAGAGGAAGCAGAGAATGAAGGAAGAAAATCTGCACTGACTGAGATGAATGCTGAATACACTGGAATGGACAGAACAGTCCCTGCACGCAGCCCGGAGCGTCAGTGAGGGAACCAGGACAGACTGGAAGCAGAGGCAGCACCAATGCCGGAGACGGAGACGGAGGGAGGAGTGCTGAACCTGCAGAGCATGAATGAGATGAATGCTAGACTGACTGGGGGGGCAGCTATAAATAGCCCCCAGCCAGAAAACTGGCCGACCAGCTAAACTGGCCGACCTGGCCAGATCTGGTCCGATTGGCCAGATCTGGTCCGACTGGCCAGTTCTGGTCCGACTGACCAGAACTGGTCCGACTGCCCAAAATAATGGGCAGTCACCCCAAAAACAGCCCAGATCTGGGCTGTAAAATGCCCAGAACTACATGCTGACTAAAGCAGACTGAAAACACACTAACAGAGCTCCTCTGTCTCCTGTCAGACTCTGACAGGAGCTCACAACCAGGAGATGACAGACTGAGACTAAATAAGAGCAGGCTAACAGGTAATGCCAATCCAATTGGTTTTGGACAACAAGGCATGCATACAAATATGGGGCAGCCAAGGTACTTTGGTGATGGTACTATTTTTCATGCTACGATGGGTCAAGGACAACATATGAAAATGCATGGCACAAATCCTTATGGTATGGAGCAACCAATGCATATAATGCAAAACCCAATGTATTCGGGTCACCTAGTGGAATGCATAACCCCATGTGTGCTAGAATTAGCATAATACCTAGGGCACAATGTGGCATGTATGGTAATGCATCTATACCTTCTCATATGTATGGGGCTCAAGGGATGAATGCACGTCGTGCAAATGCTTCTAATGGTGTTGATTATGATGCAAATGTAGTAGGTGCATCCTTTTGACAACAACCAATGTATGATAACTTGACTTCCAAATGGCAAGCAAAGAACTATGATGAGGGTGGAAAAGGGATTAAGTTTGAGGCCTTTAGTGGTGCACAAGATAGGCCGAAATCTTGGACTTCCATTCAGCAATTTGATGCAACCTATTCGGAAGATAACTAAGATTCGAAAGGCAACCACTTTTTTGAAGGAAAATGCATTGCAATGATAGTCCACACTTCTAATACAAAGTAAAATGCCATCAACACAGGAACAATTTCAGCATATATTTGCTTCTAATTGGCTAGTGAGCACCTTTGAAAACATTATGACAGCTTGGAATAAGTTGCATGTATCACAATGTTAAAATTTGGAGCATATAATAAGAAGTTTTGGAATGCATTGCTACCCGTTACTCCTTATCGTGCTATTCCCCTTCAAGAGCATGTCACAACTTAGAATTAGGGAATCAAGGATTTTTGCATTAAGACCACCATTACCAACATGTCACAACTCATAGAGACAACAAGTACAGCAAATGCTTTGCAATGTGGAAAGGATCAAAAGCTGAAAAGAGAAACAAATCTAAAAATAGAGCCCAACATAGAAAGACTTGGAAAACACTTGCACAATGCAAGGAGTTAATGGCTGCAAATACATGCTTTACATGTGAACAAGAGGGACACATAGCAAGGGACTATCCCAATAGGCAGCAAGTTGTAAGAAAGATTAGAGGTAAAGTTTCCAAGAGGCACTTGGTGAAATTTCAAAATTCACCAACGGATGCCAAATGGGATGGATGAGGATGACTTGGCAAACCACTCTCAATTGTTGCAACTTTACTTACTTCCATACAACTTCCTTGGTCATATTGAACCAACACAAGCCTCACCATTCTAAAGTGACTCCCGCCCTAACCCTTATGGCCCTCACATATGTGTGCTTCTACACTTGCAAACCATAACAAATCACCTGCAAAGCAATCTCTACCCTAGATTGGGTCTGTTTCTCTGACTAAAGAACAAGTCTCAAGCTAGAAGGCGATACAAATTGGTTGTTATTCACTCACATTTGCACAAGAATAGCGCATTGAAGGACAACAATTGCCTAACTAAAAAAAGAGAAAAAAATGCAGTCATCAAAATGTTGCACCTCAGGAATAGATCGATTGAAGTATCTTTCTATCTTCTTCAAATTTTCTTCGTCTCTTTTGTTTGCCAAGAGATTGAAAGCAGCACCTGCAAGAATTTTTCACTCGATACAGTCCTTCCCATATCATCTAAATCAGCTTAATTGAAGAAAATCACTGCATACCTTTTCTACCAAACCGACCACTCCTTCCAATTCTGTGCAAGTACAACTCATAGTCTGGCTCGTGGGGATATTCATTTTTTACTGGTAGATCATAGTTGACCACAAGAGTGACCTGAGCTACCCACCACAAAAAGGCCCCACGATCAAAAAACCAAACAATACAAACAAAGCCAAATAAAGTTACACCGAAAAAACCTGTTGGTCCATTTTCAGGAATCTTGTACCTAACAGTTTACACACAACAAACAAACATGTACACCTAAAAGGAACCTGCAGTTACCTGTACTTGATCAAAACCTCGAGCAAGCACATCTGTTGTTATCAAAATACGTGTCACTCCAGACCTAAATTCATTTATGACAAGGTCACGATCCTCAAAAGACATGCCACCATGAATGGATGTGCATGTGTGTCTCACTGCTGCCAGTCTGTCATGTAATTGCCTTGCACTACTTCGCGTTTTGACAAAAATAATTGCCTGCCCAAACTTTTCAGCAGCAGGAAATATTCGATCAATAAGCACAGACATTTTGGCTGATTCATTTGGGCACTTTACATGATATTGCTTGATAACATCAAGAGAGAGCTCTTCTTTGTTTACAAACACAGTGTTTGCCTTGGGGGCTATCTTTATTGTGAACTCCCTCACTTGATCATTGAATGTTGCAGAAAAAAACAACACCTGCACATTCAAGAAGTGTAAACGTGATCCCATTCTGAAATATGATGACGCAAATAAGGTAGCAACACACAAACAGGTAAACTTAAGTCACCATATTCAGCCTGGTTATCAAATGATGATGTGACAAATGGTTTCAAACAAAGCCAGAGGGGCAAACATAATACCAAAGCTCCTTCCCAAGAGAGTTGATACAGCAAGAGAAAGGTTATTTCTTTATTCTGCATGCTATTAAGGAAAATATCCATATATACGCACCTGACAGCCACCACTGTTTTTTGTGATGTACTTAATGATCCGTGAAGAATCATCTTGGAAACCATCCTACCAGTAGTAACAAAGAGAAAACACGGTCAGGTCCACAACTCTACAGCCAAAAATTCTAAATGTGATACCCACAGCTTCTAAAAAAGTGCACCATTATTGTTGTCAAAACATTGTTCTCTAGGAGATAACCCCAATCTGTAAGAGACAATAATGCAGAAAATAAAGATTCAAGAATCATATACAGAATAAAGCAGACCTGTGCAAGCATGTGATCAGCTTCATCAAAAACCAGCACTTTTATGTGGTTGGTGCTCATAATTTTTGCAGTCATCCATTTTTTAATGGTCCCTGGTGTACCAATCACAACTTGATCGACAATCTGCTCATGCTTTGCTCTTGAAGAAGGGTTGCTGTTGGCCGAATATGAAGAGATGGCACGAACAGAAGTGATGCCCGAAAATTTGGCCATCTTTTGAAGCACCTCATCATTCTGCCAGGAAATCACACCAAGTCAGACAACATGATCAAATTCTAGAAAGGAACTTCCTTCAAAATACATATGAAAATACCTGGATAGCCAATTCTCTGGTTGGACAGACACAGATTGCCTGAGGTGCTTTCAAAGCAGGATCGACCCTGCTCAGCATTCCGAGGACGAAACATGTAGTCTTGCCGGACCCATTGTGAGCCTGTGCAATAAGATGGTGGTATGGTGGAGTGAGGATCATAGGCAGAGTAATTGATTGGATTCTGCTAGGTCTCACAAAGTTCATCTCAGAGTAGAGCGCCTGCAGGAGCTCGTGTGATAGATTTAGATCCTCGAATGTATTCGCAGAAGCATAAATTGTATTTTTGTCTGCCGGGACCTGACACATATCAGTGACCAATGAGAAACCTAACTTAGCAGAGATACGGGAACACATTTTGTCCTTAAAGTCCAGTTCAATCCATCTCTTGGCATTGAATCCGAGCTCTCTGTCCTGAATCGCTGATTCTTTATTGTGAGATAACATATTCCTAAAAAAGCCTAATTTTAACAGAACTACAGCAAGAGAAAGAGGACGACTTACAGCTTTAATGGAAGCTTCTGACGACTCCACGAATTCATCAAGCTTGCCTGACTTCAAGCTGACCTCAGGAGTGTCAACATCATCGCCTGCGAAGTTCTGGACTTTAGAGGCCTCTTCATCTTTGGTGGCCTCTTCGGAGAGGGACAAGGATCTCAGCTTGGATGTGGACTCCTCATCTTCCGGCCCCTTGTCGCGGCCATCTTCTGGCGGCGTGGACTCCGACGGCTCTTCTTTTTCTTTCTCTCCCTCTCT
This sequence comes from Lygodium microphyllum, assembly GCF_053477565.2. Taxonomy (NCBI): domain Eukaryota; kingdom Viridiplantae; phylum Streptophyta; class Polypodiopsida; order Schizaeales; family Lygodiaceae; genus Lygodium; species Lygodium microphyllum. Next base: position 106,706,647 of record NC_141154.1, on the reverse strand, counting down.
GTCTGTCGGACTGGAAGGCTTTTGCGCTTCTGTGTCCGTACTGCTGCTGGTGGTGGACGCCATAGCCGGATTGCGAGAACATTTTCCTCTTATTCTGACGCTTATATGCAGTGCTCACGAAAAGGAGAGGTAAAATTATGTAAAATAAAATTTTAAAAACCTCGAATTCCCGGAAGAATAATTTTTTAGCTCTAGCTTACAAAAGGGTTAGTTGTAAAAGATGGAAACACATATAATTTGATTTGATTTCAAAATGCCTCCAAGTTATAAGTTGCAAATTTTTTTATTTATTACCAGAAATGTTACTTGTAAACGTCAATTGTGTAAATGTTTTTAAGGTTTTATCAGGAGCTAACACTTCTGAATTTTGTTAATAGTTTCATGACCTTCATTTCAGGAAAAACATGTTAGTGAGAGCTTGTTTTGCAATTTGGTTTTTGGGTAAGCAACTTTTTTCAACATCTTGCCAAAATTGGAATTCACTATAAAGCAACTAGGTGATCTTTTTAGCATGCCACCACTCTCATTACTATTTTGGGAGCTACACCGTCTCATCTTTGTTGTAAGAGGGAATTTCAAGGTGAGATGTGATCTACCATAAATTTTCAAAGTTCTTGAAATTGTCCAAAGCAAGTAGTTGGTTTTGGCCTTGCAAGAACAACTCCTTATCAAATGATTGTTCAATTTTTGTCAGTATGTGCTTCACATTGCACTACAAGGACAAAGTGCACACTAAGTTATGAAAAGAAGTATGCTTAGCATTGCGATGCTTAGATATATGTCTTTAAAAATTTAATCTTCTATTAATATCACCAAAAGGTTTTGTGAGGGGGCCACGTGGCACACACAAAGCCCCCTGCAAAACCTTCCAATAGTACCACCACATGGCACCTACACAACCCTGTCCACACACTCAACCAATCCTGTGCAACCCCGCCCAATCGCACACCTACCTGTGCACCCTACCCACCCAATCTTAGCACAAAAGCTTTTTTTCGCCCATCGCCAATTTGAAGTAAGTAGGATAAATTGTTGCAAAAAATTTCTTAGCAGAAGCTTTTTCTCGCCCCATCTTATTATTTGTGAGATGCTTTACCTTCCTTTGGAATCCCCCTCGAACAAAAGCAAGTTGGATTATTTTAGAAGGAAGTGCATGCCTCTACATCTTTTCTTGCGCAACTTGCACAAGTGCCCCCATGGATGCTCCTAGAAGCTATAGAGCTCATCGAAAGATTGACTTACATAACGTGTCTCAAAAAATATTTCAAGTTGTGGCTCACAAGTAAAACCAATGATTAAGAAGTGAACAACTACCTCATATTGACGCTCTATGGTAAGTCCTTTCTTTTGTGTAGCCATTACAATACATGAAAATAACAACCACTATAGGCAAGGACTTGGCAACCACAGCTGGTATTGAGGCATGCTTATGACACTAGTTATGTAAACAATGTTAGGTAAACGATGTAGTAGGCAGAGAGAGTCTCCAACATTTATGAAGTTCAACCATAGGCCTTACAACTGGAGCTTACTAATTGAAGGGCCATACCATTAATCAAGGCAAACATCACAGAGATGAGATAAGTGCCAATGTAGGAGGGATCAAATCAATGAGGAGAGGGGGTGTAGTGAGGAGGACAAAGGAGAGGTCAATGTTGAGGGTCAAGGCTACTAAAGACTGTAACTATGTCAAGGGCAAATAGCCTACCATGGACTCAACAACTCTTCTTGTTGATTGTGCTTCCTCCTTTCTTCCTATTCATCCAACTATTGAGATGCCATTGCCATCTAGAGAGAGAGAGAGAGAGAGAGGACTCATCACTTACATCTACACCAGAGACACATTGTTACATAGAATGTCACCTAGCATCTAGTCTCATACACACATCTTTTATCTTTTGTTTCTTTTAAGATGAGAGATATAATTCTTTGTATGTATTGGTGTTACTCATTTATGAGAGATATAATCCTTTTATGAAGTCTTGGGGTTACTCATTTTCTCTCGCTCCTCCACTGCCTACTGCATGATTGCACAATCGTCTCCCTGCTCCTCCATCGCCCGATTGCTCCCCGGTTTTTCCGCTCGTCCTCCATTGCCCAAGCATTGGCTTTGCTTCTCCACCAGCTTTCTGCTCCTCCACTCGACTATTTAAACCGTATGTTTCGCCAACACCGTCATATCTAAGCAACGTTGTTCCTCCGCTCATGGTTTTAATGAAGCTCTTCCCGTCTTCTGGCACCCGTACGGCAGGGGATGTGCGATGGAGAGGGATATGTGAAGATGGCCGACGTGCGGATGAATGTGCACGTGTGAGGAGTGTCGCCATCTCCACCAGCATCGCTAATGCCACCACTCTCATTGTCTCGACCAATGCACATGGATGGCTTTATGCATGGCATATTGTGGTTCCCATGGGTTCAAATTGCCCGCCAGGGTTACTATGACATGCCTATAAATCATTCTCTGCATGATATTACGTTCCGCACATTTCTCTACATAAGATTATAGGGTCTTGCTAGACATTATGGAATCTTGCACGTTGATGGTTCTATGTGTTACATGCAATAGTTTCTACGGGTTCTCTAAGCCTAAAACTATAATTGCTTGGGAAATCAAACATTATAGTTCTATGTGTGACATTAGTGGTTCAAATGGGTTATTTGAGCTAGTAGGGGTTAACGTGGGAAATAAAACATTATATCCCTGCTAGGATTACAATAGATTGTGTGGGTTCTTCAAGCCTACAAGGGTTACTTGCAAAAATGAGACATTATCGTTCTCTATGGGACGGATGACAGTTTGTATTGGTTGTCCAAGTCTATAGGGGATACCATGGAAAATCAAACAATATTGGGGTGGTGCATGTTTAGGGTTGTCAAGGTTTTCCACTCCAAATATGGTAGATTGCATGGGTTCTATGAGCCTACTAAGCTTACCTACAAAGATTGGACATTATTGGGTGTAGTGCAAACTGCATGGTTCAGGGTAGGATGGTTGTGAATCAGACTATTCGTTTATTATTTGATGCACGGGATACAACCATTTGCATGGGTTTACCGAGGCTGCCATGGTCACAATGTATTGCATATCCTCTAAACAAAGGAGAATTATTCTTGACTTTTTAATTTTTCATGAATTTCCACATTTGGCAGTTGTTGTAGGTGCCTCATTTGGAAGACCTTTGTTTGCCTTGTTTGGAAGACAAAGATTGCAATGGAGCAGTTGAAGAGGTTGCAGACTTGGAGAGGTGAGTAAGGCATGTGAAAGCATGCTACTAGGTTACATGTTTCACAATGTATGTTCCTAAATTTGTTTTTTAGTCTCTTTGCCAAAGGTGGCCGTCGAGAGGCGTCTATGCAAGAGGGTTGAGGAGTTTGTGCGATAGGCAAGGGACGGGGTTGATTCTCTGTCATGCAGTGGTGCAGTGGAGACCTATCCCCCAATGTGGAAGGGTGCACCACAACACATGCAAGATGCCGAGACAATTGCAATGGACGTTGATAAAGTGATTGACGAGGACTAGTTAGACAATGCTCCCATTCCACTAGTAGGTAACTCTATTGATGAGGGCTAGTTAGGCAATGCCCCCATTCCACTAGTAGGTGAACTCTTAGTTTCAAATAAGTTTTGCCTTCAGGGCACTACAAATCAAGTTATTTGATGAATACTTATGATGTCCATGTTGTTGATTTGCAAGTCTTGCAAATGAACACCCTTATAAAGAATACAGGGATGAGACTAAAATCTTTGCATACAAGTGTGTTATAAACATATATTTTCTAAAAAAGCATATCCTGTTTTGTAGGCCAGTTTCCTTGGTTGCTTGCCTAAAGAAGGAGCATGGGATTGATATACACTCCCCCAATAAGCAACTTGGGGTGAAGAGGGACCCACTTGTGAAGGGGGAGGGCTGAAGTCCAATGGCTACTATGAGACTGAGGGCATTATTACTTGGTTCCTTGACAGAAACTACAAACTCAAAATCAATTGTTAGAAGCATGAGTGTGGCTAGCCAAGAGGGTTGCATTTATGTGGGACCTCTTGCCACATGAGGAACACCCTATCACTAGAGACAAGTATATTATCATGTATCTGTGGAGGGTCATGGAAAAATATATAGTCACCAAGGATGCATGCTTGGAGTGCATAAAGAAAAGAGGATAGTGGATGGCCATGACTGCCATGTAAGTGCTTCATCCACCTTGTGTTGAGTGACTTGCATCAGTTTATTTGCATGTTTTGTATGTGAATGCTAACTTCTCATGCAAGTCCGAAAGAGGGCCTCGATACAACTTGTGAGGTTGGCACTCATGGATTCATTGTTGTCATCAACCAAGGTGCCAACATGCTCCATGACCTTGTTTGCATTGTGGCTGTGATACGGGCTCCGAGAGCATGCCCTATGTTGGATTTGTATCATAGATTTGATTTGGGGCCTCTAACCCTAAAGGAGAAGACAAAATCGCTTGCCTACAAATGTTTTTTTTTTATAAATAGTGTTGGCAATATGATTGACTCCCTTTTCTTGCCACTTGTGCATGTGTCAGTAACCATTCATAAGCCCAACAAAAGATTGCATTTTGCCCTTCATCCCTTACTTTGTGGAAATGTGCAAGGGTCTGTGGAGCTTATTTGTTATTGTTAAATGCAAGGAGCGTGGCTTGCCCAAGGTGCCTTCATCTCCCTATATTCTGTACCTAAACTCGATGAGGGTGGCATCACCCTCAAAATAACATCACTCATTGCTCAATAGGTAACAATGGTGAATTTCTTTGGTCCAAATGCTTAGGGCTCTAGGGCTTTCGTGTGACTATGTCTTGATGGGTTTTCTTTTGCATACATATGTCTTAATGGGGTTTGCATGTGTGTCATGCATTGAGAGGCTAGGGTTGCACCACAAGTTCAAGGACTACACCAAATTGAAGATTGAGGCCACACATGTATCTATGTAGTCTAATGCCCACAATTGTGGCTATTGTGTGATGTTCTATATTGATACTTTGGTGAAGGGTAGCCACAATTGTGGCTATTGTGTGATGTATCTATGTAGTCTAATGCCCACAATTGTGGCTATTGTGTGATGTTCTATATTGATACTTTGGTGAAGGGTGCTATTTCGGAGAGTTCCCAAGCAAACTAGGTGAGTGCTTCACACGGTTTCTTGCATGCGTTTGATGGTTTCTTTGCATCTATAGATAATGCGCTCGTGGTTCACCCATGCAAATGTGCTAGAGATGAAGAATAGGTTGCATGCATGGTGCAATATCTTACTTATGATCTACGAGTGTTAGAGGGCCAAGGGCACTTCCCTAGCTCATTGGAGTTAGTCTCTTGGGCATTCATGGTACCTTGATGCATCCATTGACTATTGGATTCATTTATGCATCCTCTTGGTGTCCCTTGGTGTCTTCTGTCTCTTGGTTTAGGGTGGTCCCGTGATCTCTTTTTCTTCTAGTGGTCTCTTAGTACCTCATTGTATGTTCAATCTCTTGGTATGTTTGTGGACTCAAATATATAATCTTTAGCTTTTTGGCAATCTTATGAATATGTTTGTAGACTTAGCTTTCTCCAATCACTAATATAATTTAAAGTCTTCTTTGACATGGTATTTCTATTTGAAAATTGTAAGTTTGCTCAATGAATCATGAATGGTGATTCAATTCACAAACAGTAATTGTAGTTATATGTGGCAATTGTGATCCACAACCTCTAATTCATTGATTGCGCAAACTATTTTTGTACTCGCAAACTACACAAACTATGATTCATGTAACTCACAAAATGTAATTTGTGTACTCACAAAATGCTCAAATTGTTATTCACTATTGACGAATTGATATTCAGGTGGTGGTATGGAGATTCACAAATTGTCATTCACAGTCACTTTGTATTTTATAAGTATGGTGATTTAAAAACTATGATATAAGAATTTGAAACTGTTTTTGTAAATTGAAATGTACCTACAATTGGCTTGAACCCCTTCAAGGGGAATCTTGGTCTATGTATAGGGTTTAGGCTCACATAAAGGTGTAGGGGATACTTTCCCGCTTGGATCCAACACAATGATGTAATTCCCAACATTTACATTTTCTATCTATGCAAGCTACCTTTGGAGCATGGGTTACCATGTTTGTAGTTTTTTATGCCCTTTGTCAAGTTACTTTGAAGGGTAAGGGTTAATAGATTTGCACCTTGTTCTCTCTGCCATGTTATTTCAGAAGGTAAGGGTTATTGGATTTGTATTGTGTTATCATAAATGCTCCCCTTCATGGGCATAAAATTGTCCATTGGCAGAACAAATTTATCAAGGATACTATTATGTTGAATGAGATGCAAATAGCACATCTCTCACTTTGCCTTGTCAAACAAGTGACGGAAGTTATTTCTCCATCGTTTCAAGATCATGCTTCATCTTTTGGATCAAAAGAAGGGCATGTGCAAGTATGTTGTTGTTGCTATGCTTGGGAGACATGGTAATGGTAGGGATATCATCATTGTTGCAAGGTGATAACCAAAATGCTCATGCATTGTCTATCATTGGAAGGACCACACTCAAATGTGTGTAGTGTCTTTAGATATCAATTGCAAGCAATAGAGGTGTTTGCATTCTATGGTCTAATTCAGCAATCACAATAAGCAGACCACATGATGTTGATGTGATACCATGTTCTTGGGCTTGATGTACTAACATGATACCACATGCTTAGGCTTAACGTAATGCACAGCCTAAACAATGACACATACTTATTCAAGATCCCTATGGAGATAGGATCGTCCTTGTATCTTTCTAGAATGTGCTCTCCTTGCACTAGAATTTTGGTTGCACTTTACTAGAGCCATTGGCATTATGTCATCGTAGATCAATTGTGTAAAAAATGCTTGTTAGAGGAAAACACACTTTTAAATTATCCAAATGTATGTATTGTAGTCAATAGACCAATGTCTTTCTTTTGTTTGAAGAACTCCAATGCCATCCCTCCCATTTGAGCTTCAAGTTTTGAGTCTTCGACAAGGGTGTGGATAGATGGCTCAGGTCAACACCTTCTCCAAATTCAAGCAAGGCCACACCATCCATTAGTAATGTGCCTCTTAGAACATTGGGATATTTGAAGTGCTTCTTAAGGAGGACATGGCATTTGGTGTCAAACTTGTCCTTGTGCATGAGTGCATCAAGTATTACATAACATGACATGTGGAGCACCTACATGCAACTAGAGAAGACTTTTGGACCTATGAGAAATCCTCAAGGTCTAAGAGACACTTGTCAATGATGATTGTTGATGGCCATATGTTCTTCATGTGGGAGAAAACCTTATGGATAGTCATCCGTAGAGCCACTCTCTCCTCCCAATTAGAGTGAAGATTACATTACATGTACACATCATGAACCACATGGGGAGCTAATCTCCAATTGGCAAGGTGACACTACTATGTAGAGAGGAAGCCCACACACATTTGTTTCAAAAGTGTTATCAATGACCCATGCATTATTAGGAGATAGATGCATCACCATCTCAAGCATCCACTCATCTTGGATGTTCAAAATGAATGGTCTCTTGATTCCATTGTTTGCCATAGGGTTGTATTGTTGGAAATAGAGCACATTGCCTTGGGTGAGAAGTTGCTTTGCCTCCATGCACATTGAGATCTAGTCATTGTCACGTGGTCTCCTTATGCTCATCAGCATATATCAAGTTTTCATTATTTATGGCAAAAACCACAAAGCAAACATACATTGTAGATGAATACATTGGTTTTCATCTAGAATAGCATCATTTGGACCTCTTTTTGGATAATAAAGAACCTAGAAAATCACATATCCAATTTAGATGTTCCTTTCATATGAAATTTCTCCTTAGAGAGGGTCATTTTTGGCCACGTGGTGACATATGCCCATGTCAAATAGATCATCCATACAACTTTGGATCACACTCGGGTGGATTTGAAGGTGACTCAAAATGAGCAACCACATTTCTTTGAAGTCCTATCCCTTCATATCTTTCAACCTCTTTAGAGCTTTTTTCCACCTTGATGGCACAAATACTTAGCAATGGACTGCAATGATTGTGGGACATGTTTAGTGGACCGCTTGAGCATAAAAGCTTTGTCTTATACTCTATCACAATCTTTTCCATTAACCATCTAGATGAGTTTGATTGGTGGTGTAGACCTTAATCACCTCTACATTTGTTGTAGCTTTATTCCCAAGATATGAATTTCTAGTAGGCATGGATGATGCCTTGGTCGATCCATTGCACCCACAAGCATCAACAAATGCCTTCATATAAGCAACAAGAATGCCATGGCATTGAGTGTCTAAACACCATTGCCCTTTAAGTGTCAATTTGTTACATTGGACCCATAATGAGCCTTGCTCTCACCATCAATATGGAAAAACTCCACAATGTTCATTTACTTTGCCACACACACAATCCTTAGGTGCCCCCTTACAAGTGTCAATTTATTGCATTGGACCCATAACGAGCCTTGCTCTCACCATCAATATGGAAAGACTCCACAATGTTCATCTAGTCTACCACATATACAATCCTTGGGTGCCCCCTTGATCACTAGCATATGTGTGGCAATCCATTTGGCTATTGAATTACACATAACCCATCTCTCATCCTTTATTTAAGTCCAAACACCTTTGTGATTTGTGTGCTTTTAGCACTTCTAATGTAATAGGCTTGGACCCGATCAAATCTGACTCCATCAAAGCTAGCTTGTCTTATCAAAGAAAGTACTACTTTGGGACGTACATGAATGGGTTAGGCATACAAGGCCATGGTATTTTTATCCCATCATTACATTTAGGTAGTGTGTTCTTATTAATAATGGACATATCATTAGATGATGTTTGATTGATACCATCAACCAATGCGTCCATGTCGACAAACCTATAAGAGAACAATTGTAATCCATAAGATTCCAACCACGTAAAACATGTGCATACTCTTTTGCTCTAGTGAGACCAATTGGGAAGGTGAATATATTGGTGTGTCACACTTGATGTTGTGTGGCTGCATTGATGTAAGCCACTCATAACTTTGTAGGCAAGTAGTAGTCCATTGGCCATAATGCCCAGATCTCGTGGGCACATTCACATGTTGTGGATTTAGTGCTTTACATTGGTCGTAATCAAGATGCATTCAAATACCTTGAAAAACAATGCTCCATGGACATGCCGTGCATTGCGACCCAACATAACAAACTTTCACCCTTCCATTGATGAGATTCGATCACACAATTGATTTAAATCAATGGGCATACCTCTCCAATCTTGCATGTTGCTCCTTGCCATTGTAGATATGTTTGCCAATGGGTGGTAGCTTCAAGTCCAACATATGCTTTTGATTCGACATGTTGCGCCACTCAAGTCACTCAATCAAGACCATTGAGGTCTTATCTAGCAATAGAAACACAAACCAAGTGAAAAATCCAAAAGATAAATTTTCCACTTATGAAAAAAGTAAGACCCTAGATTTTGCATACCTAGTTTGGCTTGGTTAGTTCATGATGCATCTATGTCAATGCGCACGTGTATCAAATTAAGGCAAGGGGATTTCAAATTTGAAATGACATCAAACTTCAAAAATTCAAAAGTAAGTCATTTAATCATGAGCCATAAAGCCTCCACATTAGATGTAACTAGCTTCGGGCATGTGCTTCAATCCACATGGGTCACTTCTTTTTCTTGAGTTACTGTGATGTGTGTGGACAGTTAGATCTTGTCTTGAGATGTGTCTGAGCCCCTCTACCATTGATCTCATGATATTTGGAGGTTGATCTCTATGGAATATAGTGATGAGGCCCATCAACCCCAACCCTCCTCCCCCCTTGTAGCCCTACCCCACCTAGCCCCACTCATCTACCCTATCCCAACCTATCCTGCTTGCCTTGCCCCCCACCCCATTTCTTCACCCACCCTTTTCTAGTTTGCCTTGCATCTTGAGAACCATGGACCTGCATACATAAAATCATTTGTCAGTATCTAGGCCAATTGAAAATGATAAGCAAAAAATGGAGACAAAATTTCAACAACCTAAAAAAAGGCCTAAAAATATTGATCAACAACACAAAGAGAACCGTTGACATTATATTGCATGAACACAATATAGCAAGGCTTATTGGACAATATCACCAAATTGGAAAGCAAGGCTAAATAATGGAGAGAAGAAAGAGCATCCAAGTACCTAGAAATTTAACAAATGACAGAAGAAATCACAACTTTGAAGAGCAATGGACAAGAAAAAGGGGAAATCCAAAAGGACTTGACCATCACTACTAAAGAAGAGGTCTCCAAAGTAGTCACACCAAAGACATAAATGCCAAACTCAAAGCCATACAATATGGATGGGTGGAAATGTTGAGGAAGAACATTAAAAATGAGGCAAAAAAAGACAACCATATAGAGGAATTGCACATTGTTAACACCACTCTCGAGGAAGAAAGGATGAGAGAATAAAAGAAGCAAGGCATCCATTGATGCCAGGAGGCATATTTCACAGTGGATTTCGTGCCATGGTGGATTCCGTAAACTTTGATGACCAGGGCTCATACACAAAGTGGATTCTTTGTGCAAGAAGTTGATGGGGACGCCTGTCCTTTTCGGGCGTTTCATTAATTTAGTGTGTACATGGGTGATTCCATAGCGGGTGATTTCGCAAAATGCATATTAAATTAATAAACGTTTATGAGTTTAGAGTGCACACTTGTAATAAATTAAGGTTAGGATTTATTTCTAATCAGTTGATTTCTTTATGTAGCTGAAGACTGCTAGGTATTCACTTTTGTCGGTTTAATTGTATTATTTTACTAACAATTGTGAATGCTTTAGTTGATGTGTAGAGATAGCAGCAGTGGCGGAGGAAAGCATTGGAGGATAGCGAGTATTCGATTTATGGATTATATTTTGATGGGCGCATACCTTAGGTATGTCGCCTATATTTTGTCACGCCTATTTATTGAGGCGTCGGATATTTATTAGTATTTTGTATGCGCATGGGCGCACGATTATGTTATTTCTATTTGGACATTGTATTGGGCGTGCCAGACTCTTTGGGCACCGTCCATCAGCTTTATTTCTATTTTTGTGTTAAAGCAAACTCAAAAGCTAAAAGCTTGCTATTTTGTAATTTGGGCTATTTTTTGAGCTTGAAGATGAATAATACAAAAAAATACATGCTTTGTGGAGCGCTCACACAAGGCATGGGGGGAGATTGCACCCAATTGGTCTCTTGCTCTTATCGTTCATGCTTTTTACATTGTAATTTGTGCAAAAAGTAGAGTTCTATTGTTCTTGGGGACCTTCCGGCATTCACTACGCGAGCGTACAGCACCCGATCTGCACACTAGTGGTATCAGAGTGAAGCTGAGATCAAGAGCTTCCAATCGCTACCCATCTCGTGCGAAGGCGGAGCTCCTGGAACGATCGGGCTCTACGGTCAATCTTGTTGCGAACCGTCGATACAGGCAGATTTCCGGCGATCAAGAACCCCTGTTTCCATCATTGGATCGCGAGGGACCAGTCTGCAGAGGCGGAGGACCACTCCTACATCCTCACATACAAGTCGTAAAAAACCAGTGAGATAAAACTCCATAGCTCACAAGCTTAAAAGCTTTTATTTTTAATAAGCTTAGTATTAAAGCTTAATAAGCTTTACGAAGCTTTAAGCTTCTAAAAATCTCATCGAGGTATCAGAAGACGTCGCGGAATTTTCGGCGCTGTCAGAAACCCCCCCCCCCCCCCCCCCCCCCCCCGAATTGCACCATTTGCTAATTATTAAGCCTCCCCAAGCTTAATTACTTAAGCTCCTTAATCAATCTAGTAATTCCAAACTCCAGGTCACACCCAACCAGTCAAGTTCAGCAAGTCTCTCAAGTCTAAATCCTGCAAGTCAGATAAATCAACTAAGTTCTACAAGTCTGCAACTCTGCAAGTCACATTAATCTGCTACTCTGCAAGTCAGACAAGTCAACTGAAGTCAAAACTGACTTCTGTCCAAAACTCATAGAAGGGCTGTTCCTGCGCAGAAACTCCGAACTGCAAAGTTGTTCATTGGAAGGTACTCTACCCATACGCAGGTTTGCTGAAGCATTTTCAGCATACGAAGAATGATAAAACATAGATTTTTCGAAGATTGTGAAAGCTATACCCAAAATACATAAGCCTTGTATTCCCGAACTTGAGCTATGCTCATCTCGCTAACTTGATTTTGAGTGAGAAATGTCTTTTGAGTTTTGCACGATGACGGAACCACATATGGATGATCTTATGGCTGAAGGCGACCTACCTGAACCTACGATGGAGCAAAAGCTGGACTTAATCATGATGCAATTGGATGAAAAACGGAGGGCTAGGCAAGCATTGCAAGTTCAACTGGCAAATTTACAAAGATCGTCTACCGACAAAGAAGAACCTCAATCTGAAGATCTTATCCGACGTACCATCGACGCAACTCTCGAAGCTCAAACCATCCGCAAGGAATCAAAGATAAGTAAAAGAAGTTTCAAATTCCGTACTTTCAATGGCATACGAGAAGAAAAAACTGTTCTTGCATTCATTAGTCAGTTTGACGACTATTTCCATGAGGAAACCTATGCAGAAAAAGATAAAATCAAGTGTGTCACTAATCATTTAGTGGACAGAGCATCTCTATGGTGGACTGTTGTACGCAAGAGTATAGATTGTCCCGCTACCTGGGAGAATTTCAAGAAGAAGTTCATGCAGAATTTCCTTTCTCCACAATTTCATGAGAAAGCTATTAAGCAATGGGATCTTCTTCAGCAACGGGATCGTGAGCCTATTCCTCAGTATACAGAGCGTTTTTGGAATGCACTACTCCAGCTACGCATGCTTGAAGACGTACCTGAAGCGACACACAAGCGC